>NC_086445.1:572001742-572322359 GCF_028390025.1 Pseudophryne corroboree
TTTATTGGAAATAGATTGAGAATACAATTTTCCAAGTGTGTAATACAAGTGGTAGAAGTAATTTTCTTCATAAAAAGAAACCCTGATGTGCTTTATGATCCCTGTCCAAAGTGTGAGTGGGGTACGCTTTGGAATCACTCTAGTTAGTTAAGAGGCATTTAATATACACCCCACTAACTACTAATGCTGCTTTCACATCGCAAAACCTGCTTTTGAAATGGTATTTGAAACGGTTCTTAAAACGGGTCTGAGCAGTTAAACCCCTTTCACATCTCATGTTGTAACCAGTAAATTACCATTTCATTACCGTTTTGGTACCTTTCACACTGAACCCGTTTCACCCATAGAAAACAGTGGTTGTCATTATAAATGGACTTTTCTGGCCCACACATTATTAATAATTATTAATTAATTCATTATTAATAATTTGGATAGTCGCACGATGGAACCCAGCAGCTTGAAGCATTTTTGCTATGTTTTTATATATGAGGGTATCCTTGACTGTCCCAGTAATTTAGCAGCAGATTTCCTCATCCCCTCTGATCCTAAAGCAGCTCCCTCACCTCTTCATCACTCCAATTAGACATTTTATAATGGCTTTGCAGTCTAAACGTTTATAAAGCCACTCTCACATTTGTCTCCTGTGTTTTCCAAGCTGTTTCCTGGTTGTGGCTGCTGACATCACACATGGAGACAGCCTATGACCTGCTGGGGCTTGCAAATACCGTTTCAGACCCTTTCACACTGCACAGTGAAATGGGACTGAAACGGGTAGGACCCTTCTTTTTTACCGTTTCAAAATACAGGTATTTTGAAAACGGTAAATTGAAGGGGACCCTTTCACATCGCAGCTTGACCCGTTTAGGAAGCCAGTTAAAACGGCAAAATACCGGGTACAAGCTGCGGTGTGAAAGGGGTAGAATAGTGTTAACTGAACATACTACACATTGGTTGTCTCCTGCCATTTCTTTCTTTCATGTCATCTTTTCTGGAGAATTCGTGGTTTGACTTGTAAGTTGGAATACGCTGCACCGGACCACCATCTCCATCCCAAGGAGGAAAAGATACCTTGATAGGTTTTACATCTGCCCTCTTAGTGTGAGTGTTGGGGTACGCATCAATCTCCCTCATCTAAGAATTATAAAAGTCACAGCTCTTTTTGGTTGAACTCTTTGAGATCCACATCGGGTGTAAAAAAAGTGGTAGAAGTCATCATCCCTATAAAAGAAACCTTGATGTGTTATTTATCCCCGCTTAAAGTGTGAGTGGGGTACGCTTTGGATCCTCTTTAGTTTTTAGGAGGCATTAATACATATTTCATTATTACAAGTATTTACTACACATTGGTGTGTTTTGTTACGTCTGTTTTATTTCATATTATCTCTGCTGGGGACTTCACATCCAAATGGTCTGAACTAAAGAAAAAATTCAGATAAGGAAAACGTCACATTCAACCTAAAAGGAACGTCTTGGTGATATTGTACTAACGGTTTTTGAGCGCTTGTGATGTATTGCAGTTTTCAAAATTCTGGTTTCAATTTTCCAAGTGGCCTCTTCATAAGGGACCTCAGGGCTGTAACTAGTTTGGTGCTATCAGTGCACTGCACATAGCACTTATGTACTGTGGACAGAACCGTCCACCGACGCAATGTATTAATTGACCAGCACCTGCAACATGTGTATTAGTAGCGGTGCACCTGGATCCTTCTCTGCTGGGTGCAGCGCTACAGTACCAATTCACTGCAACTAGGGAAGCTGGAATTTAGCGATGCAACCATTCACTGCAAGGCTGTTCTGGCTCGGGCAGTGCTGGGATCTTCCTGCAGCTCAGATGCGACACAGGATGGGAGTGTTGGGAGTAGGCTGCGCTGTGATACTGATGTCAGTGACAGGAAGCATGGAGTGCTGGGGCAAGGAGGAAGATTGCTGCTGCTGGTTGAAGAAGTGATAGCTGCTGCCACTGGGCTCACACCTCACTAAGAGCAGGCTGCCCCTTTCTGCCACCAGCATGTGAAGCCTTGTCCGGCATCTGGTTTAGTCTGAGGGGAGGAAAACAAGAGAAAGACAAAATACCCTTGTGTGGAAGCACTCTTGGTAAATTATTGAAATTTAAATGATGAAGAGGAGGATCGTTTGGAATCCTACCTCTTGTTGGTTTAATTAAAAATTAACTTTTATTGATAAATTAAGAATTCACTGAAGGGTGAACAAAAAATTAATGATTATAAGTGTGAGAATCTAGATTGCCATTGTAACAAATATGGTTCTAGATATAGCAGGTGAAAATATTCTTGCTGTAATTGTACATATGTGTGAATCATAATGTATGTACGTCACAGAAGGGATCGAAGTATAGAGTCAGCTCTAAAGAAAATGGTACAGGAATTTTCCTGAGTGAAAAATGGCCCACAGCACCTAGTATTCCCTGGAGGTCTCCCATCCACGTACTAACCAGGCCATACCTGCTTAGCTTCCAAGATCGGACGTGATCGGGCGCATTCAGGATAGTATGGCCGTGGGCCAGTAATTGTCAGGAAATACTGTTAGTGTTAAATGGTGATCTGTGGGTCTGATAAATCCACTTTTTTTCATTTTATTTTATTTTTTATTTACATTTATTTTATTTTATTTTATTTCATTTCATTTCATTTGATTTCAATTCATTTCATTTTATTCCATTTCCTTTTATTCTATATACATTTTATAATTTTGTATCTCATTTTATTTTTCCTTACTTCATTCAATTTTCTCAGTCCAATTCTTTCTGTCCAAATGGTTACACAGGTGCCCATTATATATTGGGACCTTCAACATCACCTATTACTTATCCTCCTTGAATATAACGTCATTTACAATAGGCTCTCATGTCGTTAATCCTGTTCTACAACCCTTCTTAATAAGCTTCACAATTGTACACAGCTCAATCCGCAATCAATCCTAATCAAACATCTATCAACTCAAGCTGCAACATACTCCATTATAATTAATTCCCCCATCACATCATAGGTGCATGCATCCTATTTAAGGGACCATCAGGTGAGAGCAAACACGGGGCTTCCGTGAACAAGCCTACAGGTGAAACGTACGTCGGAATCCTGACGTCTAACAGGTGACGTCATTGCGGCTTCGCCCTCTCCGGAACGGGCGGCCGCAAAGTCACAGAACACGGAGCACGGAGCTCGGAGACTGACTCGGAGACAGACTCCAGCAATCAATTGCAGGGACGTCTATAGCATTGGAAAACGGTAACCCCTAACCATATATTTATTTCCAAGCATCGCACCAGAACTCGTTTGGCGCAATCATCCGTGCACCTGCTCCGTAACTATACTTAGAATTGATTCTCTTTATACAGTCATTCTAGAAGTATAGTGTAAGCTCATTCATATCTATGTTTCCACCGGAATGATATAGATCCTAACTGTGTGCTGCTTACATTGTATCCATGCAGCCTAACCTAAAATAACAATTGTTTCTATACGGCTCATTCCATCAATATTGGAAACTATTTCTTGGTAACAGATCACATAAGAATTGTCATATCAGCCACCCATTGGAATTTAACATATGGGCAAAAGACTTTCAATACCCAGTTTTTATGTGTCTTGTTTGCTGTTCATCATATGGACTTAAATCACCTTCTGCTCTTCTTCTTCATTTTTCACTTTTTTGATAAATATTAGCTACTCACAGCAAAAGACAGAAGAGATCATTTCTATTTTTCTATTTTTCTATTTTTTATTTTCTATTTTTTATCATTTACAAATAAGTTTGATACTGATTTGCCATAATTTACCACTCCCAAATCTGGGAGAAAAGATATCATGCTTATAATGAGTTTATAGCTCTATTTGTTACAAGACAGCAGCAGATTTAATTTTTCTTGCATAGACTCCCACAATCGTAATTTCAGTGATAGGAGCTCACAAGCACTTTTTAGATACTCTTACCTATTCAGAGGAGTGTCTGCCAATTTTCTGTTTTATCTGGCCCACGGCCATGTTATCCTGAACATACCAGATCACATTCGATTCAGGAAGCTAAGCAGATAAAGACCTGGCCAGTACTTGGATGGGAGACCTCCAGGGAATACCAAGTGCTGTGTGACATTCTTTTTTGAGGAGAATCCTCATATCATATTTTTCTAAATATCATTTACATCTGTTTTATCAGACCCACAGATCACCATTTAACACTAACAGTATTTCCTGACAATTACTGGCCCACGGCCATACTATCCTGAATGCGCCCGATCACGTCCGATCTTGGAAGCTAAGCAGGTATGGCCTGGTTAGTACGTGGATGGGAGACCTCCAGGGAATACTAGGTGCTGTGGGCCGTTTTTCACTCAGGAAAATTCCTGTACCATTTTCTTTAGAGCTGACTCTATACTTCGATCCCTTCTGTGACGTACATACATTATGATTCACACATATGTACAATTACAGCAAGAATATTTTCACCTGCTATATCTAGAACCATATTTGTTACAATGGCAATCTAGATTCTCACACTTATAATCATTAATTTTTTGTTCACCCTTCAGTGAATTCTTAATTTATCAATAAAAGTTAATTTTTAATTAAACCAACAAGAGGTAGGATTCCAAACGATCCTCCTCTTCATCATTTAAATTTCAATAATTTACCAAGAGTGCTTCCACACAAGGGTATTTTGTCTTTCTCTTGTTTTCCTCCTGTAGTCAAACTACAAAATCTGTGGGAGCACCACCAAAACTCAGTACTATTTATGATCTACAAATAATAATAGTCTATACTTTTGGTATCTAATAGATTTACTTTTGTGTTATTCATAATCAATATCATTGAAGCTGGTGCAAATCCACAACCCCCCTTCCTCTACAATTTACCTTGGTACTGAGGTTTTCCTCAGCTCTTGGATTTTGCACAGCGTTTCAGGCTCTAAAACAGCCATTATCATCAACAATTTCACTGACAATCACCCTTTTTTTCTCGTGTTTTCTTCCACCTATATAATAGATTTGTTTAAAAAATCCTTTTTACTGATTAACACAAATCCTGCAATGAGCAATTTCAGTCTAAAAACAGAGCTACTGACTAAGAGACCAGTAGAAGATTTGGACACCATCTTTCCCATTCAATCAACAGAGCTGACACCAGACACTAATTGGGAAGATGATTTGTCTCATCTAAAGAGAGTTCTCCAACGTCGAATCAGAGTCGACTGGGATGTGACCAGTTTAGAACACTATCTTAAACATAAGATCACTCCAAGGGGTCTACGACCCAAACTTTTCCCTTCCTTTGAACTTTCCACTGACAATTTGAAAAGAGATTGGGAGACATGCCTCCTGAAATGTTCTCAGGAATTGATTAGTGTGCTGATTAAACACAATCGCATAGTCCTAGAAGAATGCACCAAAGAAGTGGATAGATTAGGACTCAAATTAGAACAATGGGAAAAAGACTCCACCTTCCAGACTTGTTTTAATAAAATCAAAAAAGATCTGGAAACCTATGAAGATGGCATCATAGATCGAAAGAAAAACAAGTTCTCAAGAGATAAACGTGATTTCACCTCTGGACACATCTTTAAATGGACTAATCCACCACGTAGGAGAGAACAAACAAGACAAGACTACACTCCATCTTCTTCAGAAATTGAACCATCGGATAATGAGGATAACAACTCCTCTAACACTGACTTGAGAGAACCCCACCAACGAAGGAGAGACTTCAGTCTTCACTCGTCTTCCTCCACCACTTCTTCTTTTTTAGAGGAAAACAGGGGCAAACCCCGAGGCCGCCCCGCAAAACAAAAACAAGGCGGGGCAGGAGGAAGAAACACAAGAGAAAGATGGGGATCTCCACAACCCCGTCGTTATCCGTCCAGAAGGAGGAAATAACAACATCCGCCACTTCAAACCTAAAAGTAATCAATTTATCTGAACATATCCTAACAAATGACCAAACAGAGGTCCTGGAGAAGGGTCTCTCTTTTTCACCCACTACCAACTTTAATCGCTTCAAATGGGAAACTCATCTTAGACTTTTTGGTCGTAAACTTCTTCTGAAAAAACACTTCAGTAAGATTGATATGGGACAATCCTCATCTACCAACGAATCATCAGCTTTATCTTCACAAGAACAGGAAGCGCTGCTTAATCTAGAAGAACTATCCGATGAACAATCTCCCTCAACAACAAGACCAAAATGCAAAAATCGGTCCACTTTTTATCCCCAGGACAATACATGTCCTGAGGTAAAAGTTTTTCTCAATCTAGTCTCTCGTGACTTTGACAGACTTTATCGATCACAGCAAACACAAAGAATTGCTGGTAACCTATCAAAACACCAAAAGGATGCCCTCAAAGAGATTCAAGAATGGGATGATGTCCAAATCAAAATGTCGGATAAAGGTGGCAACATAGTAATATGGCCGACAATATTATATCTCAAAGAGGCCAACAAACAACTTAAAGATGCCACATGCTACAAAACCACATTATTCAATCCAACGTCTAATTTCCAAACTTCATATAACAAAATCATCAATAAACATTTACAACTTGGAACAATCACAAAAGTTGAATGGGATTATTTAAATACCCCACACCCAAGAACTCCAACTCTATATTTACTACCTAAAATACATAAAAATTTGGAAAACCCACCTGGCCGACCCATCATTTCGGGCAATGGAGGACTTCTAGAAAAAGCAAGTTGCTTCCTAGATGTTCACCTAAGACAACATGTCTTGAGTCTTCCCTCTTACATCAAAGACACGACTGATGCCCTGAAAAAAATCCAGGGCATACACCTGGAGGAATCCTATCTACTGGTAGGTCTCGATGTCGAATCATTATATACATCCATCAAGCATGATTTAGGCATACAGGCTGTCAAGTATTTTTTATCAATGGAAGGGTTGTGTGATTTTCATGAATTCCTATTGGAATTACTGAACTTTGTTTTGAACCATAATTATTTCTTGTTCAATAACCAATTTTATATTCAAATCAGAGGCACCGCCATGGGGGCAGCATGTGCCCCCACCTATGCAAATCTTTTCTTAGGATGGTGGGAGCGCGAAATAGTCTTCCATGACAATCAAGAAGAATACACCAATCACATAGTCATTTGGATACGGTTCATTGACGACATCTTCCTGATTTGGGATGGTACACAGCAGAAATTGGATCAATATATCTCATTCTTGAACAACAATAATATAAATCTCAAATTTACTTATGTTAGCAGCAAAGACAACATTCCTTTCCTAGATCTCAGGATATATCGGGACTCAGAGAACAATATAGCAACTGAGATTTTTAGAAAGGAAACTTCTACTAACAGTCTCTTACATTCATCTAGTGGACATTTTCCTCCTACCATCAGGAACATCCCCAAAGGAGAATTTCTCAGATTGAAACGAAATTGCTCAGAGGAGTCTACTTTCAAGACCAAAAGCCTCGAACTAACTGCAAGATTAAAGGAAAGGGGTTACAGCAATCGCTTAATCAAAAAAGCAAGATATGAAGTTGAAAAAGTGCCACGTGACTCTCTGATATTTCAAGAAAGAAAATCAAAGGATAACAAATCTACACTAAGATTCATAGGCGAATTTTGCAGGAATTGGAAAGATGCCAGAAAAATACTACAATCACATTGGCACATTTTGAAAATGGACGAAGATCTAGCTAAACATATTGGAGACAATGTTAGCATGAGCTGGCGAAGAGCACCCAATTTAAAAGACAAACTGGTCAGGAGTCATTTCTCATATCCATCCAAACATAAAAACAACCCAAAGGGCAGTTACCCATGTGGCGATTGCCGAGCCTGCCCACATATCAAGAACTGTACAGACATTACAGACAAATTTAACCAAAAGATCAAGATTGAAGATTATTTCAACTGTAAAACAACAAATGTGATCTATTGCATTACATGCCCATGCAAACTAAAATACGTGGGCATGACATCACGCATGCTCAAAGTAAGAATTTTAGAACATGTAGGAAATGTACGCAATGCCAGATCAGACACAGCCAGATTCAGGAAACTTACCTCTGTTGCCAGACATTTTCTTCATCATCACAACAGCAATACGGATGACCTTACTGCTTTTTGTCTTGAACATGTGAAATTGGGAATAAGAGGAGGGGATATCAATGAAGCTCTACAAAAGAGAGAATCAGAATGGATCTTTCGATTGGACACACTCATGCCAAAGGGTCTTAATGAGTACATTAATTTCAGTGTTTTCCTCTAATTATTGCATCTAATCCATCTTCCAAAAATTTTTTTATAATTAATTTTATTTTTTCTTCCACACCCTTCTTCCTCCTTTTCTTTCTCCCCCTCTCCCTTCCTGTCCCCACAACCCAAACCCCCCCCCCCCGCTTTCCCCCCCCCCAAAAAAAAAACCCCCAAACCCCCCCACCCCCCTCCCCACCCCACCCAAACACCTCCCCTCCCTCTTCTTTCACCCACCCAAACCCCCTACACATCAATCACAGCACATCTCCACCTCCCACCACCTCAATTTCATCAATACTCCACATCACCCTCAGTTCAATATTCATATTTCAACATTTTTCATATTTCTCATATATTTCATCCAATTATAATCCACATCATCTCCATTTCACACCACTATTTATACAATCACTTTCACATACCTTCACAATCTACATTTTCAATTTTATTTTCATTTTCACAGCCCACTTTCACCTCCCACCACCTCAATTCCATCAACATTCCACATCACCTCTAGTTCTATATTCACATTTCCCTTTTTTTCACATTTTTCATACATTTCATAAAATTTATCTTATTTTTATTTTTATTTCCATTTCACACCAATATTCACACAATCATTTTCACACACCTTCACAATCCACTTTTTTTCATTTTATTTTATTTTATTTTTTATTTACATTTATTTTATTTAATTTTATTTCATTTCATTTCATTTGATTTCAATTCATTTCATTTTATTCCATTTCCTTTTATTCTATATACATTTTATAATTTTGTATCTCATTTTATTTTTCCTTACTTCATTCAATTTTCTCAGTCCAATTCTTTCTGTCCAAATGGTTACACAGGTGCCCATTATATATTGGGACCTTCAACATCACCTATTACTTATCCTCCTTGAATATAACGTCATTTACAATAGGCTCTCATGTCGTTAATCCTGTTCTACAACCCTTCTTAATAAGCTTCACAATTGTACACAGCTCAATCCGCAATCAATCCTAATCAAACATCTATCAACTCAAGCTGCAACATACTCCATTATAATTAATTCCCCCATCACATCATAGGTGCATGCATCCTATTTAAGGGACCATCAGGTGAGAGCAAACACGGGGCTTCCGTGAACAAGCCTACAGGTGAAACGTACGTCGGAATCCTGACGTCTAACAGGTGACGTCATTGCGGCTTCGCCCTCTCCGGAACGGGCGGCCGCAAAGTCACAGAACACGGAGCACGGAGCTCGGAGACTGACTCGGAGACAGACTCCAGCAATCAATTGCAGGGACGTCTATAGCATTGGAAAACGGTAACCCCTAACCATATATTTATTTCCAAGCATCGCACCAGAACTCGTTTGGCGCAATCATCCGTGCACCTGCTCCGTAACTATACTTAGAATTGATTCTCTTTATACAGTCATTCTAGAAGTATAGTGTAAGCTCATTCCTATCTATGTTTCCACCGGAATGATAAAGATCCTAACTGTGTGCTGCTTACATTGTATCCATGCAGCCTAACCTAAAATAACAATTGTTTCTATACGGCTCATTCCATCAATATTGGAAACTATTTCTTGGTAACAGATCACATAAGAATTGTCATATCAGCCACCCATTGGAATTTAACATATGGGCAAAAGACTTTCAATACCCAGTTTTTATGTGTCTTGTTTGCTGTTCATCATATGGACTTAAATCACCTTCTGCTCTTCTTCTTCATTTTTCACTTTTTTGATAAATATTAGCTACTCACAGCAAAAGACAGAAGAGATCATTTCTATTTTTCTATTTTTCTATTTTCTATTTTTTATCATTTACAAATAAGTTTGATACTGATTTGCCATAATTTACCACTCCCAAATCTGGGAGAAAAGATATCATGCTTATAATGAGTTTATAGCTCTATTTGTTACAAGACAGCAGCAGATTTAATTTTTCTTGCATAGACTCCCACAATCGTAATTTCAGTGATAGGAGCTCACAAGCACTTTTTAGATACTCTTACCTATTCAGAGGAGTGTCTGCCAATTTTCTGTTTTATCTGGCCCACGGCCATGTTATCCTGAACATACCAGATCACATTCGATTCAGGAAGCTAAGCAGATAAAGACCTGGCCAGTACTTGGATGGGAGACCTCCAGGGAATACCAAGTGCTGTGTGACATTCTTTTTTGAGGAGAATCCTCATATCATATTTTTCTAAATATCATTTACATCTGTTTTATCAGACCCACAGATCACCATTTAACACTAACAGTATTTCCTGACAATTACTGGCCCACGGCCATACTATCCTGAATGCGCCCGATCACGTCCGATCTTGGAAGCTAAGCAGGTATGGCCTGGTTAGTACGTGGATGGGAGACCTCCAGGGAATACTAGGTGCTGTGGGCCGTTTTTCACTCAGGAAAATTCCTGTACCATTTTCTTTAGAGCTGACTCTATACTTCGATCCCTTCTGTGACGTACATACATTATGATTCACACATATGTACAATTACAGCAAGAATATTTTCACCTGCTATATCTAGAACCATATTTGTTACAATGGCAATCTAGATTCTCACACTTATAATCATTAATTTTTTGTTCACCCTTCAGTGAATTCTTAATTTATCAATAAAAGTTAATTTTTAATTAAACCAACAAGAGGTAGGATTCCAAACGATCCTCCTCTTCATCATTTAAATTTCAATAATTTACCAAGAGTGCTTCCACACAAGGGTATTTTGTCTTTCTCTTGTTTTCCTCCTGTAGTCAAACTACAAAATCTGTGGGAGCACCACCAAAACTCAGTACTATTTATGATCTACAAATAATAATAGTCTATACTTTTGGTATCTAATAGATTTACTTTTGTGTTATTCATAATCAATATCATTGAAGCTGGTGCAAATCCACAACCCCCCTTAGTCTGAGGGGAACAAGCTGGGTAAGTGGAGGATTGGGGGGTGTGGTGTGTTTTTTTTTCTCTCTATATAAGTGATTTTATATATGCCTGTGGTGCTTTTCATTAATGGACTCAAATAGCTGTAATCATGTCAGACTGACCTCAACACCATATTAAAGTGATGCTCTGTACGTATGCGCTGCAAGTCTTTTCTACTTTGCAGTCTCTACCTTTCTTTGTCTGTTTATTTTAAACACAGTTTCTAACCATTCAAAATGTTCCCATACTTCTTAAGTATCTTGTCTTTGGCAAAGAGTCAGAAGCAATTTTTATCTTTCATGATTGTGGAAAAGTTACTGAGCCTTCAGAATGCTTCACATTCAGTGTCGGACTATGAAGGGCCCACCAGGGAAATGCAATTATAGGAGCCCATATTTAGGGGAGTGACCAGCCTCCACACAGGCTTGAGTAACAATTATACTGGGTGATTCAAAAGTTGCAGTACGCCCTTTTGTTTCAAAAACTGTGCAGGAAAAGGAAAGACTGAATACTCCAGTAAGGTATGGGTGAGGGGGGCTATCTTTTAGTGTATGTACCGAACATGGGTGCCATCTTCAAATCGGCCATCTTGAATCTAAGTCAGTTTTCCCATTTCCCGCACAGTTTTTGAAACAAAAGGGTATACTGCGACTTGACAAGTGTGTACTGCGACTTTTGAATCACCCTGTATATATAATAAATACTGCTGTTGTACAAGACGTACAATATTGTACAAGATTAATAACAGCAATGCACTGTAGAGAATACACCATAGTCCCGAATAGTATAATGTAACATATGTATAATGTATAATTCAAGTGCACAGTCTAGAACCTGATTCCTAGAGGAGGTGGTGGCGCAAACCAGGGTTTTCCCCTGTGCCCTTGTGGGACAGTCCAACCCTGTTCACATTTTACATACGTTTGAAGTTGTAGTTTAATAAACAACTATCCAAATGCACACATGGATTGAAGGCACACGTTGTCATGTGTTATTTACCTGCATCACTTAGTGTTTACCTGTAGTGATTATATTAAGGAACACAGGTTAGGCTGTATGTGTTGTCAAAGTCGAAAAATATCATGCTTCACGTTGCCATATGTTAACCCCATGCGCTTGCCCGCTGCACGTGCACATTCTCTCCCGTGCGTGCGCATATTCACAGTTGCGTAATGGAGCTTCTACGGCTGTGCACATTGGCGCGTGGTATGTGCATTTACGGTAGAGTTTGTGTGCGTCTGGTGGGCGACTCGATCGTTACATAGTTAATCCGAATAGTATGTTTTATAGGTAATGGTCCCCTTAATAATAACTGTAAGTTTGTTTAGTATAACTGGTTCATGAACAAAGGAATTCCTCTTTGCATGATACGAAGGGTCAGATAGGGTCTGAGCGATGGTGTTTGGTACCTAACCGAAGAGTATTTTATTAGAAACAATCCGGTGCTGGTTAGGTAGAGATTAATTGCTCCTGCGTATAGTTATGTCTATAAATAGTTTATTGACATTTACTGTATTTTGCGGTTCATTGTCCATGTGGTAGGAATCCTGAGATTCCCTCCCACCTGAGCAGTCTGGAATAGTCACAGCCCACCTGTTCAAACAAACCTATGACCTTTTGTTGTAATGTGAAGACAGATTCCTGTGTCCAATGAACAATGAGATATAGGTCCCTTTGTAGTGTACTGTATGCAGTGTATATAAGGAACAGCCAGTTTGGGCCAGCTTAGTCTACTCTCCACAAAAGGTTTTCATCACTGACTAACTATGGAGCTGGTGACCAGGACTGCGCAGCGATCATTCCCCAGTGTGTAAGTTTTTCTCTGTAACCAACTTGTTCTCTGTTTGTATTTGCCATACTCTCTCTCTCTCTCTGTTATTGTTAAACTGTTGTATATTGTATATGTGTAGTTATCATGTTTAGGTATTGATGTTAGTCTGTAGTGTATAAGATGTTAACTGTATTTTTCCCTTTTTACATAACTAAATCTCGTTAGTAAAGGTTTTGGAACCTCAGCAGGGTGTCTGTGTTTCTCTAGCTAGTACAAAGGGTTTCAATGTATCTCAATCACTCAAACAGCTTGCTTAAATATCCAGGTAAACCAGTGGTATATCATTGCAGTATCTCAATACTAAGACTTACAGTATAATCAGGCTCTGTGTTTAAAGTTTATAAAAGTACTGTCCGTGTGTACGCTCGCTGTGTGTATTCCATACACCCAGCGTAGCGTGTGTACGTAATTTGCATACCACGTGCGAGGCCTTCATACGCAAATAGCGTACGGAGGGCGTAGCACGTGCACGTGGTTTAGCGGCCATTACGGCTACACGGTATTAGTATATAGCTAATGTTAAAAGGTAGATAACGGACTCTATCAGTGTATATTTATATGAATACCTCTCCAGTTACCTTTTTACATAACTTTGCAGATCCACGGCGTACAGTATCTAAATAATGTACTTTTATATATTGTCTAACCCATTTCCATAGAGATTTTCATGTTCATTATCCATTTTCATAACACAATGAGACTGGGTTCTTTTTCTGCTGTTCTGTGATATTTTTATAGTATATAGGGAAAATGAAATAAAAATGGATTATGTGCATTATAAAATTGTATAAAAATGTAGAAAGGTGTTACAGAGGGTTGGGACTGAAACAGCAGCAGTCGGAATGCCGGCAATAAGAATACTGACTGTGGCATGCCGATATTTAGAATCCTGACACAGGGGTCAGGTAAGCATGCTACCCCTCATCCTTAACCCCCTAGTCCTCACTTACAGCAGCCTAAACCTAACCCTCCCTGTGGGTGCTTAAATCTAATCCCCCCTCCCTGCAGCGTAACGCTAACCCCCCTTTCTGCAGCTTATAAGGGACACTACTGTGTGGCATAACATGTATAAGGGGTACTACTGTGTGATGTAATGTGGTTAAGGTGTTCTACTGTGTGGTGTTATGTGAATAAGGGACACTACTTGTGGTGTAATGTGAAGGGTGCTGTGCTGTGAGGTGTAATTTAAGGTACTGCTGTGTACTCTCCCCTATAACATAACAACCCTTTTTGGAAAGTGCCTTCAGAGTGCACTGTCCCTGTTCAATTTAGGGGCACAGGGCACAAACATGTCTTGTTACGTCTTTTAGGGAAGTTATATATTTTTTTCTGTGTTTAAGGAAGAGACTACAAGGGCAATTTCAGCTCATGGAACAGGCTCAGAAATCAGCCAACCTTTCACAAGCGGGGGGTTGGGGGGGAGGGGGGTGGCACATTGGTATACCTATAATGGGTGCAGGGTGAGAAAGGGGATGGCACATTGGTGTATCTATAATGGGTGCAGGGTGAGCAGGAGGGCCCAAACCACGCACCCTGTATCCATATAATTATATTTACCTCTCCAGATCCTGCATTAGCTATTTTCCTGTAAATCTGCGCATGTGCAGTAGAGAAGTCTCCGGGAACATGGCGTGAGTGCTATGTTCCCGGAGACCTGCGTATGCGCAATAGACTTGGCCACAAAGCCAGAGTCTACTGTACTGCTAGGGAGGAGGGGGCACACACGGAGCCTGCACATGTGACCTCTCCTCTCTTAATGCACCCCTGAGATGGCAGCAATACAGAGGTGTTGTGTAGGATTTATAATACATAGCAAGTGTTTATTCTGTGACAGGTTTTGGAGATCAAGTTTTTCTGCATTGTTTTCTTGTTCAGCCCTATCTATCAAAACATGCAAACCTACATGTTATATTTCCTGTAAGTTATCTTTCTTTTCATTATTAATAGATACACATATGGGGGTATATTTACTAAGGTCCCGATTTTGACCGAGATGCCGTTTTTTCATCAAAGTGTCATCTCGGTAATTTACTAAGCAAAAATCACGGCAGTGATGAGGGCATTCGTAATATTTTGGAAGTCCTAGGAAAAAATCACGAATCAATACACCATCGGTCAAATACGCCTGCAATTTGCTAGAAATCGGGAATTTACTAAAAAGTGCAAAACACAAACACTGCCGACAATAGCCAAACACTGCCGTGATAAAATACAAATCGTGAAAAAGTGCTAAAAAAAAAAGACCTGCTTTTTTATCCCGTGTTTGTATAGGCATGCACGGATCCATGAGATCCGTGCATGTTTTTCAGTGAGAAGGGGGGGGAAATGTTCTAAATTTTCAGAAAAAAAATTGCGTGGGGTCCCCCCTCCTAAGGCAAACCAGCCTCGGGCTCTTTGAGCCGATCCTGGTTGCAGAAATATGGGGAAAAAATGGACAGGGGTTCCCCCATATTTAAGCAACCAGCATCGGGCTCTGCGCCTGGTCCTGGTTCCAAAAATACGGGGGACAAAAAGAGTAGGGGTCCCCCGTATTTTTGAAACCAGCACCGGGCTCCACTAGCTGGACAGATAATGCCACAGCCGGGGGTCACTTTTATACAGTGCCTTGCGGCCGTGGCATCAAATATCCAACTAGTCACCCCTGGCCGGGGTACCCTGGGGGAGAGGGGACCCCTTCAATCAAGGGGTCCGTCCCCCCCAGCCACCCAAGGGCCAGGGGTGAAGCCCGAGGCTGTCCCCCCCATCCAATGGGCTGCGGATGGGGGCTGATAGCCTTTGTGATAAATGTTTGATATTGTTTTTAGTAGCAGTACTACAAGGCCCAGCAAGCCTCCCCCGCAAGCTGGTACTTGGAGAACCACAAGTACCAGCATGCGGCGGAAAAATGGGCCCACTGGTACCTGTAGTACTACTACTAAAAAAATACCCCAATAAAGACATTACACACACACCTTGATAGTATAACTTTATTACATCCATCCATACCTCCATATACACATACTTACCTTATGTTCCCACGCAGGTCGGTCCTCTTCTCCAGTAGAATCCATGGTGTACCTGTAGAAAAAATTATACTCACATAATCCAGTGTTTTCTGCTCCTCGGTAAATCCTTTTGTAATCCACGTACTTGAAAAAATAAAAAAACGGATACCCGACCACGAACTGAAAGGGGACCCATATTTTCACATGGGCCCCCTTTCCCCGAATGCCAGAAACCCACTCTGACTGATGTCTAAGTGGGTTTCTTCAGCCAATCAGGGAGCGCCACATTGTGGCACCCTCCTGATCGGCTGTGTGCTCCTGTAGTGTATGACAGGCGGCACCCGGCAGTGTTACAATGTAGCGCCTATGCGCTCCATTGTAACCAATGGTGGGAACTTTCAGGTCAGCGGTTGACCGAAAGTGACCTCACCGCTGACCTGAAAGTTCCCACCATTGGTCACAATGGAGCGCATAGGCGCTACATTGTAACACTGCCGGGTGCCGCCTGTCATACACTACAGGAGCACACAGCCGATCAGGAGGGTGCCACAACGTGGCGCTCCCTGATTGGCTGAAGAAACCCACTTAGACATCAGTCAGAGTGGGTTTCTGGCATTCGGGGAAAGGGGGCCCATGTGAAAACATGGGTCCCCTTTCAGTTCGTGGTCGGGTATCCGTTTTTTTATTTTTTCAAGTACGTGGATTACAAAAGGATTTACCGAGGAGCAGAAAACACTGGATTATGTGAGTATAATTTTTTCTACAGGTACACCATGGATTCTACTGGAGAAGAGGACCGACCTGCGTGGGAACATAAGGTAAGTATGTGTATATGGAGGTATGGATGGATGTAATAAAGTTATACTATCAAGGTGTGTGTGTAATGTCTTTATTGGGGTATTTTTTTAGTAGTAGTACTACAGGTACCAGCGGGCCCATTTTTCCGCCGCATGCTGGTACTTGTGGTTCTCCAAGTACCAGCTTGCGGGGGAGGCTTGCTGGGCCTTGTAGTACTGCTACTAAAAACAATATCAAACATTTATCACAAAGGCTATCAGCCCCCCATCCGCAGCCCATTGGATGGGGGGGACAGCCTTGGGCTTCACCCCTGGCCCTTGGGTGGCTGGGGGGGGGGACTTGATTGAAGGGGTCCCCACTCCCCCAGGGTACCCCGGCCAGGGGTGACTAGTTGGATATTTGATGCCACGGCCGCAAGGCACTGTATAAAAGTGACCCCCGGCTGTGGCATTATCTGTCCAGCTAGTGGAGCCCGGTGCTGGTTTCAAAAATACGGGGGACCCCTACTCTTTTTGTCCCCCGTATTTTTGGAACCAGGACCAGGCGCAGAGCCCGATGCTGGTTGCTTAAATATGGGGGAACCCCTGTCCATTTTTTCCCCATATTTCTGCAACCAGGATCGGCTCAAAGAGCCCGAGGCTGGTTTGCCTTAGGAGGGGGGACCCCACGCAATTTTTTTTTACATTTAAACTTAATTTATTTTTTTAACAAAGTGCACAATGAAGCCCAGCACGGATCTCTCAGATCCGGCCGAGATTCATTGTATTAAAGTCGGCAGTGTTTTACAAGTCACTCACGTAAAACACTGCCAAAAAAAGTGAATGACATCGACATCGGAAAACCCGAAAATGCAGAATACGGCAGCTTAGTAAATTAGTCGTAATCAATTCAAAAAGTTGCATATTTACACTTTCGATGTCATTCGTGATTGAACTTTGACCTCAAACGGGAAAACACGAATCTTAGTAAATTTACCCCATTGTCTATTTTTAATGTAACCTTTGTAGTAGCATTATGTAACTAAGCAGTCTACTTTTTTTGTAAGTAAAGTATTTCTTTATTCATATATGCAGAAATAATGTAATAACCTGTGAGCTGCCGGATGTGCAGGACTTTGGGCCTGATTCATGCTTGTAAGAAAAGCATAAAAGCACACAACTGGCCAAAACCATGTTGCACTACAGGTAGGGCTGATGTAACATGTGCAGGGAGATTAAAATTTGGTTGCTGCAATGTGACATTATCCTGCAGCACTCGGCTCCTGTCACTAAGAAGGTGCCGGCAGCGCTGCAAGAGTCTCTGGAGGCAGCCCGCACACCCCAAACTGATGTATTCAGGGCTTCCATGAGACCACGCCCCTTTAGTGATGCTAGCGGTGCTCCTGCGAGGACATGCTTCTGCACTAAAAGCCACACCTCTTTTTCGAGCAAGGGTGCTTTATGCATACGCAGGGGGTCTCTTGGCTGCACCAGGTGTCACGGACCTGCCTCATTGCACTTTTCCCCATGCCTACTTCCATTCATGTACCTGCCGTGGCCTTTATACTGCTCCACAATAAGAGACACAAATAAATTACCCATGTGTGTCGCCAGAGGCGCATCAACAGAGGCTGTGAGGGCTTGATCTGCCATCCGCTATGTTGCCATGTGGAGCGGGAGCTGTTGATATATGCAGAGACTCATAGCCCATATGCTATGCCTCTAATGATAGAAGTGGCTGCAGGTATCTGATGGCAAAGACTGCTGGGTCGCTGATGGGAAACTGCTATATGCTTGTAGTGACCGTGTGTTACTACCAGTATGTAAATATAAGGAACTGGTGGAGTGACTAAAGGTCCCGCTGTATAGACTGTAAGCTTAGAAAGGGTGTAGGCACTTCCTCGATAAAGCACTGGAGCCTTCAGTCTGTGAAATTGGAATGCTGGCAAGCGATGCATAACGCTAATAAGCACAATTGAAATAATGAATGCTGGTTGTGTAAAACTGTTTGCATTTATATTTTATTCATATTTTATTGCATAGTGTGTGTTACTTATGTTCCTATGTATATTTTGTTCACTAATTTGAGACAATGCATCCTTTTTTGTTCTACTCAAGTATAGATGAAGTTTCCCTTATTGGAAATGTCAAAATATGAAAAATTTCCAAAATCCAACATCTTTTGAGCACCAACTGTGATAGTTACACCTTTCCTTTCTGATGGCTCAATATACACAAACTTTGTTTTAGTTTGTACAAAATTATTACAAACATTGTAAAAAATTACCTTCAGGTTATGGGGGTGATTCCGAGTTGATCGTGGCCCTGCAAAACTTTGCAGGGCTACAATCATGACCATAGACATTATTATTATTATTATTACATTTTATTTAAAAGGCGCCACATGTGTTTCGCAGTGCCGTACAAAGGACAGTACAGGGGACAAAACATTGCATTACAGTAAATAAATAACAGAAATAGAGTACAGGTAATAGAGCACCACACATTCTCAAGACATAATACAGCTAAGATGTAAGTATCGAGGGAGTGATCATCGTACTACTAGAGGCTGGTGGCCATAGATGGAGATGAGCCTTTACTAGCAGGATAAAGATGGTCGTTGAGTAGAGGAGAGCTGTGAGTGAAATGTGTTGAGACGAGGGCTTAGATAACAAGAGGAAAGAGGGCCCTGCTCTGAAAAGCTAACAATCTAATGGGGAAGGGCGACAGACAGATGACAAGAGGTGCAGGCAAGTGGGAGGTAGCCTGATGGCAGTATGCAAGCAAAGCTGAGATGTTCACGGCATGAGGCAGGGGGGTGGAGGCGCGGGGGGACGCCCAGCACAGGACTATCTTGCCCCGCATGTCAGTGCCGACCCCCCACAGAAGTGCGGTTGGCCCTGTCCTATGCGCATGCGCGGGCGCAATGTCAGAGCCTCTAGACTAGAGGCTCTGACATCAAGGCCACGCATAAGAGGACAGGGGCAGCCATAATCGCTGTGACAGCCAGGTCCCGGCGCAAGATGCGTAAGTTATAAGTAAGTTGCGTGGGCGTGGTGTCTAGGACGCTGGCATCTGAAAGCCCCATTTACAACAGCAGAGTTTCCCCCAGATCAATCTCCGTTCAGGAGTTTCCGCTGCTGCTTCAGGCTCAGGTCTCCTGCCTGCTGCTGATACAGCAGGTTCACCACAGCCAGCCGGGTACACGCACTGCCCGGCTCCGTCCAGGGAAAAGTTGTTAGTGGGGGCAATGGGCACGGCACTGTGGATGGTCAGCTCTTCCTCCCCGAGCCTTGTTGCATAGCGTCAGCTGGCTGCCTGGTGCCCTGAGTTTCACACGCTCTCCATAGGTCTCTCTTCCCTCTCCCCATTCTTCTGATGCTCTTTCACAGTCTGACTCCCTGATTCCTCTCTCTCTCAATTCCCTACTATCTCTATGAATTTACTTAGACCCCTCTCTCTCTCACCCCTCTCCTATTCTCTTTCTCTCTCTCCCTCCCCTTATTACCCTCTCCTCTCTCCCCCTTATCCCCTCTCTATCACCCTTTTCCCTCTCTTCCATTTTTCCACCCCAACTTGGCACTCCGGATGACTAATTAATGTAGCTGGTGCCTTCCCAAAATAATAAATAGCTGCTAAATTCTTATAAATAAGAATAAAGGTGGGACTCCAATACTTGCATAAAGAAGTGAAAACTTTAGTGATATATTTCCATCATCATCGTCAATGTTTCAAGGCACACAGGCCTTTTCGTCAGGACGTTTGCATAGGTGAAAGTCAGTACAGGTGAAGAACATGCTTGACGATGATGATGGAAATATATCACTAAAGTTTTCACTTCTTTATGCAAGTATTGGAGTGCCGCCCTTTATTCTTATTTATAAGAATTTAGCATATATATATATAAAATGTAAGTGAGCAAAGTGAGCAGAGTAATGTGTAGAGATTGGAGGAGTCAGTATTTTTAATCCGCCCCCCCCCCCCCCCTAAAAGTAAGGTCTAGATCCGCCACTGCTTTAATGCAGCAAGTCCTTATACCCCATTATGGGAGCATTCAGTCAGCCAGCTCAGTGCTCCAACATTTTTGACGGTGGTCGCAGTCCGCTGGAGATGCCCTCCATACTGCCTTATTGGAGGGCCCCATGAGACCCACAGGGCCCTAAGTAGCTGCCTTGGTTGCCTTGTGGTAAAATCCTCCTCTGTGTGCGGCCAATATGAACAATCTCGTTCAGTAATGAACGAGAAATTGTTCATATCGCTCAGTGTGTAGGCACCAACGATGAATGATGCGCGGCCCTGCGGTTGTTGGTGCCGGGTCGTTTATGCCTGCAAGCCAATATGGACAATATTGTCCATATTAGCATGCAGGGCTATGGGGCCGGGTGACGTCAGGGAGTGAAGAAACTTCACTCCCACCATCACCCCCCGCCGTCCGTCGGCCGTATTGCCCCTTGGGCATCTCGGCAGCAAATCGATAAATGTGTAGGGGCTATTACTCTCTCTGCACATGTTATATCTGCCCAAGTACATTTGTGGATGAGATGAAAATACATGGACCTGATAGTTTTGTTGGTACCCTACTCTGAACGTTAGGACGCTGCAATCACCCCCTTTTTGTGTCATCTCTTCTAGGGGTGGACTATTCCACCCAGGGTAATCCTACGCAGTGCGCCCAAGATGGCTGCCGCACCTGGTACCTTGTGAGGGTGGAATACACAACCCATGGAAGTTATTACCCAAAATGCCTACACCAATCCTGCATTATGATTACTGTATGCTAGATTTTCATTTTTATGTCTGTGTGGCTTGTGTATTGCTGTATTAATCTTCTGTATTATGTTTATTATTTTGATGTCTGTAAAGCGCCTTGAGTCCTGTGTGGAGAAAGAGCGCTATATAAATAAAATTATTATTATTATTATTATTATTATTATTATTATAAGTAAATACAGTAAGTCCTCCTCTATTCATGCCTATATTCCAGACACCATACTACTCATATCTTATTCTCCCAGATCTCGCTAACACATCTGTGGTATAGGGACTCCCAAATATAAGACACTTACAGTACATACAGGTCCAGATTAACAATGGGGCGGATGGAGCTACAGCTCCAGGCCAACACATAAAAATAGGCCCATCATCATGGCAGCATGATGATCACTAGCCATCAGCTGGCCACATGGTCAGCCATAAATTATAACTATTAAGATTGCATTTCTATTTTTCTCACAAATTATGCCATGTTTATATATTTTTACATATTTAGGGAGATATTGTAGCTGATAGCGTAGGGGATGTACATGCCCACATGTCTCTGGCCACACCCACACAGCACTGATCACACCTCCCCCATTTCTCACAATAAGCCCTAAAATATTTTCAGCTCCAGGCCCATGTGGCCCTTAATCCGGCTCTGAGTACATAAAACCCACTTGTTCCGTTCACATAAAGGTATGTAGGCTGTAAAGTACAATACCCACTACCTGCTACTTATACTGAATACAGGTCTGCCAATGTTTCAGTAATACCCCTTTTACACTCGCACTCCCGGGTCACTCCCGGGATGCGTCCCGGGATGCATTCCCGGGACTGACCCCTTTCACACTGCACTAAGACCTGGGATCGACCCGGGACAGCCCCATTTACACTGATCCCGGGATATCCCTGCAAATGCATATGTATGTCATTAGAAATGGCCTTGGGCTCAGACAAGATGACATCTTCTTTTCTGAGCTCGAGAAAGCTCCAATCCGAGGTCTTTTAACAGTCCCGGGATAGTGAATCCCGGGACAGGCCCTTTCACACTACACAGCTTCCCGGGACGGTCCCGGGACCAACCCTGGTCAATGCTCGTCCCGGGAAATTGACCCTGTACCCTTTCACACTAAGAAAATTCCGGGATGATGCGCGTTCACGTGCAAAATCCCGGGATTTTCATGCGAGTGTAAAAGGGGTATAAATGTACAGCAAGAACATCACTGTACATAAAATGTGGCTGAGGTGGGGTCTAGGCTCTGTGATGTGTGTGTAGTATGACTGCCAACTGTCCCTTCTTATTTAGGGCGGGATGTACGAAAGGAAATATGCAGTAAAACCCACGAAAACAGGGGTTTTACCGCATTTTCAAATTTACTAAGACCCTACCGCCGCGTTTTCGCCGTCCATGGTATCCCTATAGATGCCTATGGGCTTCTTATCGCCGACTGCCGCAACCCGCCGCAGACGCCGACCCCCCTACCCCTCGGCTTACCTTCCTCCAGGCTGCTCTGGACCCGGAAGGTAATCTCCTTCTCCCCCTATCAACGCAGCCGGTGGTCCTTCCAGCTGCAGGGGGGTGGAGGAGGCGCCGGGGGCAGCCTGCTGCTGCTTCCCGGCATCCAGGCATTGTGGGGAACCCTGGGAGGTGACGGAGACCCCCACAGACCACCTCACAGGTATCGCAGGGGGCCTCCATCACCGCATTGCGATATTGATCGCATATGTTAGTACATATGCGATCAACATCGCTGCGGTAAGCGGCGAGGGGCGGCAATGTATCTTAATACATCCCGCCCTTAAACTTTTTTTTGTTTAATACTGTATTGTAACAATTACTGAAAACAGAGACAGAAAATAAACAATGGATGAACAATGTAGCCATATAAAGTATGAGATAATACCTTAGTAATATATAAAACCTTATCCAGTAAGAGTCCACAAAAAAATAAAATGCCATAGGTATCTGAGTAAATAGGAAACATTATAAGATGAATTGTGGTGGCGCTTGATATACCGACACTCAGTATAGCGGCGACGGGATACCGACAACTATTTGCATTCTTGGGGTGTCCACGACACCCCTGTAGGCAGAATAAATAGCGTGGCGCAAGTAGCACGCCACCGTGCCCGCAAGGGGCTCTTTTGTGTTTGCCCCGCTGCTGGCATTCCGACGGTCGGGGTCCCGACGCCGGTATGTTGGGCGCCGGGATCCCGACAGCCGGCCAATCATAGTACGAACCAGAAGAATTGTACATTAATATATTAGTTGCAGTCGTTTGTGCAGCTGTCTTTTAATGTGGAATCATCCTTCGCAGCGCAAATCGAGACCCAGGTCTTCTTTCCAGGTTTCCGCATATGCTTCCCATGGAGGAGAGTCAGGAGCCAACACAGAGTGATATACAGTACCATAAGTATAGCACCCCTGCAGCCCACTGAGTAAATATATTTGAAAGGAGATGGATCTCATAAAATTGTCTAGCAAGACTGGGAGAAAGCCCGGCTGCTACTCTGCAAATGTGGAAAGTGAAGGGAAGCGGTAATTATGCTGCATATGTCAAAATTGGTGGTGAATTTTTGCGAAGATTTTAATTTGCCACAATGAGGCCATATTATCTGAGGATCCCAGTAGAAAAGGTGGGTGTCTTCAAATGGGGGAAACAGGAGAGGGGTATGATGCAATGATATCTGGTGGATCCTCAGCAGCCATGGGAGGTAAACTATACCTATGCTAGCAGTCAAATCATTCAGTGTCCAGCAACCTTTTTGAGATCTGTTTTAGAGTCACGAGATGTAATATGGCTCAGTTAAGCCATCCAATAACAGTTCTGAATAAGCAGTAGTGATGTGCACCGGAAATTTTTCGGGTTTTGTGCTTTGGTTTTGAATTCGGTTCCGCGGCCGTGTTTTGGATTCGGACGCGTTTTGGCCAAACCTCCCTGAAATTTTTTTGTTGGATTCGGATGTGTTTTGGATTCGGGTGTTTTTTTTACAAAAAACCCTCAAAAACAGCTTAAATCATAGAATTTGGGGGTCATTTTGATCCCATAGTATTATTAACCTCAATAACCATAATTTCCACTCATTTCCAGTCTATTCTGAACACCTCACACCTCACAATATTATTTTTAGTCCTAAAATTTGCACCGAGGTCGCTGGATGACTAAGCTAAGCGACCCAAGTGGCCGACAAACACCTGGCCCATCTAGGAGTGGCACTGCAGTGTCAGACAGGATGGCAGATTAAAAAAATAGTCCCCAAACAGCACATGATGCAAAGAAAAAAAGAGGCGCAATGAGGTAGCTGTGTGACTAAGCTAAGCGATCCAAGTGGCCGACACAAACACCTGGCCCATCTAGGAGTGGCACTGCAGTATCGGACAGGATGGCAGATTAAAAAAATAGTCCCCAAACAGCACATGATGCAAAGAAAAAAAGAGGCGCAATGAGGTAGCTGTGTGACTAAGCTAAGCGACCCAAGTGGCCGACACAAACACCTGGCCCATCTAGGAGTGGCACTGCAGTGTCAGACAGGATGGCAGATTAAAAAAATAGTCCCCAAACAGCACATGATGCAAAGAAAAAAGAGGCGCAATAAGGTAGCTGTGTGACTAAGCTAAGCGACCCAAGTGGCCGACACAAACACCTGGCCCATCAAGGAGTGGCACTGCAGTGTCAGACAGGATGGCACTTCAAAAAATAGTCCCCAAACAGCACACGATGCAAAGAAAAATGAAAGAAAAAAAGAGGTGCAAGATGGAATTGTCCTTGGGCCCTCCCACCCACCCTTATGTTGTATAAACAGGACATGCACACTTTAACAAACCCATCATTTCAGCGACAGGGTCTGCCACACAACTGTGACTGAAATTACTGGTTGGTTTGAGCCCCCACCAAAAAAGAAGCAATCAATCTCTCCTTGCACAAACTGGCTCTACAGAGGCAAGATGTCCACCTCCTCCTCATCGTCCGATTCCTCACCCCTTTCACTGTGTACATCCCCCTCCTCACAGATTATTAATTCGTCCCCACTGGAATCCACCATCTCAGGTCCCTGTGTACTTTCTGGAGGCAATTGCTGGTGAATGTCTCCACGGAGGAATGGATTATAATTCATTTTGATGAACATCATCTTTTCCACATTTTCTGGAAGTAATCTCATACGCCGATTTCTGACAAGGTGAGCGGCTGCACTAAACACTCTTTCGGAGTACATACTGGAGGGGGGGCAACTTAGGTAAAATAAAGCCAGTTTGTGCAAGGGCCTCCAAATTGCCTCTTTTTCCTGCCAGTATATGTACGGACTGTCTGACGTGCCTACTTGGTTGCGGTCACTCATATAAGCCTCCACCATTCTTTCAATGGTGACAGAATCATATGAAGTGACAGTAGACGACATGTCCGTAATCGTTGGCAGGTCTTTCAGTCCGGACCAGATGTCAGCACTCGCTCCAGACTGCCCTGCATCACCGCCAGCGGGTGGGCTCGGAATTCTTAGCCTTTTCCTCGCAGCCCCAGTTGCGGGAGAATGTGAAGGAGGAGCTGTTGACTGGTCACGTTCCGCTTGACTTGACAATTTTCTCACCAGCAGGTCTTTGAACCTCTGCAGACTTGTGTCTGCCGGAAAGAGAGATCCAACGTAGGTTTTAAATCTAGGATCGAGCACGGTGGCCAAAATGTAGTGCTCTGATTTCAACAGATTGACCACCCGTGAATCCTGGTTAAGCGAATTAAGGGCTCCATCCACAAGTCCCACATGCCTAGCGGAATCGCTCTGTTTTAGCTCCTCCTTCAATCTCTCCAGCTTCTTCTGCAAAAGCCTGATGAGGGGAATGACCTGACTCAGGCTGGCAGTGTCTGAACTGACTTCACGTGTGGCAAGTTCAAAGGGTTGCAGAACCTTGCACAACGTTGAAATCATTCTCCACTGCACTTGAGTCAGGTGCATTCCCCCTCCTTTGCCTATATCGTAGGTAGCTGTATAGGCTTGAATGGCCTTTTGCTGCTCCTCCATCCTCTGAAGACCTCGTTACCACCTCTTGCTTCAGATGATGGCAGGGCAGGTTCAGGAGTGTTTGCTGGTGTTCCAGTCTTCGGCACGCGGTGGCTGAATGCCGAAAGTGGCCCGCAATTCTTCGGGCCACCGACAGCATCTCTTGCACGCCCCTGTCGTTTTTTAAATAATTCTGCACCACCAAATTCAATGTATGTGCAAAACATGGGACGTGCTGGAATTTGCCCAGATGTAATGCACGCACAATATTGGTGGCGTTGTCCGATGTCACAAATCCCCAGGAGAGTCCAATTGGGGTAAGCCATTCTGCGATGATGTTCCTTAGTTACCGTAAGAGGTTGTCAGCTGTGTGCCTTTTATGGAAAGCGGTGATAAAAAGCGTAGCCTGCCTAGGAATTAGTTGGCGTTTGCGAGATGCTGCTACTGGTGCCGCCGCTGCTGTTCTTGCTGCGGGAGGCAATACATCTACCCAGTGGGCTGTCACAGTCATATAATCCTGAGTCTGCCCTGGTCCACTTCTCCACATGTCCGTGGTTAAGTGGACATTGGGTACAACTGCATTTTTTAGGACACTGGTGACTCTTTTTCTGACGTCTGTGTACATTTTCGGTATCGCCTGCCTAGAGAAATGGAACCTAGATGGTATTTGGTACCGGGGACACAGTACCTCAATCAATTCTCTAGTTCCCTGTGAATTAACGGTGGATACCGGAAACACGTTTCTCTCCACCCAGGCTGCCAAGGCCTGAGTTATCCGCTTTGCAGCAGGATGACTGCTGTGATATTTCATCTTCCTCGCAAAGGACTGTTGGACAGTCACTTGCTTACTGAAAGTAGTACAACTGGTCTTCCAACTTCCCCTCTGGGATGACGATCGACTCCCAGCAGCAACAACAGCAGCGCCAGCAGCAGTAGGCGTTACACTCAAGGATGCATCAGAGGAATCCTAGGCAGGAGAGGACTCGTCAGACTTGACAGTGACATGGCCTGCAGGACTATTGGCTTTCCTGTCTAAGGAGGAAATTGACACTGAGGGAGTTGGTGGTGTGGTTTGCAGGAGCTTGGTTACAAGAGGAAGGGATTTAGTTGGCAGTGGACTGCTTCCGCTGTCACCCAAAGTTTTTGAACTTGTCAATGACTTCTGATGAATGCGCTCCAGGTGACGTATACAAAGGCAACATACGGCTTGACACCAGTTGTCCGCATTTCTGTTGAAATAATTCCACACCGAAGTGGTAATTTTTTTTGTATTTTGACCAGGCATGTCAATGGCCATATTCGTCCCACGGACAACAGGTGTCTCCCCGGGTGCCTGACTTAAACAAACCACCTCACCATCAGAATCCTCCTTGTCAATTTCCTCCCCAGCGCCAGCAACACCCATATCCTCATCCTGGTGTACTTCAACAGTGACATCTTCAATTTAACTATCAGGAAGTGGACTGCGGGTGCTCCTTCCAGCACTTGCAGGAGGCGTGCAAATGGTGGAAGGCGCCACCTCTTCCCGGGAAGTACAGGCATCGCAACCGACACAATTGGACTCTCCTTGGGGATTTGTGATTTAGAAGAATGCACAGTTCTTTGCTGTGCTTTTGCCATCTTAAGTCTTTTAAGTTTTCTAGCAGGAGGATGAGTGCATCCATCCTCATGTGAAGCTGAACCACTAGTCACGAGGAACATAGGAGAGGGCCTCAGCCGTTCCTTGCCACTCCGTGTCGTAAATGGCATATTGGCAAGTTTACGCTTCTCCTCAGACGATTTTAATTTTGATTTTTGGGTCATTTTACTGAACTTTCGTTTTTTGGATTTTACATGCTCTCTACTATGACATTGGGCATCGGCCTTGGCAGACGACGTTGATGGCATTTCATCGTCTCGGCCATGACTAGTGGCAGCAGCTTCAGCATGAGGTGGAAGTGGATCTTGATCTTTCCCTATTTTACCCTCCACATTTTTGTTCTCCATTTTTTAATGTGTGGAATTATATGCCAGTAATATATTTATCAATAGCAAGGGCCTACTACTATATATACTGTGCACAAAAACTGAAATGCACCACAGGTATGGATGGATAGTATACTTGACAACACAGAGGTAGGTAGAGCAGTGGCCTTCTGTACCGTACTGCTATATATTATATACTGGTGGTCAGCAAACTGTGCAAAACTGAAATGCACCACAGGTACCTTTGACAAAGCTGCCTGGAGCAGCGAAACGCGTTAGGCAAAGACCTGTGTGGACACATGCTGACCAGCACTTCCATCACGCCACCACTTGCAGTCAGGACCTCTGCTTACACCCTCATCTCCGTGAACCAGGATCCCTACTGGCATTGCCATTGCCTACAACATCTATAGAGGATCCACCTAACGGAACACGGAGTTCCAAGTGAACTGTGAACCAGGACCCCAACTACATCACCGTTGCCACACGGACTTACACCTAACGGGATCCATTCCAAACGGAACACAGACTTGGTAAATACATCCAATTGGATGAAGTTGTTCAAATCTGGTCCATCATTATGACTGTGCTTGTATTGGTGTGTGCTTAAATCATTCGAATGTCGGCATGAACAGATTCTCAAGTCCACCTGTAGTCATTTAAGAGACATATCAGTTTTTATCGTATTAAAGTACTTGTATTTTTATTCACAAAAAATATTTATATTATATATATTAAAATATTCATTTATAGACTCTATTGTGTCAAGCAGCGCTGTATATTTTTTCTTCTCTTCTTGTAATTCCAAGGGGCTGACTACCCCTTATCTATACAGCTGCTAGGGAAAACATACTCATCACAGCGCCCACATATATACTTGTTATATATACCTTCCCCAACATGGATGAATAGTATACTTGATGACACAGAGGTAGGTAGAGCAGTGGCCTACTGTACCGTACTGCTATATATTATATACTGGTGGTCAGCAAACTGTGCAAAATTGAAATGCACCACAGGTATTGATGGATAGTATACTTGACGACACAGAGGTAGGTAGAGCAGTGGCCTACTGTACCGTACTGCTATATATTATATACTGGTGGTCAGAAAACTGTGCAAAACTGAAATGCACCACAGGTATGGATGGATAGTATACTTGACGACACAGAGGTGGGTAGAGCAGTGGCCTACTGTACCGTACTGCTATATATTATATACTGGTGGTCAGCAAACTGTGCAAAACTGAAATGCACCACAGGTATGGATGGATAGTATACTTGACGACACAGAGGTAGGTAGAGCAGTGGCCTTCTGTACTGTACAGCTACATATTATATACTGGTGGTCAGCAAACTGTGCAAAACTGAAATGCACCACAGGTATTGATGGATAGTATACTTGACGACACAGAGGTAGGTAGAGCAGTGGCCTATTGTACCTTATTGCTATATATTATATATACTGGTGGTCAGCAAACTGTGCAAAACTGAAATGCACCACAGGTATGGATGGATAATATACTTGATGACACAGAGGTAGGTAGAGCAGTGGCCTTCTGTACCGTACTGCTATATATTATATACTGGTGGTCAGCAAACTGTGCAAAACTGAAATGCACCACAGGTATGGATGGATAGTATACTTGACGACACAGAGGTAGGTAGAGCAGTGGCCTACTGTACCGTACTGCTATATATTATATACTGGTGGTCAGCAAACTGTGCAAAATTGAAATGCACCACAGGTTTGGATGGATAGTATACTTGATGACACAGAGGTAGGTAGAGCAGTGGCCTACTGTACCGTACTGCTATATATTATATACTGGTGGTCAGCAAACTGTGCAAAACTGAAATGCACCACAGGTATGGATGGATAGTATACTTGACGACACAGAGGTAGGTAGAGCAGTGGCCTACTGTACCGTACTGCTATATATTATATACTGGTGGTCAGCAAACTGTGCAAAACTGAAATGCACCACAGGTATGGATGGATAGTATACTTGACGACACAGAGGTAGGTAGAGCAGTCAGGGCCGTCTTTTCGTATGGGCTCAATGGGCTCTTGCCCAAGGGCCCCAGGGGTAAAAGGGTCCTAGGCTGATAGCTGAGGGTCCCCTCTTTCCAGGGGTACCAGATTTTTGAAAATCGGCCCTAAGGAACCAAAGATATCCGACTTCAAAGTAGTGGTCCCCATCCATGCCTGTTAATTTTTCTTCCCAGCCAGATATCTCGGGTTCTGTCTGACATATAGTTTTTCTAAGGATATATTTTAAAAGCTGGGACTCTCCCCTTTTGGTGGACACTAGCAGCTTGTCTCTACTATGCCCAGAACCAGAGATATCAGCCTTCCAGCAGCTGGTCCCTGCTCCAGCTCCACACGCCTAATGTGCAGTTTTATATTTTCGTTGGTGGATTGCTCTGGCTCCTGAACTCTGATCCCCAAGTTCCCAGTACCTCCTGAAAGGTGGGACTGTCTAGTTTTTTTTTATCCCATGAAAACTAAGAAATCTGTTTCCAGGAACTGGAGATATCTGCAGTCAAGCATACTGCCCTCCCACCAGAAGATGATGAATATTAAGCCCACTCCACTATCGACCCCTTCTCTGCGTATTAGACACCCCCTACCACCCTGGAAGTCATGTACCAGGGCCCCTTCATTCAGCACAATGTCCCACATTCTACAGTTTAGTGTTCTCCCTAATGCTCCATCTGTGCAGTAAAGGAATAATTCACAGAAATTATTGCTCCAGGTCTTACACGTTGAGCAGAAGACAGAACACCCCTTCCACCCATGGGACATAAAAGCTGCCACTGATAGCACCCCCCACCCCTGCCGCTGATGGATGGTTAGGGGCCCCAGTGTATTGCTGTGCCCAGGGGCCCACACTGCTGTTAAGATGGCTCTGAGAGCAGTGGCCTTCTGTACTGTACTGCTACATATTATATACTGGTGGTCAGCAAACTGTGCAAAACTGAAATGCACCACAGGTATGGATGGATAGTATACTTGACGACACAGAGGTAGGTAGAGCAGTGGCCTACTGTACCGTATTGCTATATATTATATATACTGGTGGTCAGCAAACTGTGCAAAACTGAAATGCATTACAGGTATGGATGGATAGTATACTTGACGACACAGAGGTAGCTAGAGCAGTGGCTTACTGTACCGTATTGCTATATATTATATATACTGGTGGTCAGCAAACTGTGCAAAACTGAAATGCACCACAGGTATGGATGGATTGTATACTTGACGACACAGAGGTAGGTAGAGCAATGGCCTACTGTACCGTACTGCTATATATTATATACTGGTGGTCAGCAAACTGTGCAAAACTGAAATGCACCACAGGTATGGATGGATAATATACTTGATAACACAGAGGTAGGTAGAGCAGTGGCCTTCTGTACCGTACTGCTATATATTATATACTGGTGGTCAGCAAACTGTGCAAAACTGAAATGCACCACAGGTATGGATGGATAGTATACTTGACGACACAGAGGTAGGTAGAGCAGTGGCCTTCTGTACTGTACTGCTACATATTATATACTGGTGGTCCGCAAACTGTGCAAAACTGAAATGCACCACAGGTATTGATGGATAGTATACTTGACGACACAGAGGTAGGTAGAGCAGTGGCCTACTGTACCGTACTGCTATATATTATATACTGGTGGTCAGCAAACTGTGCAAAACTGAAATGCACCACAGGTATGGATGGATAGTATATTTGACGACACAGAGGTAGGTAGAGCAGTGGCCTTCTGTACTGTACTGCTACATATTATATACTGGTGGTCAGCAAACTGTGCAAAACTGAAATGCACCACAGGTATGGATGGATAGTATACTTGACGACACAGAGGTAGGTAGAGCAGTGGCCTACTGTACCGTATTGCTATATATTATATATACTGGTGGTCAGCAAACTGTGCAAAACTGAAATGCATTACAGGTATGGATGGATAGTATACTTGACGACACAGAGGTAGGTAGAGCAATGGCCTACTGTACCGTACTGCTATATATTATATACTGGTGGTCAGCAAACTGTGCAAAACTGAAATGCACCACAGGTATGGATGGATAATATACTTGATAACACAGAGGTAGGTAGAGCAGTGGCCTTCTGTACCGTACTGCTATATATTATATACTGGTGGTCAGCAAACTGTGCAAAACTGAAATGCACCACAGGTATGGATGGATAGTATACTTGACGACACAGAGGTAGGTAGAGCAGTGGCCTACTGTACCGTATTGCTATATATTATATATACTGGTGGTCAGCAAACTGTGCAAAACTGAAATGCACCACAGGTATTGATGGATAGTATACTTGACGACACAGAGGTAGGTAGAGCAGTGGCCTACTGTACTGTATTGCTATATATTATATACTGGTGGTCAGCAAACTGTGCAAAACTGAAATGCACCACAGGTATGGATGGATAGTATACTTGACGACACAGAGGTAGGTAGAGCAGTGGCTTTCTGTACCGTACTGCTATATATTATATATACTGGTGGTCAGCAAACTGTGCAAAACTGAAATGCACCACAGGTATGGATGGATAGTATACTTGACGACACAGAGGTAGGTAGAGCAGTGGCCTTCTGTACCGTACTGCTATATATTATATACTGGTGGTCAGCAAACTGTGCAAAACTGAAATGCACCACAGGTATGGATGGATAGAATACTTGACGACACAGAGGTAGAGCAGTGGCCTACTGTACCGTACTGCTATATATATAGTTATACTGGTGGTCAGCAAAATTCTGCACTGTCCTCCTACTATATACTACAATGCAGCACAGATATGGAGCGTTTTTCAGGCAGAGAACGTATAATACTGGTGGTCACTGGTCAGCAAAACTCTGCACTGTCCTCCTACTATATAATACTGATGGTCCCCAGTCCCCACAATAAAGCAATTAGCACACTGAGCACAGATATTTGCAGCACACTGAGCACAGATATGGAGCGTTTTTCAGGCAGAGAACGTAGATATTTGCACTTGCAGCACACTGAGCACAGATATTTGCAGCACACTGAGCACAGATATTTGCAGCACACTGAGCACAGATATTTGCAGCCCACTGAACATAGAAACTGAGAGGACGCCAGCCACGTCCTCTCACGATCATCTCCAATGCACGAGTGAAAAATGGCTGCGACGCGCGGCTCCTTATATAGAATACGAATCTCGCGAGAATCCGACCGCGGGATGATGACGTTCGGGCGCGCTCGGGTAAACCGAGCAAGGCGGGAGGATCCGAGTTGCTCGGACCCGTGCAAAAAAAGGTGAAGTTCGGGCGGGTTCGGATCCGAACCCGCTCATCACTAATAAGCAGTAGCCCACAATCAAGATTTCACTAACATTGCGCTACTGAGTTTGCATTTCCTTCCATCCCAGATATATGTGCCAAATAGTTACTGTGGAAATGTCAAAGTAGCAGTAGGAACCAGAACGGTGAGGGTTTGGAACAGATATATGATGCAAAGAATTTTAATGGCATTTATGCTCTCTATCCAGGAAATGTATAACGCATTCCAGATCGATATGTCTTGTTGGAGTTTATACATCAGGGGCATGTAATTTGCTTAGTATAACTGGAAAACTTGCTTAGTGATAAGATCCATAAATACTGCATCATAGCAAGGCCCCACTGACATTTAAAATTGTCTTTCAAGCAGACTTATAACCCACGGGGGATCAGTCCAACCAATGATTCAGACTTGGTATCATTAACTTTTTATCAAGACAAAGTCCCAAACTTCATAAATTCTATCAACAGATTGGGGATAGAAATGCTTGGATTAGAGTGAGAAGCAAATAATTAGTGAACAGGTACATTTTGTATTGCTGATCTCCGAGAGCCAGGGGCTCAATACATAGCATGGAAAACATAAGACCGCAGACTGATAACACTATGGATAGAGAGCCTAATTCCCTATGAGCTGTAGATTTGAGAAAATCACATGCAAGTGCACTAACTTTCACTTTGCAATCGCACCCGGAAAAGATGTGATGGCAATTTGATTGCCAGGCGGTAGGCATTTGGGGCGGCAAAGTTAGGTTAAGGTGGAGGACAGCAGGAAATGCAGACCTGTCATAGCCTTTTTCTCTTACGTCCTAGAGGATACTGGGAATCCATTTAGTATCATGCGGTATAGACGGCTCCACTAGGTGCCATAGGCACTTTAAGAATTTGATAGTGTGTGCTGGCTCCTCCCTCTATGCCCCTCCTACCAGACTCAGTTTATAAAATGTGTCCAGAGGAGCCGGTCACACTTATGGAAGCTCCTGAAGAGTTTTCTGCATTTATTTTTCTGTTTGTTATTTTCAGGAAGGTATGGATAGCACCCGCCTGCCTGCTTCGTGGGACTTGGGGGGGGGGGGGAACGGCCCAACCTCTTTAAGGGTTATTGGTCCCGTTCCCCGCTGACAGGACACTGAGCTCCTGAGGGAACTATTCGCAAACCCCACCACAGCGAGCGTACATTCCCGCAGCACGCCACCACCCCTAACAGAGCCAGAAGAAAGAAGAGTGGTGAGTACTAAGCCGGCGTCCTGGTTAGCGGGTCGCCAGCCATTATGGCGGCATGAGGGTACGGAGACGCACGGCTTCTAACCAGGACCGATTGCGTCTCCAGACTCAGTACACTGTACACAGTACCCACACTGGCAATCAAAGCCTTAGAACAAATCTGTCTCCATTTTAAGCACAAAAATACCTCACACAGTATAAAAAAAGCGGGAAGACCGTGCGCCATTGAAGGGGGCGGGGCTTCACTATGAGCGGATCCAGCAGCTCACCAGTGCCATTTTCCCTCTGCAGTGGACACAGACGCTGACTGACAGGAATGCGCAGCTCCTCCGGTGTGACTCCAGATTACCTCAGCGGTACCAGGGGGTCATAGCAGGGGGGGAAACGATTATTAGTGTACTAAGGGGTCTATTTACTAAACCTTAGATGGAGATAAAGTCGACAGAGATAAAGTACCAACCAATCGGCTCCTAACTCCCATGCCAGAGGCTGTGTTTGAATAAATATGACAGGAGCCGATTGGCTGGTACTTTATCTCCATTGACTTTATCTCCATCCAAGGCTTAGTAAATAATAGACCCCCAAGCCCCTAATCTGGGTACTTAGTCTGCGACCCGGCTAAACTTGGCGATAAGGGAGCTTTGTGCTGGTTCCATAATACCTCTGTGTCTCCCTGGAAGGGCTCTTTGTGGGTTAATTGTGTTTTTAACCTATCCTGTGTGTGTGTGCTGTAACATTTACAATATGTCAGGCAAAGAGTGTGTTTCATGTAAGGCAGAGTGTTCCTCTTAAAACAAATGGTACAACCCTATATGGCGCTACCAATGGTGAGCTGCAGAGAAGTAAACTGATTAAGTCACCACCCTAAATCAATTAGTACAAATGGACAAACAAAGGGTTTACGTCTCACTTTGCGCTTCCCAATGTCCTCAAATTCTTCATAGTATACAGATGTACTCCTCAGTAAATCGTTGTATATAGGAAAAAAATATACAAAAAACAACAATGTGTAAGACTGTGTGAATTGAGTTGACGGGAAAAGGAACTGCACTCTATACAATGCGTTTCGGCGTACTGCTGATAAAGGCGTCGCAGTACGTATAGAGTGCAGTTACTGTCCATTTCCCGTCAACATTGTGTTGGATTACCCGGGTATCATCTTCCCACTCATGTTGTTAGGGTAAAGGACAGATTTCCAATTTTAATTTTTTATCAATAAAATTGTTTCCAATAAACGGAAACTACACATACGTATCTTTTTAATTTATTCTGAGACATTCATGAGGAACCTATGGTCACTTAGGTACAATAAGGGATCGTGAAAGAAACCTTTATGTGCAAGTTCCTGCAATATTCATGTAAGCACACATGTGAGCATCCATTAATATTATCCAGACACCTTGGGTGTGGAACGCTTGCTGAGGGATTCTTCTGATGCATGCTGGGAAGAGGACTTATCACCTTCCTGTTTCCTACACATTTGGGATTTTTTGATTGGACTCATTTATACAGTCTTACACATTGTTGTTTTTTGTATATTTGTTTCCTACATACAATGATTTACTGAGGAGTACATCTGTATACTATGAAGAATTTGAGGACATTGGGAAGCGGAAAATGAGAGTGTTCCTCTTCCCCAGGGAGCTCACTACTATGTACTCAGTGCAGTACACCTTCTTAGGATAACGGGGCTGAACCAGCGTGGCTGGATTCCATTAAAGGCATATACCTAATAAATAGTCCCGCAATGAGAGAGAGACACAATACTTACCTGTAAGAAGTCTGTGGATGAGATTATGAATAGAGACTCAATCCCCAACAAGCGTTTCAGTCCCCTGTCTGCAAAACGATCCAAAACTGGCCCATATCCTGCAGTATGACTCTGACGCTGAGGGGTCAGACATGGAGGAGGGGGAGGTGGATTCAGAAGGATGGGGGGACGCTGCTCTGTCACAGGGAATAGAGGCTCTTATAGAAAGAAGTCCTCAGTTACTTTTCCTGTGTCAAAGGAACTAAATACCCTGTTTGAAGAACCGTGGGTTAATCCAGATAAGAAATTTCAAATCCCTAAGAGGTTACTCTCATCCTTTCCTATTCCTCCTGAGGATAGGAAAAAATGGGAAAGTCCACCGATAGTGGAGGCATCAGTGTCCTGGTTGTCACGAAAAATTGTATTGCCTGTCCTTGGTGCAGCTTCCCTGGAAGACACGACTGATCGTAAAATTGAAAATACATTCAAATCCTTGTACACAGCTGCTGGAGTGGCCCAGAAACCCACCAGAGCATGTGCGTGGATTACTAAAGCCATTGCTAAATGGTCAGGTAACCTAATTGAGGGTTAGATTCCTTGTCTAGGGGGGAGATTGTTATATTGTGCAACATATACAGGACTCTGCAAATTTTATGGTGGAAGCCATAAAAGAAATAGGCTTTCCTAATGCACGCACCACTGCTATGGCAGTGTCAGTAGACAGGGGCTTATGGCTACGCCAGTGGACTGCTGATGCGGACTCCAGGAAAGACGTGGAAGGCCTATCATTTACAGGAGAGGCCTTATTCGGAGATGAACTGGATAAATGGGTCTCCACAGCTACTGCGGGTAAGTCCATATATCTTCCTCCCGCAGCTTCCCCAGCCAGGAAGGCCTACTCAGCTTCTAATTTGCAGTCCTTTCGGACAGCTAAGTTCAAGGGCAAAACCAGAGGTTCTTCTACAGCCACCAGAGGCGCTAGAGGTAAACCACGAAAACCAGCAACTGCCGGTTCTCAGGAACAGAGTTCAAGCTCTGCTTCCTCAAAACCTTTAGCATGATGATGGACCACTATGCCTGGAAGACTGGCGGGTGGAGCCTGGTTAAAATTCTTCAGCCACATCTGGACAAGTTTGTACCAAGATCCCTGGGTCGTAAATCTTGTTGCCCAGGGATACAGACTGGAGTTCCAGGAGCTCCCACCTCACAGATTCTTCAAATCAGGCTTACCAGTTTAACAGAAGGCAAGTATAACTTTACAGGACACCATTCAGAAGCCTGGTTCAGACTCAGGTCACTGTTCCAGTTCCACCTCATCTGCAAAACAAGGGGTATTATTCCAACTTGTTTGTAGTACTGAAACCGGAGAGTTCGGTAAGACCGATTTTGAACTTCAAGTCGTTGAACCCGCACTTATATGTGTTCAAATTTAAGATGGAGTCTCTGAGAGCGGTTATCTTAGGTCTGGAGGAAGAGGAATTCCTAGTGTCTCTGGATATCAAGGATGGTACCTTCACATTCCGATCTGGCCGCCTCATCAGTTTGCACCGCAGGACTGTCACTAACAGTTCCAGGCCCTGCCATTTGCTCTCTCCACGGCACCAAGGGTGTTCACCAAGGTGATGGCAGAGATGATGTTTCTCCTCCGTAAACAGTGAGTGAACATAATGCCATACCTGGACAATTTTCAGGGAGAGGTTGTTGGACAGCATTACCCTCTCAACCAGACTACTCCGGGATCACAGGTGGATTCTGAACCTTCCAAATTCTCACCTAGAACCAACATGGAGGCTTCCCTTCCTGGTAATGATACTGGACACAGAGTCGCAGAAAGTGTTCCTTCCATTGGAAAAGGCATTGGTAAGCCAGTCGGTGATTCGGGATGTCCTGAAGCCAACCCGGATATCGATGCATCTATGCATTCGCCTTTGGGGGAAAATGGTAGCCTCCTATGAGGCATTTCAGTACGGAAGTTTTCACGCAAGACCCTTCCAGCTCGATTTGTTGGACAAATGGTCAGGATCGCATCTTTACATGCACCAGAGAATCTGTCTGTCACCAAAAACCAGGATTTCTCTTCTATGGTGGCTCCAGACTTCTCAAATAATCGAAAGTCGACTGTTCGGGATTCAGAATTGGATTCTGCTAACCACAGACGCAAGCCTCAGAGTTTGTGGAGCAGTCACCCAGGGGGTGCAGTTTCAGGAAAGGTGGTCAAGTCAGGAAGTCGTCCTTCAAATCAACATTCTGGAACTCAGGGCCATATACAATGCCCTTCTGCAGGCCTCACATCTTCTTAGAGATCAGGCCATTCAGGTCCAGTCGGACAATGTGACGGCGGTAATGTACATAAACCGTCAGGGCGGAACGAACAGCAGAGCTGCAATGTCAGAGGTGTCAAGAATTCTCCTCTGGGCAGAAAAACACGCTGTGGCATTGTCAACGGTCTTCATTCCGGGAGTAGACAACTGGGAAGCAGACTTCCTCAGCAGACACAACCTGCACCCAGGTGAGTGGAGCTTTCACTCGGAGGTGTTCAGGTGCTTGACACATCGGTAGGGATATCTACAGATCGACATGATGGCCTCTCATCTCAACAAGAAGCTCAAGCGGTATTGTTCCAGGCCGAGAGACCCACAGGCAGTTGCGGTAGACGCTCTGACGACTCCATGGGTCTATCAGATGTTGTACGTGTTTCCTCCACTTCCTATGATCCCAGGAATTCTCAAAAGAATAAAAAGGGAAAAGGTTCAAGCAATACTCATTGCTCCGGACTGGCCAAGAAGGCCCTGTACATGGACCTTCTAGAGATGCTCCTTGAAGATCCGTGGCCTCTACCTCTTCGCGAGGATCTTCTGCAACAGAGCCCGTTCATCTATCAAGACTTACTGTGGCTACGTTTAACGGTATGGAAGTTGAACGGCTGATTCTAGCCCAGAGTGGGATCCCTAACAAGGTCATCCCGACTATGATCCAAGCCAGAAAAGGGGTAACGTCTAAACATTACCACCGTATTTGGAAGAAATACGTCTCTTGGTGTGAGAGCAGAAAATATTCTTCAGTGGAATTTCATCTGGGACGTTTCCTGCTTTTTCTGCAGCAAGGTGTGGATGTGGGCCTATGTCTGGGCTCCATAAAAGTCCAGATTTCAGCCTTGTCCATTTTCTTTCAGAAACAATTGGCTTTTCTCCCTGGGGTCCAGATGTTCTTGAAAGGTGTTCTGCACATCCAACCTCCATTTGTGCCTCCCATGGCACCTTGGGATCTCAATTTGGTGCTGCAGTTGCTCCATTCGGACTGGTTTGAACCGTTACAGGAGGTAGATATAAAATATCTTACGTGGAAGACCGTCACACTTTTGGCCTTGGCCAAACGTGTATCGGAGCTGGAGCTCACAAGAGCCCCTATTTAATTTTCCATTAAGACAGAGCTGAACTTAGAACTGACAGCAATTTCTTCATAAAGTTGTTTCTGCATTTCACTTCAACCAACCTATTGTAGTTCCGGTTGTTACCGACACCTCTGCTACTTCAAAGTCTTTGGATGTTGTGAGGGCTTTGAAGGTGTATGTAAAACGAACAGCTCGTCACAGAAAATCAGACTCGCTGTTTGTTCTTTATCATCCCAATAAGATTGGGTGTCCTGCTTCGAAACAGTCCATTGCGCGCTGGATCAGGTTCACTATCCAGCATGCTTATTTCACGGCAGGATTTCCGGTTCCAAAATCTGTACAGGCCCACTCTGCTAGGTCGGTGGGTTCTTCTTGGGCAGCTGCCGAGGTGTCTCGGATTTACAGCTCTGCCAAGCAGCTACTTGGTCAGGTTCGAACACGTTTGCTAAGTTCTACAAGTTCGATACTTTGGCCTCTGGGGACCTTCAGTTTGGTCAATCAGTTCTGCAGGAACCTCAGCAATCTCCCACCTGGTTTGGGAGCTTTGGTACTTACCCATGATACTAAATGGATTCCCAGTATCCGCTAGAACGTAAGAGAAAATAGGATTTTAATTACCTACCGGTAAATCCTTTTCTTGTAGTCCGTAGAGGATACTGGGCGCCCGCCCAGTGCTTTGTACTTCCTGCACTATTACTTAGTTAAGTATTGTTGTTTGCTTCAGTTGTTGCTGTTCCTGTTGCAAGTTTGGTTAGCATGGCTTTCTTCTTGTTTTGTGTGCTGGTTCGGAATCTCACCACTATCCTGTTATATCCTTCTATCAAAGTATGTCCGTCTCCTCGGTCACAGTTTCCTAGACTGAGTCTGGTAGGCGGGGCATAGAGGGAGGAGCCAGCACACACTATCAAATTCTTAAAGTGCCCATGGCTCCTAGTGGACACATCTATACCCCATGGTACTAAATGGATTCCCAGTATCCTCTACGGACTACGAGAAAAGGATTTACCGGTAGGTAATTAAAATCCTATTTTTTCGGGGCGGCCCAATGATGTCACCAGTGTTTCCTGCAATAGGAAATATGGCAGCGGTGCACCTGCATAGCAGGGGGGCTTCCACTAATTGCCGACTTCTGCAATGCAATCGCAATTGTATTGCAATCACATCGCTGGGCGTTCCTTTATGTGTAGGCCGGCCTTGCCCTGTGCTGAGCAGGCCCCAGCATGCAACTGTGGGGGTCACTCCAACCTGATCGCACGCTAGCTATTTTTTGCAGTACTGTGATCAGGTCAAAACTACGTATGCACCGCAATGCGCAGGCGCTTCGTACGGGTACAAAGCGGATCGGTGCTGGGTGATGGATTTAACGAAGAATCCATTCGCACAGCCGATCGCAAGAAGATTGACAGAAGAAGGCGTTTATGTGTGTCAACTGACCGTTTTCATGTAGTGGTTGGAAAAACGCAGGCGTGTCCAAGCGTTTGCAGGGCGGTTGTCTGACGTCAATTTCGGGACCGGACAGGCTGAAGTGATCGCAGCGGCTGAGTAAGTTCAGACCTACTCAGAAACTGCACAAAACATATTTGTAGTGATCGGCTGCACAAGCGTTCGCACACTTGCAAAGAGAAAATACACTCTACCATAGGCGGCGACTACCTGTTTGCAGCGCTGCAAAAAATAGCTAGCGAGCGATCAACTCGGAATGACCCCCTGTGTGTAGTAGAAGTTCTGCTATTTTAACTGCTACTGAACCTGAATTAGGCCCATAGTCTTATCAGCGTTTATGTGGTTAATTAAATGTATTATTCTGAGGGTGTTGTCCAACAACTTTCTATGGGTGATAAACGTACCTGGTCTTGAATGAGTGATGCAGATAAAGAACTATTAAGCCTATTAGCCAGAATTTGGAAAACAGTTTGATGCCTGTGTTCACGTAGGAAATGGGCCAGTAGTTAGAGCAGACAGTGAGATCTTTATCTGGGTTGAGAAGAACAATCATTTTAGATCAAATGGTGACAGGATAAAAAGGAGGCACATTGAAGAGCAGGGTGAGTTGAAGGATCGACTGGAGTGCAAATGATTTAATATACATCACGGGGAGTCCATCAGAATCAGCATCCTGCAAAAACTAAACAGCTAATGTGTTATACTCCTCTGGGATAATGTTACTGATGCACGGTAGAGGGGTTAATACTGTGGAGATTGCAGAAAGGTAAAAAAAAAGCATGTATATCCTGCTAATATTATACATGCTAGACAAGTCTGAATAAGGGGTCGTGGTCATAGGATAATTTACCGGATTTCTCCCTAAGGGATGCAATAGTTTGAGACCCCTTTTTTGGTCCACTAATAGAGTGTCAATCATAATTAATCCTTCCTGGTTAACAGCTAGTAAGTTACACAATTCAACCCTAAATTTGTCAAGCTGCACATTAACTGGCTACATATGTGGAGCCCTTACTAAATCAGCGTTATAGGAAGAGATAAAAAACGGGGGCCTGGAAGGTGTTGCAAAATGATGTTTAAAAGATACAAAGTTAAGTATCCCTGAGATGTGGAGGTGCAGAATGAGCTTTACCAATACATATCACTTAAACATATAGTGAAATAAAAACAAAATGGTGGCACTAGGCACTTCGCCCACAAACTCAACAGTCATACGCACTTAATAGTCACTGTAGGAGTAACCTCCAAACAATCGTCCAAGGGAATGGAGTCCAAAAGGTCAAAATAATGGGACTTTAACACTCCCTTATGCACAGGCTGGTCACTTGTCTCAAATGTCTGTTGTTTAATAAGCCTGAATAACGTATCTGAAATGAAGATGGGAGCAGCGCCTCCTAGTGTATTACGTAATGACTTTACAACATTCATATCACCAGTTCGCAGCACCATTTGAATGAAGCACCATTTACTGTACACCTTCATTCTAATTGTGCAGTGAATAGGTGATGGGAATGTTGTAAAGTCATTACGTAACACACTAGAAAGCGCTACTATCACCTTCATTTCATATAGTGAAATAAGACTGGTAGCAAAAATCTAAATATGCAAAAAATACACACACACACACACACACACACACACACACACACACACACACACACAAAAAAGGAAGTAATGGCTGAAAAACACCAAAGCTCACAATAGTTAAGCTAAACAAGACGTGCTTAGATATAAAAAAAAAAAATAAGCAGTACTTGCAACACCATGCATCAGTAACTACAGAACTCGCACAAGAAGACAAGTAAAATTAAGAAGTTTTAAGATCTACCAATCTCTCTAGGGTCAGGATGTACTATACATTGCATTTTGAATGCAATACATCCCACCACTTATCGATTGCATAGCAGCATTAATTACAGAAGTATGCGCCTAGAATTGTGATTAAAATTGCAAAGGACAGTTCTCCTGAAAACAGCTGTCCTTTGTGATGATAGGACTTCCGAATTTCTGACCCTTGAGTCCTTCTTTGCAAGGGCCTAATAGCGCAGAGGAGGACACTGGGAGGGATCCCATAGACTTCTATTAAGCAACTCAATCTATAGATACAATTGCCTAACGGGTCCAAGCTTGGCACATATGGGAAATATGTCCAAAACTATGAAACCTGCTGTTTTTCAGCATTCTGGCTGCATTTTGCTTTTAGTAAATCCCTCCCTAAATAAAATTGTGCTTGCAGAAATCTTCCTCTGTAGAAAGTGATTCCCCCCACCCTCCATGTCTAATACGCAGAAGGGCAACCCCCATCTTTTAGATCCCTATGTGTATCCATGTGATAATACAAGCAATGTCCTGGAAAATCGAGGCAGAATCCGGGTGAGCTGGCTAAAATGCAAAATAGTAGCTGGTAGCCTTAGATCTTCAGGACGGTCGAAATATTATTTTCCCTCTTATAGCTACTGTAGTAGTGCCCAGATAATGGATGGATCAAGTATCAAAGGCTGAATAGACATAGTGGCATATCCTCCAATATGACCACTTTCACCAGGTATAAAATGCTCTGTTCCTGGACACCCTTCTCATCATTTAACTACTTACAGTTGACTGTAATAATAAATTAAGTCCGTGAGCAGAGTATTTTGTACCTGGTAGAAGGGGTCATATTGGTGGGTCTGTAGTTGTGGCAGGACTCAGTGATGACTTTCCAGAGCGGTGGTTCCCAAACTTTTTTGAACCTCGGCTCCCTAGAGTATCAGAATTATTTTCACGACACCCCTAGGCCAAAAGTTACTTGTTAAGAAATGTAGAAAGAAATATTAAATTAAGTAAATTGTGTTTATATGTCATCCATAGGTTCAGTTGTGTGGTGAGGGACAAGATTTGTTTCCGTTTGTCCACATATTTTATGATTGACAGCCACCAGCACTGGTGTCTATTACATTGACCATAAATAATTTGAATTGATCCTGGACCACCAATCCAAGGCACCCCTACAAGTGTCCCGAGGCACCCTATGGTGCCACGGCACACAGTTTGAAAACCACTTTTCCAGAGTACAATAAATCAGCTGACCCCTTAGTCTGAAATACGATACGCAGGATTATATAGGTTTTTGGCCTAAATGCTACAGACAAGTGATGATGTAGCTGGATTATTAATATTGGCAGGGATAGAACCATTCACCATTTTTGGCTTACTAAAACTACCCCCAAATTGTCCCTCTTTTAAGACAACAGTAGTCCTCATGGACTTTTATTCCTTTATATACATTGAATCTTTTGAATCTTCTCTACACTTCAATATAGGAAAAAAATTAAAATCCACTTGTGTAGATAACCGGCAAGTAAAAAAAAAAAAAAAGAGTAATTTTCAAATATATCTTTAGTACCCCTGTTTGACTATTTAAAATGCTGGAAGTTTATGTATAATTCTGCTACATGATTTTTGAATGTGAGCAATTAGATTTGGTTCTAGATCCTGTGTAACCATTAATGAGGATGAGCAATCAATATGGAAAAATCAAAGACTTTGTTCAGTTCCAACATTAACCCTCCTAAGCATTAAGGCCCTCTGCTTAACCATCTGTTTTTGAGTGAGTAGGCATGTATGACAAGCATTCTGATGACAGATAAAGATGCAGTGTTGCATATTTAAAAGCAGTGGGTAAAATATAAAAAATGCACGTTTAAAAGAGGGTTAATAGTTACATTTTGCAAGTTATTCAAACAGATTTTGTTTCATTACCTACACATGAATGTATTTACCAGAAACATGATTGCTGGGAAAGAGCACCTGTGCATCTACGGTATATAAATCTAGCAAAAATAAGATACAACACTTCAAAATGAACTTGAAATTAATGTTTAAAGATTGAGCCCAATCAACTTTTAGAATATATTATATAGGTATCTGCTGAGGTCTTCAAGGAGATGTTCACACTCTTGAGCAGAAATGGCGGAGTATTGAATCGCCCAGGTGTTTATAATGGTAGAAGTTAAATAGGAGTGGCAAGCTGTGATACATCAGTGACATGCATTTAGACAAGTGCCACTGTTTTGTTGTCATTCCTCTATCAAAGTATGAAATTGATAACTGGATGCAATACTAGATTCTGTTTGTGAATTTAAAAAAAATCATACACATATATATTGTTGGTGAATAAAATCATTCGATCATATACAGTTAATGTGTTGTTTATAAACTATTGTAAAATTATTACTTATGACATTTACACCAGTCATCTGTTTTGTTTCCCTTCTCAATTCTTCATTATTGTCTTTATGCAACAATTCTTTAGTCCCATAGTAAAATTAAATAAGTAAAATTTACTTACACAGAATACCAATATTTTAAAATATTATGGTGTGAGATAAAGTAATAACCAGTTAGATCTTTCTTGTCATGTTACAGGCTGTGCTAAAAAAAAGTGTTGGTAAGATGCTGATTGGTAGGTACTTTATCTCTCTCCAAATATAGAGACGCGAGTATAATGTACAGGCAGGCGCAAGGTGTTTGGTGTGGTTTTCCCTGGTCCCAGGGGCCTGTGTGCAATGGTTCCGCTATGAATGGTCGACCATGGTAAGGTCGACAGTCATTCAGTCATTAGGTCGACCACTATTGGTCGACATTGACATGGTCGACATGGACAAATGGCTGACACGTGAAAATGGTCGACACATGACAGATCGACACATGAAAAGGTCGACATGGATTTTTGAACTGTTTTTGGTGTAATTTTTTCCGTAACATGACCAGGAGCCCCAATTAGTGTACCGTGTCCCCTTGCTGCAGTCAAAGTGCCTCGCTGCGCTCAGCTCAGGTTACTATTCCCAATCATAGTCCACGTGGATGGTAAATTATGTAAAATGTAATCTTTTTTTTTTTTACAAGCCATGTCGACCTTTTCATGCGTTGACCTGTCATGTGTCGCCATGTGTCAATGTCGATCAATAGTGGTAGACCTAATGACTGTCGACCTTAACATGGTCGACCATCCAAACGGATACCGTGTGCAATATAGATATGCCAAGGCAGAGACAGGTGAGAATAGATTTGATCACAAGACGGTATGAAAGAAGAAGAATAGGACATTGCCTGATTTTAGGACATTGCCTGATTTTCTGATTTATAAAAAAATAAAAAGTACAATAAAACCACTACAAGTAAATGGATAGTAATAGAGTTGCACTTATAAAGGCCTTATAAAGAGTTGCATGGAAATTGCCGCATCTCTGGTCGAATTGCGCACTTTAAAATTACTGTGGATTTCAGCTGTATCTACATGTGACTGCATCACCCCTGTACATCCCACTTGTGAGAGCAGCATGGATTTGCACCAGCATTACCCTGGGTGCAAGACATCCAGCTGAAATTGCCGAATCTCTGCATAGGCCATAAATTCTTCTACATGACAATTTATGCTGTGAATGCCCCATTATCACCCAGTTACACCCATATAGCAGCAAGTGAAGGTCCGGATGACTTCTGTGCTACTCTTAGTAGCCCAGCACAACTGTAAGATGAGTCAGTATCTCCCGAATCAAGCCAAAAGTCTATCTAGATAGAGTAATTTGTGTAGTATGCTTTTTCCCATAGAAAGCTATGAAGACTGCTTTTGGGAGAGTTGAGGGGACTGCGGCAAATATCTCGGATTTCTCCTGCCGTGCCCCCTTTGTTACAGAGCCCAGAAACAATGAAATAAGTAGTTTTCAGGGTATTGACACATTTTAGGTGAATAACAGTATTTTTTCCTTCAATAAATAATCTTCACGTGTTGTTCTTGCATAATTGTATTTAACATGCAATATATAGAAATTAGCACCTGTGCAAGTATTAGATCTGATTGCTTTAATAAATATTACTGCATTGTTCTGGTATACTCTGGATATTGAATATATTGATGCACATTACGGTCCGCAACATGTATATAGATTGATCATTTGGCCTTTGCGACCTCCTAAGCACCTACCCATGAGGACAATCCACATGTACACATGCGCACTCGCAATACACACATACATTCAGTGTAACAATGCTACACTGGTGTAGTACATTACGTAGGTCTAACTGCTATACAGTAATTGTTGCTACTGTCAAGTGTGATACAACAAATACAGTAATGAGTAGAAAAAGAATGATGATTCTAGGCAACATACGCTCCTTTTCTACAGAACTTCCTTCTACAGGTCTCTTCTATTTAAATCATTAGTTCTTATGATTTATCTACATTGAGGCTTTACATATACTACACACATTCGCTGAATTCTGTCATCGTAGCCACGCCCCCGTGTAAAATGCTGGTAATTTTGGCAATGTATAGCAGGGAGCAGGGCCATGGTTACACAATCACGCCCCGCAAATACCCACTATGCCGCACCCCCATGGAGGGGATAGCCAGAGAGTCAGCAAGTATGCATTCCTTACTCCTTTCAGTGCCTACCTGTAAGATGGCGAATCTATTTCAAGATTGGTTTACTGACTTTCAAAGCACTAAATAACCAGGATCCAAGGTACCTGAAGCAGCTTCTGATTCCTTACTGTGATCTATAGATAAAAGACTATTAGTAGTACGTAGAATTTCCCTTAATTCATCTGGAGTTGAGCTTTAGCTTTGCAGCTCTAATTCTATGGAATTCGCTCCTCCCACAGTTTGAGAGGCCTCCACTCTAAAATCCTTCAAAACAGAATCAAGACTTTCCTATCTATCCATAGATTTCACAAATGTTTCTTAAGTTCCAAAAGAAAAACAACCCAAATGTTTTCTTTTTTTTAAAGCTTATTTTGTATCTTGTGTTCTTTTTAAATGCAAAAAACAAAACAAAACACCTTGGGTTTGACTCAATTCGGCAACTTATGAATAGCGCCAGGAATTAGCTCCCGACGCTATTCAATTCAGCTAAAGTTAAGTCGGCGAAAGCCCGTTCTCGCCAACTTAACAGGTAGTTTTGTCGGGAGAACGGGCATTCTCCGACTTAACTACCCGCGGCGATGCTGATTCCCGACAGAATCAGCCTCGCGCCGGCCGCGGGGCAGCACTTTTGTCGGTTTTCTTCTCTCACCCCCGCGGGGATGAGAGAAGAATTCCCGACAATTTCGGGTAACTAGCAGCTGAATTGAATAGCGTTGGGAGCTAATTCCCGGCGCTATTCATAAGTTGCCGAATTGAATCGACCCCTTTGAGTCCTACTGGGAGAAAAGTATAATAATAATAATAATAATAATTATTATTATTATTATTATTATTATCTGGGATACATATTTTGGCCATCCCTATTTGGTAATAGACTGTGGGGGAAAAGAATTAGCGTAGTACTGTAGTTACTAATCAGAAAACTTCCTGTTGACAAAACTGTCATGTGAATGCTACAGTAACACTGCATGGGGGGTTGCTGGTGTTCCAGTACCACAGGAAAACCAGTGATAGAGTTAACATTCTAACTAATAGTGTTTTTTTTTCTTCAAATGATGCTGACATTTAGAAATGAGGATTTGTCTTTAAGGCTAAAATCCATAGATATTTTCTTAGAAGTTGTTTGGTTTTCGAATCTTACATACTTCTCAGCAAAGTTTCTGTGTGTCCTATGTTTCAGTTCTATAAATGTTGCAATATACTCATTTCAAGGTTAGCACTGCATTCTCATGGATAATGAACAATGGTTGCTAAATTCTTAGAAAAGACTGGATGTTATAATTATTTGCTCATTAATAATTTGGACAATACTGCCCTCTGCTGTTAGTATTTAATTAATCTTAAAGTATATATGTGACATTCATATCAATATTAGAAATAATTTGCACATGCTCAGAATATGAGATGACACTTATGCAGAAAAGCTTTATAAAGCCTAGTGATACTAATAAATGTCAGAGTACTGATTTAACACCAACAATGTGTGTGTTTCTTTACTCTCCGGCGGTGATTATTAACTCTTTGTTTTAAAGATAGCCTGGCTGATTGACACTTGGTACTGTCACCAGTTAAATAAAAAGTTTAATGTGGGGATTAATCTGGTGTGCAGGAAGGGGGGGATTATAGTGTGTAGGAGTGAGTCATGTTGGTGTGAAAGAGGGAGGCATGTCGGTGTATAGGAGGGGGACATGTTGGTGCGCAGTAGGGGACATGTGTGATGTGCAAGATAGGTAAGGAGGAATGTTTTTGTTGGCCAGGAGGGGTCATGTGTCTTGTGTGTAACCCTTATTAAGGGTTACCATAAGGTACAAAGGAGAAAATGTGAGGGTTAATAAGTGAAACTTGGTTATGAATATAGGTACTATGATTATATCAGGGTAATATGCATGGAAAAGTCATATATTCACCACTAATCTGAGAAATAACTGTAAAATAAGTTTATTCAATTAACTTCTATATTTATTTATGTAAGAAATAATTTATTTATATACATATGGTTAATATCGTTATTTCATATATGTACCCTAAAAATATATTTATTTACAGTAATATATTAAAGCACAGTAGGGGTTAATATGTTGGTACGCTGGTTCAGGGGATTTTTTGGGAGACAGAGCGAGAGCTGTTGAATGCGGTCTGCTGGGAAGGTGCTGGAAGCACCTCGCACTACGTGATCTCATGTGGTGAGTAGGAAAAGGATACCTTGCGCTGTAGTAAAGTGTCTGCGAGCCAGTCACAAGGGGGCCGCGTGGCCACTAGCTAGGAGTATAAAAGGGAGCGCTGCTGCATTGGCAACAAGCTAAGAATGGCCATTGGTGGGTTACCCATTGATGTTCACCATCGATGGTACCATTGATGGGCAACCTCAATGAAACCATCTGCAAGGGAACCATCAATGGTTTCACCCACCGATGGTCACCCCTGCTTTATAATTCAGTAGGCTGTCGGCCAATGAGGGCCGATGGGGGGAATCTTCAACGGGAGTGTCAGAGAGCAGAGCTAAGCTCCATGTCCCGACACTTTGTAAAACTACAAATATTCGTTGCTTGCGCATCATTGATGGTGGGAAACCATATCGTTCTTCCCCATTGATGGCAAAGTATTCAACATTGGTCATAGACCATCAATGATTTTGAAACATCAATGGTCTATGGCCATCCCTACAGCAGACTGATGTTCCCACTCCAGCGCACATACTCTGCCTGACCAGCACCTTCCATGGAGCTGAAAGCAAAGCTGTAAACAAGCGGCCAGGCAGACAGGAGAACTGTAGCCAGAGAGGGCTTCTTACCGCAGTTCAGGGAGTGGTGAGCAGTATCCCTAGTTCCATATAATCTGGCAACAGCAGAACCTGGACCTAGGAGAAGTAGGTGGGTCTGACTGTCAGTGTGACCCAGCCTCAGCAGCAGAGAAGGCGGAGCTGATCTAGCCCATTTAGCTGAGCTTATCGCTGGCCATCAACGCCAGTTCCAGTGTGGGGAATCGGGGGGAGTGGCTGAAGCCTTAAGCAGTCAGCTGGGGGAACCTCTCAGCCATTCAAACGCAGAGCCTTGGTATCGAGTGGTGAGACTATAAAATACACTGCATCAATCATACACTGTAAGTAGTTTTTTATAGTACTAGTGCAGTATAATTGCTCTAGGCATAGCAATATATCCTAGGAGACTGTTGGATCTAATTCACAGCACCATCTAGCGGGTATATAAGGAATCACTGTATATAATTCATGTTGAACTATCTTACGTATGGATTCAGTATGATTTACCGGTGGGCGGGATGCCGGCTGTCCATATCCCGACAGCAGCATCCCACCCACCAGAATGCTGGCAGCAGGGCAAGCGTAAACAGTCCCCTTGCGGGCTTGTTGTGCTCGCCACACTGCAGGCTTGGTGGCTCGCTGCGCTCACCACAGGATCTATTCCTACTCTATGGGTGTCGTGGACACCCATGAGCGGGAATATTCCTGTTTTTCAGGGATTCCAGCTGGCGTTATTTTCGGCTGTCGGGATTCTGGTGTCGGAATCCTGACTGCCGGGATCTTGACAGCCAGCAAATCAAACGTATACCTTACTTATGGCTTAATGTAATTATAGTGAAACTAATTATCAACCCATCAAAATGATGGAACAATATAACAGTAATGTCAGCCCCGGCAGCTGTGCGTTCCCAAATGGAGCAACCTTGAATTGCTCCATTGGTCGCCATCTAGTGGCCGCTGGCATACAACACACCTGAATTCCCCCCATAGATATGGTGAGCAGCATTAGCCTTTTGATTATATAGGATAAGGGAGACATAGCACAATTGTTTTTAGGCAGCAGGGATGTGAAAGGATGACATCCTATGTGTACATGGAAGTGGTACTTTGAAGGCTGACAGACTAACAGCTATTTAAAAAGTGACGCTATGTCATGTCAGGATTAGTACAACCATTCAAGTACAGAAAAGGACATATACTACTGACATTATATTGAAGTTATTTCCCTATTTCATCACTCACCTAGTTACGAAGCAAATGTTTGTTTGGTTAAATAAAAAAATACCTGGACTGGAGCTCCATTTCTGCACGACAGTCATCTATCTATCTATCTATCTATCTATCTATCTATCTATCTATCTATCTATCTATCTATCTATCTATCTATATACATATATATATATATATATATGTATACATATATAAATATATATATATGTATATAGTTGTGCTCATAAGTTTACATACCCTAGCAGAATTTGAGATTTTCTGGCCATTTGTCAGAGAATATGAATGATAACTCACAGACTTTTCTTTCACTCATGGTTAGTGGTTGGGTGAAGCCATTTATTGTCAAACATCTGTGTTTACTCTTTTTAAATCATAATGACAACAGAAACTACCCAAATGACCCTGATCAAAAGTTTACATACCCTGGAGATTTTGGCCTGATAACATGCACACAAGTTGACACAAACGGGTTTGCTACTAAAGATAACCATCCTCACCTGTGATCTGTTTGCTTGTAATCAGTGTGTGTGTATAAAAGGTCAGTGAGTTTCTGGACTCCTGAAAGACCCTTGCATCTTTCATCCAGTGCTGCACTGACGTGTCTGGATTCTGAGTCATGGGGAAAGCAAAAGAATTGTCAAAGGATCTGCGGGAAAAGGTAATTGAACTGTATAAAACAGGAAAGGGATATAAAAAGATATCCAAGCAATTGAGAATGCCAATCAGCAGTGTTCAAACTCTAATTAAGAAGTAGAAAATGAGGGATTCTGTGGAAACCAAATCACGGTCAGGTAGACCAACAAAAATTTCAACCACAACTGCCAGGAAAATTGTTCGGGATGCAAAGAAAAATTCACAAATAACTTCAGCTGAAATACAGGACTCTCTGAAAAAAAGTGGTGAGGTTGTTTCAAGATGCACAATAAGGAGGCATTTGAAGAAAAATGGGCTGCATGGTCGAGTCGTCAGAAGAAAGCCATTACTACGCAAATGCCACAAAGCATCCCGCTTACGATACTCCAAACAGCACAGAGACAAGCCTCAAAACTTCTGGAACAAAGTCATTTGGAGTGATGAGACCAAAATTCAACTTTTTGGCCACAAGCATAAACGTTTCATTTGGAGAGGAGTCAACAAGGCCTATGATGAAAGGTACACCATTCCTACTGTGAAACACTGAGGTGGATTGCTGATGTTTTTGGGATATGTGAGCTACAAAGGCACTGGAAACTTGGTAAAAATTGATGGCAAGATGAATGCAGCATGTTATCAGAAAATACTGGAGGAAAATTTGCACTCATCAGCCCGGAAGCTGCGCTTGGGACGTACTTGGACGTTCCAACATGACAATGATCCAAAACACAAGGCCAAGTCGACCTGTCATTGGCTACAGCAGAATAAAGTGATGGTTCTGGAGTGGCCATCTCAGTCTCCTGACCTCAATATCATTGAGCCACTCTGGGGAGATCTCAAACGTGTAGTTCATGCAAGACAGTCCAAGAATTTACAGGAACTGGAGGCTTTTTGCCAAGAAGAATGGGCAGCTTTACCACCTGAGAAAATAAAGAGCCTCATCCACTACTACCACAAAAGACTTCAAGCTGTCATTGATGTTAAAGGGGGCAATACACTATTCATTATTTCAAAGGCTGCAGTCATTTTGTTAATGTTAGACTGTTTTTCTGAATCTGCCTACCAGTTCCTCCTATTGGCAATAGGTGTGGGAAGGAGTATCAGAGGAAAATGTTGTGATAGGATGTTGTTGTGACTCATTGGGTGATATTCAATTGTTATATCACGCCTGATCACCAGTGATGGCAGATTGTGGGGAGATATTCAACTGATCTATTTTATCGCACATATCGCACCCATAGCAGTCAGGTTTAGCCATGTAAAGTTGCTAAATCCTACTCAACTATTGGGCGCATCACGAAAAGTCCTGTTTGGGCACCCAAATAAGTAACTTTTGGCGCATTTCAGTTTGCCACCCCCGATCGCCCTTTGTTTATAATATCTGTCAACTACATCATTTTGTAGATTGGAGGTGAAAATAAATTTACCCTTCTGGATTATCTCAGTTTTGCCATTGTGCCTGATTAGGTCGGATTACTTTTGTAATTCTTTCTTTAAATAAAGATTTTAAAAGATAAAATAAATTACACTTCTGAGTATGGTGTAAGTTGTAAATCATATGCAACACACAATTAGACATCATACATCAATCAAGATTTTCCAAAGTAGGTCCCATAGTGTAATTTTTACACTTATACTTGGGTGGAGGTACATGTATTTAATAGTGGCCCACTAGTCAGTTTCAGCTCATGGAGGGTTAAATGTGCAAGAGGGGGCATTTGTCATATGCAGGGGGGGGGGGGTAGTGCAGGAGGGTGGCCATCAGAGCCGGCCCTAACCATTATGATGCCCTAGGCAAGATTTTGGCTGGTGCCCCCTAGCACCACCGCTGGTTCCGCCTCTGACCTCTGGATCGCAGTGTTCCGCTGGTGGGGGGTGAAGGTTGGGAGAGACAGTGATCACTGAATAGATGCCGGGAGGTGAGTCGGGGGCTGTCCAGCTGCTCGGGGAGTGCCGACAAAATACTAAGTCCAATGTGCTGATCTGGATAGGTGTTTAAACAGGTTCAAAGTTAATCCCGAGGGTCCACTATTGTGTTTATATATCACATGTTATTTTATTTGATTGGGTTAGTAGAATTTTACTATTGACTCCAGAAAGGTAAGTATAGGAGAAATGGGTGCAGTGTGTGCGGTGTGGGCCCAACCGGTACTCAGGGGCCCGTGTGCACCGCACACACTGCACCCATTATAGAAATGCCAATGCCTCAGGAGTAAAGGCAGGGTCTTCCACCCAACAGAGATTGATTCAGGAACCCTCTGCCTTAACACCTCTAAAGCTTTTTATACTCAACCAGTATAAACCTCACAATGTTTGTTGCCAAAACCACTGCGGTATATTTATTTATATTAAATATACAAAAGTTGGTGGCAACCTTTGAACTGTCAAAAGAATTACAGGGATTAGCAGCAATAACTGTAAGAATATAGACTTTAGATAACACACAATTACTTGAAATGGCAATAGTAGTATAGTTTGAATATATATATATATATATATAGTAACAGTAGTATAGTTTGAAATAAAATAATCTCAGCAGTAGACAGGATATAGAAGGATTGACAATTGACAAGACATGAAAATATCAATAAACACCCGTGAAGACTGATGTTTTGGAATAACCACTGAACTGAATAATTGATCAATAAAAGATAGAAAGAATCTCTGGCATGGATATTCACAATATAACATAAGTGCCTAGTATGAGAGTTCAAATGATAACACTGGTATGCAATATGGCAAGTAGAATATAAGAGACTGTATATACAAAAGACAATAGCACCAATAATCGAAAGACTCAAAATAACAATCAATACTGTCTTCTGAAAAAATACCAAGGTATAATATGTGGGGTACTGCATAACAAAAATTGTGATATTGATGTTTAAAAGTTGCAAATCCTGAGCAGAGAAGGGGTTAAAAACTATCATGTAGTTTATGTACAGGTGACATCATCACTTTATGCATACTTGCCTACTCTCCCGGATCCTGCGGGAGACAACTGATTTTTGGAGTAGTCTTCCACAGCCCCGGAAGAGTGGGCACCCCTCCCGCTTCCCGCCCACTTCCTAGTTAAGTGGGCAGAATGCAGAGTTTAATATAGGGAATCAAAGGGGGCTATGAGTGGGGGCAGGGCCTACTGACATGTTTCTATGTAAATGTGTCCTTTTGGCTCCACGCCTATGCAAATATGAACCAATGACATTTTCCAGTGAGGGGGCGGGGTTTAATAATGCAACTAGCCTGGCCCTTCCCCCGTAACTGCCCACCTCCATCTCCTCTACAGGCTTTTCCTGGAGAGGATAAAGACAAAGTAGGCAAGTATGACTTTATGGGTGGAATTCAAATGTTTGAAAAGTTGGTTGTGTGTCTGTTTTTTCCTGTCTATTAGATAGGAAAAAACAGACTCCCAACTGACTTTTCAAACATTTGAATCTCCCCCATTGTCACTATTTGGTCACTTGAAATGCCTGGTAATAAGCAAACTTTCCCCACACTGTGCTGTGACAGAGCAATTAAAAGAATAGATGGCTTTCATCTTAAGTTATCTGTGACCCTTATGACTGTATAAAATCAAATTAGCACTGGTAGTGTTACGTAAAGATGAGAGCCTTACAAAATGAAACCATTCTGAGAGACAACCATGTTAACGAAATGGAACTATGAGTGGCATCTGTTTATGATTAATTCACTTTGGATGAGTTGCACTTTTTGAACTTGCAAAATACTGTTATAAGGAAGATACAGTATGCCAGGGGCTAAGCAAATGTACAGCCACTCAATATGGCAGAGCATGGCTTCCGAACATGGGGAACAGCTGTCATTGACAAACTTGGTTTGCAAGAAAGTGGTCACTTGGTCACTTGATTACTTTTTTCATTTTTTTTATTATATTATTTAAATCATTTAACCAAGGAAGCCTGTCACAGAGTTCCTGTGTGTATACTGTATCTAGCTTTGTGTTTTCTTATGTCAGCTGCTGAATATCTGTTTAACAGATGTTTAAGTGTCATCTTTGTATTCACTCTGGAAATAATGGGTAATGTATTGGCAACCCAAGAAAAGACTAGTAACATTTTTTTTTGTAAATAAATGATTAAACATGCTTTCTATCCATCATCCTATGCATAACATACCTATTTATTATTCTTATTATCAGGAGAACAAGCCAATTAAATGCTGGGGTAATTTTTTCCTTACAGGTTGAGTCTCCCATATTTGAAATGCTTAGCCCAAGAACATTTAGTATTTGGGATTTTTCCTTATTTTGGAATATTTGCATAGGGATCCCTTTAAGATGCATGGTGAGGAGAGTCCCACAGAGGTCACCTAGCAGCTGTAGACAAGATGGAGGCAAGGCACCGACAGGCATCGGACAGCCTGGGAGGTAGCCTGGTGGGGTCACCGGACAACCTCACAGCAAACAGGTTAATATGTGCGAGAATAGAATGAAAAAGTTCACCAAATGTTAGGAGTCTGCCGCTAAGAACTGAGGAACGTCAACCAAAAAAGTTCCATAAAGCAAATATATGTCAAAAATTACCAACTGATACATTATTTATTCGTAAGGGAGTACTGTATAGCATTCAGAATACACCATTTTTCCTACAATAGAGAAGGGGATCCCTACAATTCATAATAAAGACAATGAAAGACATCAGGGTTCCAAGTTAATATGAGTGAGGGGTAGTCTTGGGAATGCTATCTGACCCTTCATATGACAACAGTGTCATGTGACATGCCGGTTTGAAATACAGGTTGAGTATCCCATATCCAAATATCCGAAATACGGAATATTCCGAAATACGGACTTTTTGAGTGAGAGTGAGATAATTAAACTTTTGTTTTTTGATGGCTCAATGTACACAAACTTTGTTTAATACACACAGTTATTAAAAATATTGTATTAAATGACCTTCAGGCTGTGTATATATGGTGTATATGAAACATAAATGAATTGTGTGAATGTAGATACACTTTGTTTAATGCACAAAGTTATAAAGAATATTGGCTAAAATTACCTTCAGGCTGTGTGTATAAAGTGTATATAAAACATAGATGCATTCTATGCTTAGACTTGGGTCCCATCGCCATGATATATCATTATGGTATGCAATTATTCCAAAATACGGAAAAATCCGATATCCAAAATACCTTTGGTCCCAAGCATTTTGGATAAGGGATACTCAACCTGTATTTAGTTTTGGGAATATTTTGGTTTTAAGTAATGGATATGGGAGACTTAACCTGTATTATACTAATGTAAATTTGGGAATAGTTGGGTGTGCCAAATGCTGGGGACCAGGGGCTAGCTCGTACTGCCTTCATCTAGCAACCACCAGGAATGCAACAAACCAAATCCCATTCTCCACATGTTCTGGTTTGAGCCCAGCATCTTCAAGCTCCGTCCTCTGCCAGCTACCGATGTGGAGTGACCAGTGGCGGTCAACCAACGCCAGTCATCAGCAAGTGGTAACAGTTAACAAGCAGTAGGATTCTGAGTAGAAACGTGGTTCCAGGTACCTCATTGAAGGAACCCGGTGGTGGCAGCAAAATGCCCACCCACTGTGCAGTGGGTGGAGCCAGTAACAGGCGGTTAATGACAGTAAGAGGGAGTCCCCTATTGGCCAGGTCCTGTGAGACTCAAAACTAATCTGTAATCGCTTGGCATGGGAAGTGAGGGCTCAACCGGTCACAATAGGTAAATAGGCCCCAGAATGCACATGAATGCATGTGAAACTTCCACAATTCTTCAAGTTCTTCTCATGCAGTCTTGCCAATAATCACAAATGCACGTTTTGAGGTTTATCTTTTGCACCAACTATAGAGATTATGTGCAGCTGCTGAGGATATGTCAGAAAATTGTAGAATGTGCTGCCTATGCAGTGTGGTACACATCTTGTGTGTATCTTTTGTGCAGAAATATACTTTCTTTACTAGAAGGTTTGTGTGCCTGATTCCAATGTGGGCGCTGATAGCATTACTGCTGCGTCCTTGATAATGCAGCAGGAGGCACATTGTGCAAATAGAAGCCCCCTGAAATGCATGTGTGATCCGCTGCTGCACTACTCTATCCACGCCCCCACATTGCCACAGCCTGTCAATCAGGCTGTGGCTGTTGGACACTGCGAGCATGAGCGCAGGACTCGTTCTGCATATGCGTACAGCGGGTCCTGTGCTTGTGCAGATTGCCCATCATCGGATTAGTACGAGTTTATGTACTAATCTGAATTAAGCCCTGTGTATCGTCCTCAGTGTTAGAAAGAGTGGGTTATATTAACCTTACCTACATTTATGGGGGAATTCAATTACCTGCGATATATTGCCGCAGGTATAAAAGGGTGGTTACCTTGGACTTTAATGCCCCGGCTATTCAATTCCAGACTCTTTTTCGCCCAAGCCCCTTTTTAATACCCATTAACTTAATGTGCTAACAGTCGTTAACACACAGAATCTGTGAAAAGTTCACGGACTCGTGCCTTAATAGGGTCACAGCCCCCATTAAACCCCTAGTTATTGGTGACTTTTTTCACGCAAATTACGCAGCTTATTGAATTCCCAACCTAGCCTGAGAAGTACGCACCAGCGATAGTCAAATCACAATAAATGGGAGGAAAAGATAGCAAGAAATAAATCCAACCTAGTTATTTTCCAGAACTACCTTTGCTACAAATAAACTATTGTCAGGGTGTGCAGCCAAGAATATTCTAAGAAGGAAAGGATGAAGGGAAATCCGTAAACCATCCATTCTTATTTTAGCTGCTTCCAGGCTGCTAGGTTTCTGTTGTCATTGAAGACATAGTAGCACTAGACATCTGTCTCAAACATGATGTCCTGTATTTCTTTGTGAAACTGAAAGAAAACATATTCTATTCTAAAAGTAGCTTTAAAAGGTCCAATTATCTATCTATACAATTCACTGGTCACGATCCAAATTGTTAGACAGTAACTGTTGGATCATTGTGGTCAATAAAGACAAGAATCAATAAAATGCAGAGCTCTTAGCTCTATTCCACAGAAAACTCAGCAAAATTCTAGATTTCACAGATTCATCAACAAATCTCTTTTATAACGCAAACCTCCAGTGCTTAACTGATGTTGCATTTGGTACATAAAATACTAATTTAGCCGATGACAAGTGAACCATGAATTTTCATCGCCATTCATTGTAGTGATAAAACATCTGTTATCATTTTATGAATAAAATCTTGCCGAAGCAGCTGAGTCATAGCATCAGCGATACCTGCACAATATTAAGAATTACAATGTACATTTTGTTACAAGCTGGTCTCAGAGCACTTCCGCATTTGTGACCTAGATAGACTAATAAGTAAATTGGTTGAAATTTGCTACAATTTATTTCTAACTATTGTCCATTAAAAAATGTTTTAATAAAAGGAATAAAGTACTTCAATGATTTTTCTTCTAATATAACAGAACAAGAATTGCAGCAGTACTTGTACCATTGTGATAATAATTTAGTAGAGCTCCTCATCCTTTCCATGCTTTGCATGAATAAGCTATCACCAGTGAGACTCAACAAATGTTATCAGTGCTATCGGCGCATATTTAAATATACCTCACTCTTACTGTCACCATCTCTGCAACATCTCTGGGATCAGTAAAACTAGATGGTATGAGTGACACATGGCACCTTAACAAGTACATTGTGAGCAATGAGTGCAGTAATATTAATATATAAAACAAATGTCCTGACTGGCTCATCAACGCCCAGCCCAATCTCCTGGACCTAGAAAAATGACCTTCGGGGAATATAGGCCCTCATTCCGAGTTGATCGGTCGCAAGGCGAATTTAGCAGAGTTACACACGCTAAGCCTACGCCTACTGGGAGTGTATCTTAGCATCTTAAAATTGCGACCGAAGTATTCGCAATATTGCGATCACAAACTACTTAGCAGTTTTAGAGTAGCTCCACACTTACTCTGCCTGTGCGATCAGTTCAGTGCTTGTCGTTCCAGGTTTGACGTCACAAACACACCCAGCGTTCGCTCAGAAACTCCCCCGTTTCTCCGGCCACTCCTGCGTTTTTTCCGGAAACGGTAGCGTTTTTATCCACACGCCCCTAAAACGCCGTGTTTCCGCCCAGTAACACCCATTTCCTGTCAATCACACTACGATCGCCGGAGCGATGAAAAAGCCGTGAGTAAAAATACTATCTTCATTGTTAAATTACTTGGCGCAGTCGCAGTGCGAATATTGCGCATGCGTACTAAGCGGATTTTCATTGCGATGCGATGAAAAATACCGAGCGAACGACTCGGAATGAGGGCCCTAGTCTTTCCATAACTTAAGCACCCACTAAGCAGGGACTTATCTAAATTTGACCCATAAGGAGATGAAAATGGCTAAAATGTGTTTTCACGGCTTCCACAATATCTCTTAGGCCCGATGACTTAAAACTTAAGTCAGGATTTTGTCCTAATCAACCCCAAAAGGGATTCTGGGGTGCCATTCTGACCCCCAAGAACAACAAGGCTACCGTCATTAATCACACTCTTTTTCAGTCGTTTAAAGGGGCCGAAATGGAGTATAGGTCTGTGGATCCTGTAGTACAATTAACAGATTTGGCCCACTACCCCGGTGAAGTTCCTTAACACCATCAACCCTGCTGGCCTCTCTGCCCACAAGTTTCTCTTCACAGTGGGGGTTCCAGTGTTGCTGCAGAACCTCAACCCGCCCAAACTCTGCAATGGCATCAGACTGTAAGAGAAGGACCTCCACAAGAGCGTCATTGAGGCCACATTGTTCACCGGCTGTGCTCGCAGGGAGTTGGTGTTCATATCCTGCATTCCACTAATACCATCAGAGAACCCCTTCGAGTTCAAGAGGCTGCAATCCCCCCTAAATAACCATCAAGTCCCAGGGGCATTTGCTGAAGGTGACAGGGATTGACTTGAGGGAGGACTGCTTCTCACATGGGCAGTTCTAGGTGACCTGTTCCAGAGTGAACTCACCCAGTAGCCTGGTGATCCTAGCACCTGAATGTGGTTACAAAGAGATCGTTAAGTAGAGAAAAAAGGTTTACCCACCTTCTTTGTATTAATATAAAAAAATGTTTTAATATCTTTATTTAATCTTGATACTACCCCCCCTTCTGTATCGCAAATGCATAAAATTAACTAAGCATAAAAATTAAGTAGAGATGGAGGAAATGGAAACACTAAATATCGAAGGTCTACCTGGATGAAACGGGGCACATGATACTGTTTGATTCTTATTGGGGGACAGGCTTATTGACTTATCTGGGAACCTATAGTACAGTATATCTTCTGTATCTCTAGGATCAGGACATGATCAACTCTGAAGCCACCAACACTCATCCACACACTCATCCTCTTCCTCCTTGACTACTGTATCACCCACCTCTCTGGTCTCCATATTACTGGCTTTTACCCACTTGTACAGTATCTATACTGAAAGCTGCTACATGTTTCATTTTTCTTTCTAGATGCACTGTCAGTCTCTCTTCTCTGCAACCTGCTTCACTGGCTCCTCATCCCACTCAGAATCCAGTTCAAACTCTTCAACCTCACATAAAAAGCACGTATCACTCCACCTCTCCTAAATCTCCAGCCTCATTTCCATCTGTACTACTTCCCACCCATTCTGCTTTTCCACCAATTGCCACATCACATCCAACCTGACTACCTTTTCAAGTACTCCATGTTGTTCCAAAGATGTGTGAAGCTACGCTGTTACTATGTATATTTCCTGTATGGCACTGCTACATACTTGATGTGGTGCAATAAATGAAAAGCTAATAATTATGCCATGGTAAAAAGATATTTGCTATTTTTATGACATCATATAATCTTTTGACTACATAGCAGTAAGCACCACTGTTTTAAAGACACTTATACTGTTGTGGACATACTGTACAGAAAATACATATAACATGCTTTGGAAGCTTGCGAGCAGGGCCTTCCTACCTCTATGACTGTTTTTAATTACCCATATTTGTTTTATCATTGTGTCCAGTTGTAACGCGCAACGGAATTTGCTTCACTATATAAGGAACTGCTAATAATAAGAATTTACTTACCGATAATTCTATTTCTCATAGTCCGTATTGGATGCTGGGGACTCCGTCAGGACCATGGGGAATAGCGGCTCCGCAGGAGACAGGGCACAAAAAGTAAGCTTTTAGGATCACATGGTGTGTACTGGCTCCTCCCCCTATGACCCTCCTCCAAGCCTCAGTTAGGTACTGTGCCCGGACGAGCGTACACAATAAGGAAGGATCTTGAATCCCGGGTAAGACTCATACCAGCCACACCAATCACACCGTACAACTTGTGATTTGAACCCAGTTAACAGTATGATAACAACGAAGAAGCCTCTGAAAAGATGGCTCACAACAATAATAACCCGATTTTTGTAACAATAACTATGTACAAGTATTGCAGACAATCCGCACTTGGGATGGGCGCCCAGCATCCACTACGGACTATGAGAAATAGAATTATCGGTAAGTAAATTCTTATTTTCTCTAACGTCCTAGTGGATGCTGGGGACTCCGTCAGGACCATGGGGATTATACCAAAGCTCCCAAACGGGCGGGAGAGTGCGGATGACTCTGCAGCACCGAATGAGAGAACTCCAGGTCCTCCTTAGCCAGAGTATCAAATTTGTAAAATTTTACAAACGTGTTCTCCCCTGACCACGTAGCTGCTCGGCAAAGTTGTAATGCCGAGACCCCTCGGGCAGCCGCCCAAGATGAGCCCACCTTCCTTGTGGAGTGGGCATTTACAGATTTAGGCTGTGGCAGGCCTGCCACAGAATGTGCAAGTTGGATTGTGCTACAGATCCAACGAGTAATCGTCTGCTTAGACGCAGGAGCACCCATCTTGTTGGGTGCATACAGGATAAACAGCGAGTCAGATTTTCTGACTCCAGCCGTCCTTGAAATATATATTTTCAATGCTCTGACAACGTCCAGCAACTTGGAGTCCTCCAAGTCGCTAGTAGCCGCAGGCACCACAATAGGCTGGTTCAAGTGAAAAGCCGAAACCACCTTAGGCAGAAACTGAGGATGCGTCCGCAGTTCTGCCCTGTCCGAATGGAAAATCAGATATGGGCTTTTGTACGATAAAGCCGCCAACTCTGATACTCTCCTGGCTGAAGCCAGGGCCAGTAGCATGGTTACTTTCCATGTAAGATACTTCAAATCTACCGATTTGAGCGGCTCAAACCAATGGGATTTGAGAAAATCCAAAACTACGTTGAGATCCCACGGTGCCACTGGAGGCACAATCGGGGGCTGTATATGTAGTACACCTTTGACAAAGGTTTGTACTTCAGGCACTGAAGCCAATTCTTTCTGGAAGAAAATCGATAAGGCCGAAATTTGAACCTTAATAGACCCCAATTTGAGGCCCATAGACAATCCTGCCTGCAGGAAATGTAGGAATCGACCCAATTGAAATTCCTCCGTTGGGGCCTTCTTGGCCTCACACCACGCAACATATTTTCTCCAAATGCGGTGATAATGTTGTGCGGTCACTTCCTTCCTGGCTTTAATCAAGGTAGGAATAACTTCCTCTGGAATGCCCTTTTCTTTTAGAATCCGGCGTTCAACCGCCATGCCGTCAAACGCAGTCGCGGTAAGTCTTGGAACATACAAGGTCCCTGCTGAAGCAGATCCCTTCTTAACGGTAGAGGCCACGGCTCTTCCGTGAGCATCTCTTGAAGTTCCGGGTGCCAAGTCCTTCTCGGCCAATCCGGAGCCACGAGTATTGTTCTTACTCCCCGTAGCCGTATAATTCTCAGTACCTTTGGTATGAGAGGCAGAGGAGGAAACACATACATGGACTGGTACACCCACGGTGTTACCAGAGCGTCCACAGCTATTGCCTGAGGGTCTCTTGACCTGGCGCAATATCTGTCCAGTTTCTTGTTGAGGCGGGACGCCATCATGTCCACCTTTGGTTTTTCCCAACGGTTCACAATCATGTGGAAGACTTCTGGATGAAGTCCCCACTCTCCCGGGTGGAGGTCGTGTCTGCTGAGGAAGTCTGCTTCCCAGTTGTCCACTCCCGGAATGAACACTGCTGACAGTGCTATGACATGATTTTCCGCCCAGCGAAGAATCCTTGCAGCTTCTGTCATTGCTCTTCTGCTTCTCGTGCCGCCCTGTCTGTTTACGTGGGCGACTGCCGTGATGTTGTCCGACTGGATCAACACCGGCTGACCCTGAAGCAGCGGTTTTGCCAGGCTTAGAGCATTGTAAATCGCTCTTAGCTCCAGTATATTTATGTGAAGAGACGTCTCCAGGTTCGACCACACGCCCTGGAAGCTTCTTCCCTGTGTGACTGCTCCCCAGCCTCGTAGGCTGGCATCCGTAGTCACCAGGACCCAGTCCTGTATGCCGAATCTGCGGCCCTCTAACAGATGGGCACTCTGCAACCACCACAGAAGAGACACCCTTGTTCTTGGTGACAGTGTTATCCGCTGATGCATGTGCAGATGCGATCCGGACCATTTGTCCAGCAGATCCCACTGAAATATTCGTGCGTGGAATCTGCCGAATGGAATTGCTTCGTAAGAAGCCACCATCTTTCCCAGGACTCTTGTGCATTGATGTACTGACACATTTCCTGGTTTTAGGAGGTTCCTGACAAGTTCGGATAACTCCCTTGCTTTCTCCTCCGGGAGAAACACCTTTTTCTGAACAGTGTCCAGAATCATTCCCAGGAACAGCAGACGTGTCGTCGGGGTCAATTGAGATTTTGGAAGATTCAGAATCCACCCGTGTTGTTGAAGCACTACTTGGGTTAGTGCTACTCCGACTTCCAGCTGTTCTCTGGACCTTGCCCTTATCAGGAGATCGTCCAAGTAAGGGATAATTAATACGCCTTTTCTTCGTAGAAGAACCATCATTTCGGCCATTACCTTGGTAAAGACCCGAGGTGCCGTGGACAAACCAAACGGCAGCGTTTGAAACTGATAATGACAGTTTTGTATCACGAACCTGAGATACCCTTGGTGTGAAGGGTAAATTGGGACATGCAGATAAGCATCTTTTATGTCCAGGGACACCATGAAGTCCCCTTCTTCCAGATTCGCTATCACTGCTCTGAGTGACTCCATCTTGAACTTGAATTTCTGTATGTACAGGTTCAAGGATTTCAGATTTAGAATAGGTCTTACCGAACCGTCCGGCTTCGGTACCACAAATAGTGTGGAATAATACCCATTTCCCTGTTGTAGGAGGGGTACCTTGACTATCACCTGCTGAGAATACAGCTTGTGAATGGCTTCCAATACCGTCGCCCTTTCTGAGGGAGACGTTGGTAAAGCAGACTTTAGGAACCGGCGAGGGGGAGACTTTTCGAATTCCAACTTGTAACCCTGAGATACTACCTGCAGGATCCAAGGGTCCACCTGTGAGCGCGCCCACTGTGTGCTGAAAATCTTTAGTCGACCCCCCACCGCCCCTGAGTCCGCTTGCACAGCCCCAGCGTCATGCTGAGGGCTTTGTAGAAGCCGGGGAGGGCTTCTGTTCGTGGGAAGTAGTTGCTTGCTGCACCCTCTTACCCCTTCCTTTGCCTCTGGGCAAATATGACTGTCCTTTTGCCCGCTTGTTCTTATAGGAACGAAAGGACTGCGGCTGAAAAGACGGTGTCTTTTTCTGTTGGGAGGTGACCTGAGGTAAAAAAGTGGATTTTCCGGCTGTTGCCGTGGCCACCAGATCCGATAGACCGACCCCAAATAATTCCTCTCCTTTATACGGCAATACTTCCATATGCCGTTTGGAATCCGCATCACCTGACCACTGTCGCGTCCATAAACTTCTTCTGGCAGATATGGACATCGCACTTACTCTCGATGCCAGAGTGCAAATATCCCTCTGAGCATCTCGCATATAAAGAAAAGCATCCTTTAATTGCTCTATAGTCAATAAAATACTGTCCCTATCCAGGGTATCAATATTTTCAGTCAGGGAATCCGACCACACCACCCCAGCACTGCACATCCAGGCTGTGGCTATTGCTGGTCGCAGTATAACACCAGTATGTGTGTATATACTCTTCAGGATAGCTTCCAGCCTCCTATCAGCTGGATCCTTGAGGGCGGCCGTATCAGGAGACGGTAATGCCACTTGTTTTGATAAGCGTGTGAGCGCCTTATCCACCCTAGTGGGTGTTTCCCAGCGTGCCCTAACCTCTGGTGGGAAAGGGTATAATGCCAATAACTTCTTTGAAATTAGCAGTTTTCTATCGGGGTTAACCCACGCTTCATCACACACGTCATTCAATTCCTCTGATTCTGGAAAAGCTACAGGTAGTTTTTTCACCCCCCACATAATACCCCCCTTTGAGGTACCTGCAGTATCAGAGATATGCAAAGCCTCCTTCATTGCCGTGATCATATAACGTGTGGCCCTACTGGAAAATACGTTTCTTTCTTCACCGTCGACACTAGATTCATCTGTGTCGGTACCTGTGTCGACTGACTGAGGTAAGGGACGTTTTACAGCCCCTGACGGTGCCTGAGACGCCTGGACAGGTACTAACTGGTTTTCCGGCCGTCTCATGTCGTCAACTGACTTTTGCAGCGTGCTAACATTATCACGTAATTCCATAATTAAAGCCATCCATTCCGGTGTCGACTCCCTAGGGGGTGACATCACCATTACCGGCAATTGCTCCGCCTCCACACCAACATCGTCCTCATACATGTCGACACACACGTACCGACACACAGCAGACACACAGGGAATGCTCTTATCGAAGACAGGACCCCACTAGCCCTTTGGGGAGACAGAGGGAGAGTTTGCCAGCACACACCAAAGCGCTATAAAAATGTATATAAACAACCCTAAAAGGTGTTGTTTCTGTTATATGCGCTTAATATATAAAAATATCGCCAAAATATGCCCCCCTTCTCTGTTTTACCCTGTTTCTGTAGTGCAGTGCAGGGGAGAGTCCTGGGAGCCTTCCTCACAGCGGAGCTGAGCAGGAAAATGGCGCTGTGTGCTGAGGAGAATAGGCCCCGCCCCCTAAAACGGCGGGCTCTTCTCCCGGAGTTTGCGATATATGGCAGGGGTTAAATACATCCATATAGCCTCAAGGGCTATATGTGATGTATTTTAGCCATAGAAAAAGGTATTATACATTGCTGCCCAGGGCGCCCCCCCCAGCGCCCTGCACCCTCAGTGACCGCTGGTGTGAAGTGTGCCGACAACAATGGCGCACAGCTGCAGTGCTGTGCGCTACCTTATGAAGACTGAAAGTCTTCTGCCGCCTGTTTCCGGACCTCTGGACCTCTTCAACTTCGGCATCTGCAAGGGGGGTCGGCGGCACGGCTCCGGGACCGGACTCCATGGCTGGGCCTGTGTTCGATCCCTCTGGAGCTAATGGTGTCCAGTAGCCTAAGAAGCAAATCCATCCTGCACGCAGGTGAGTTCACTTCTCTCCCCTAAGTCCCTCGTAGCAGTGAGCCTGTTGCCAGCAGGACTCACTGAAAATAAGAAACCTAAAAAACTTTTTCTAAGCAGCTCTTTATGAGAGCCACCTAGATTGCACCCTGCTCGGACGGGCACAAAAACCTAACTAAGGCTTGGAGGAGGGTCATAGGGGGAGGAGCCAGTACACACCATGTGATCCTAAAAGCTTACTTTTTGTGCCCTGTCTCCTGCGGAGCCGCTATTCCCCATGGTCCTGACGGAGTCCCCAGCATCCACTAGGACGTTAGAGAAAAATAAATAAATAAATAAATAAATACATACACCAAGAACCAAATGAAAATTCTATTTAAAACAACATGAAGACATTAAAAAGTAGTTATTTGTATGATAATTGAAGAGGCGAGTGGATGGAGGTGTAACAATTTAAAATTAGTTATTGAATGGATGAAGGTATAATAATAATTTTATTTATATAGTGCTCTTTCTCCATTAGGTCTCAAGGCGCCTCACCTAGGGATCATAGTAACAATGTAATTTTAAAAGTTGGTACACTGTAGCCTATTTGCTGATCTATATTGTAGCTAAAAGTGCTATGTCCAATTGTCAAGTTCTAATAAGTTATCTTTAACTATAAATATCTCAGTTTCTTCTAAATATAAAATGACACCTTCACCCGCTCACCTTTTCAATTGTATCAGTAAATACTCTGGGGGGACATAAGGGGGCCAAACGAAAAGATAGAGGAAATACCTGAACATGTCGCTTCTCGATATGTCCTGAAGGCATGTCTCTGCCTTTATCCTGCTAGCGCTAACAGCATGCTAGAATATCTTTTTGCCATAGCCAAGTATGACAGTGCTATGTGACCAGGCTATTACTAAGAAGAAATGTTACTTACAGTAAGCTGTGTTCTCCTGCGTCGGCTTCGTCACCTGAAGCTGCCGTTTCTGCCTCCCCTGACTGGAGAAGTTGGAAGAGAATTGTTTGTCATTTTGCCCGTTTGTCAATAAAGTTTAGACAATAGAAACCATTCACTGCTGCAGCTGCATGCCAAGAGAGAGGTGAGTGAGCGAGCCACACAGTGCAGTCAGGAGGTGGAACGCGTCACCGCCCAGGGGGAGACTTTCTCAAATCATGGCAACAACTTTTTCCTAAGATCTGCATATTATCTTTATACCAATTGTTTTTCAACAAAAAATTCTAATTCTAAGTACCCTCTTTCAGATGTGTTTGGAGGAGTTATCGCTGCTGCTTACATGGAAGCAGCAGCAGTGATAGCTCTAATATGGTAAAGCAGCAGGGGGAGTCACGCCACCTGCTGCATTACTAATACGTACTAATCCATGCTTGGACAAAGTATCGATCATTTCCGACACCATCGTCCGGCTCGTGACCCTTGGGTAGGGTTCCCACCTCATCCCTTTAATTCTGGACACATATTAATTACACAGGTTCTGTGGCTGATTAAAACCAGGTGAAATGGAGTCTTGAAGTCAGCCAGCCATAGAACCTGTGTAATTAATATGTGTCCAGAATTAAAGGGATGAGGTGGTATCCCTACCCATGGGGTCGTGTAAGCCGGCTGCTGCGTCCAACCTAGAGGCCAAGAAATGTGCCTCCCCTACAACGGTGGCGACATGCCTTTGTCTGGAAAAATAGAAGCAGTCAACAGCGCTTCCCCACCCCCAAATGGCATCAGACAGTTCATCACTGACAGTATGATGCCGTAGATCCATACTGCACATGCGCAAAGTATGGAACATCAGTACTTTGCTGCATGAGCCACTTCTCCATACACATCTGAATGAGAGCCTATATGTGCATCAAGGAGATTATGGAGAAAGTATGCATTCTGAGTATAAAGGCAATACACAGAAATACGACACAAGTGTCCCATGTCATGACTCACACCACCCGTCGGTATGCTTAATCTGAAACTTTATATCAATTCCGTTGTGACAAAAATAATAATCCTAAATACCCACTACACTGTGCTTGCATCTGAGTCACAATGCACATGTGTGCCAATGGTTAATGTCAGCGAAAGCAGTGTAAATTTGGACTCACAGAGAGGCAATGTCGGTGGGCATTCCTGGGTGGTAGCAGGTGCGTGGCGCCGCTACTCAGATGCGGGCGAATCGCCGCCAGCAACTGCATCCAAAGATACAGTTGCAGTGATACCTCTGGCCATCTAGTGACACCGACAGCCATCGAGTGTTGCTCAGAAGTTAGAAGGTGTGATGGATGTACGATCGATGGCGCGACTTTTTGCTTCTCTGTACAAGACCTTACATCTGTGGCATTAGCATAAATTGCACTGCATACAAAGATGCAGTCGTGTCTTAATTTGCGTCACCTTTGTATCAGGCCCTAAGACGCAAAATTTCAGGAAAAAGTATGCAAGGACTCATGTGTAAGATGCTCCAAGTGTCTCATTCATGCTTTGTGGTGCAAAAAGTATAGGTGTATAAGGACACATGTATGTATTTTCTTGTAACAGCAATTAAAAATACTTTTTAATGTGTGATTGACCAGGGTCAGAGCACCTATTTCATAAACAAAAAGGGGGGTATACTATTAGCTACGATATCACGGTTTTGCGATAAATTATCGCAAGTGTGATAATTTGGTATCCTATTAGTGGCGATAAGTTATTGGCGATAAATTTTCATAGGGCTTATCAAAGATTTCTACTTACCAGCACAGTGCTGGTGATAAATAGTGCAAAATCCCTATTCTGAGCTAAAATTGTCATGGTTTGGTTTTGAAACCCTTGGACATCCTCCCTGAATGACTAAATTAGGCACTAAAGGTTTTTTAACTAGCTAATAATGACACGTCATTTTTGGGGGAGCAGTATGAGTTACCAGCGCATGGAATCCCAGCGCTCGAAATACTGACACCGGGATCCTGATTTGTACAAAGCCGAAAGGTGTGAGTAAGGGATGTTCTTCCCTCTCTCCAACCCCCTATCCCTAACTCTCCCTCTCCGCAGCCTAACACTAACCTCTCCCCTTGGTGCCTAACCTTAACCTCCCCCTGTAGGTGCTAAGCTACACCACCAGGAGGCAACCTTAATTTCTGCTAGCTAGCAGATATTGCGATGCGATCACAATATCTGCTTGTCGAAGGGGGGGGAAGCAGGCGGCAGTCAGCATGCTGGGTGGCCTTGCTCTGCGTTGGGCGGATTCCAGCATGCGAACAGAAGGATTGCAAATTCTGCTAATTAGCAGAATTTGCAATCCTTACTGAATTAGGCCCATAGTCAGAGCCGGCCCTAACCATTATGATGCCCTAGGCAAGATTTTGGCTGGTGCCCCCTAGCACCACCGCTGGTTCCGCCTCTGACCTTGCACCTCTTTTCCAGCACCATCACCCCTCACCCATAGCAGTCCTTATTTTGGTGTTTGTACCCCCTATATTTTAAATAGGAACAGTTCGCACATTTGGCGCACAGCCCAAAAAGGGGTGTGTTTTTGCTGGCAAGGGGCATGGCCACACAATAGTAACCCCATTTCCAATTACGCCACACAGTACTGCAACTAAATTCACATTTGATCATGCGATAGTGTCCATAATTCATATTGCATACCACAGTAGCATCACTTTACCTTATAAACGTTACTCCTCACAATAGAGCCCCTTATTCACATTACATCACACCCTATTGCTCTTTATTCACATTAGACGACACAGTAGTGCCCTTTCTATACACAATGCCACATAGTAGAGCACCTTATGCACATAATGCCACACAGTAATGCCCCTTACACATATGAGACACATTATTAATGTCCTAATAAACATAATGTGCCTTACACATTATGACAACCTTTATTAATGCCCTTTTACACATAATGTCCCTTACACATATGCTGCACATTAATGCCCTTATACACATAATGACACAAATAGCTCCCCCTACACATTTGCTGCACATTATTAGTGCCCCTATACACATAATGACACACATACAGTAGTACCCTGTTACACATATGCTGCACATTATTAATGCCCTTATACACATTATGACAGACATAGTGCCCCTTACACATACAGTATGTTGCACATTATTAATGCATTTTTACATGACACACACAATACTCCTTACACATATTCCGAACACTACTGCACAACCAACCCACTCACATGCACACAGCACTCACACTGCCACTAACAATGTGACCTCTGCCCTCTGCTTGGATACAGATGTGTCCTCATAAATCTTGCCTCAATGCTAACGTCGGGCTCATTTTTTAATGAAAATGCATCTTATTTGCATTGCTATGTGGCTAGGATGCACAAGCAGCTTCTGCTGATTAAAATGATATGCAGCATGCCTATATACTGTGTGAGACTGTGGCTGTATCTGCATATTAAATGCTACACACAGAATATAGGCATGCCGCATATCATTTTAATCAGCAGAAGCTGCTGATGCCCCTAGGCATATCAAATGCCCTAGGCAATTCCCTAGTTTGCCTATGCCTATGGCCGGCTCTGCCCATAGTTTCTAAACTTCTTGCCTGTGTGCACTAGCCTCGAAATGTGTGTAGTAGCAGTGGCAGTGGCATACAGTATCCACAATGGCTGCAAGGTGTGTGGTGCACAGGTGACCCCCCTGGGGTCCACACCGCACACCCTGCACCCATTTCTTCAATAACAACCTCTCAGGAGTCCTGTGACAGCAGCGCAGAACAAATCATTGGGAAAATGGTGACCATGCACATGCGCAATAGAAAAATCATCGGGAAAATATCTGCCGCACATGTACAGATGACAAAACTCCACAGATTACTGACTAATTCCCTGCCTGGCTGCTGGCTAGAGAGGATGGGGCCGCTGACTGAGACTGCACACAGGCTCCCTCCTCTCTTAATACACCACAGTGTCTATAGCTAATTAAATCATTTGCATTTCACGGCAGCAAAAGGTCAGTTTGCTAATCTTGGGCTTGGTTCTTGATTCTGCTAATGTAAGTACCCATACAGCTTCATGCCTATGTCCACACCACCCACTAACCTGTCTGAAACTAATTTGCTGCTAATCACGAGAAGCATTCGCAGCCAGTGCTTCATCTGACTCTGAATCATCGCCCTTGTGTGAGATAGTTACTTCTCGTATGACTACATACATACCCTCCAACTGTACCTTTTTAATAGGTACAGTACCTTTTTTTATGGTCTGTACCTATTTTTGGCTCTCCAAACTTCCATTGAAAGTATAGGAAAAGGGGCACAACCACGCCCCCTTTACCCATGACCACGCCCCTTTTTCTAATTTGTACCGATTTTTGTGTGTAAAATGTTGGAGGGTATGTACATACTGTACCTCGAATTACTGTGGTGTTACAGAAAATAATATATAAACTGTGCAACTATTCCCAAAGTTTTAAAGCAAGTTGAATATGCTACGTATTGACTGTAGTTCCCAACTTCCCATCATTATATTTTAAAATTTAATAGTGCATCAAGAATTTTAGAATACAACACATTAGATTTTCTTATGCATTGATTAATGTTACCAGCAGAGAGTGTAAGAAGTGCATGAGAATTATTTAAAAGTATCTCTCATGTACATACATTAAAACACATTACTGCAATTAAAAACTATGTATGACATTTCACTAAAAAGTATACTACTGTCAGCAGTGAATTTCCTATTAGGCACGTGTCTAGGGGCGGCATTTGGATGCTTGTGTTGGTAATATCAGCCCTAAAAGTACCAGAGACAGCAAAACAGTTCCACTGTACTGTACCATATGCCATCTTGAATGGAGTATAAACGGGTAGGACATGCACATACTGTAAGCTGTCCTACTTAGTAAATATGTATTCATAAAAAAAAAAAAGTCATAGTGGCTTTTTTGTATTATTCTATGAAATTGTCTATTATAAAATGAGGGCTTAAAACCAGTTAATAATAATAATAATAATAATAATAATAATAATAAGATTTTAAACCTACCGGTAAATCTTTTTCTCCTAGTCCGTAGAGGATGCTGGGGACTCCGTAAGGAACATGGGGAATAGACGGGCTCCGCAGGAGACATGGGCACTAAAAAGTACTTTAGATATGGGTGTGCACTGGCTCCTCCCTCTATGCCACTCCTCCAGACCTCAGTTAGAGAAACTGTGCCCAGAGGAGACGGACAGTACGAGGAAAGGATTTTTGTTAATCTAAGGGCAAGATTCATACCAGCCCACACCATCCACACCGTATAACCTGGAATATACGAACCAGTTAACAGTATGAAACAAAACAGCATCAGTCCGAGACTGATCAAAACTGTAACATAACCCTTATGTAAGCAAAAACTATATACAAATCTTGCAGATGTAGTCCGCACTGGGACGGGCGCCCAGCATCCTCTACGGACTAGGAGAAAAAGATTTACCGGTAGGTTCGAAATCTTATTTTCTCTTACGTCCTAGAGGATGCTGGGGACTCCGTAAGGACCATGGGGATTATACCAAAGCTCCAAAACGGGCGGGAGAGTGCGAATGACTCTGCAGCACCGATTGAGCAAACATGAGGTCCTCATCAGCCAGCGTATCAAACTTGTAGAACTTTGCAAAGGTGTTTTAACCCGACCAAGTAGCAGCTCGGCACAGCTGTAAAGCCGAGACACCTCGGGCAGCCGCCCAAGAAGAGCCCACCTTCCTAGTGGAATGGGCCTTTACAGAATTTGGTAACAGCAATCCAGCCGTAGAATGAGCCTTCTGAATCGTGTTACAGATCCAGCGAGCAATAGTCTGCTTCGCAGCAGGAGCGCCAACCTTGTCGGCTGCATACAGGACAAACAGTGCCTCTGTTTTCCTAACCCGAGCCGTTCTGGCCACATAAATTTTCTGCCCTGACCACATCAAGGGACTCGGAATCCTCCAAGTCCCGCGTAGCCACAGGCACCACAATAGGTTGGTTCATATGAAAAGATGAAACCACCTTGGGCAAAAATTGAGGACGAGTCCGCAACTCCGCTCTATCCACATGGGAAATCAGATAGGGGCTTTTGTGAGATAAAGCCGCCAACTCCGACACTCGCCTTGCCGATGCCAAGGCCAACAACACTTTCCAAGTGAGATACTTTAATTCCCCCGTTTTAAGTGGTTCCAAACCAGTGAGACTTAAGGAACCGCAACACCACGTTAAGTTCCCAGGGCGCCACTGGAGGTACAAAAGGAGGCTGGATATGCAGCACTCCCTTCACAAAAGTCTGTACTTCTGGGAGAGAAGCCAATTCCTTCTGAAAGAAAATGGACAGGGCCGAAAATCTGAACCTTAATGGAGCCTAATTTTAGGCCCAAATTCACTCCAGTCTGTAGGAAGTGAAGGAAACGGCCCAGATGGAATTCTTCCGGAGGAGCATTCCTGGACTCACACCAAGATACATACTTCCGCCATATACGGTGATAATGTTTTGCTGTCACGTCCTTCCTAGCCTTTATCAGAGTAGGAATAACCTCATCCGGAATGCCCTTTTCCGCTAGGATCCGCGTTCAACCGCCATGACGTCAAACGCAGCCGCGGTAAGTCTTGGAACAGACAGGGCCCCTGTTGTAACAGGTCCTCTCTGAGAGGAAGAGGCCACGGATTTTCTGTGAGCATTTCCTGCAGATCCGGATACCAGGCCCTTCGCGGCCCATCTGGAACAATGAGAATTGTCTGTACTCCTCTTCGTCTTATTATTCTCAATATCTTGGAGATGAGAGGAAGAGGAGGAAACACATAGACCGACTGGAACACCCACGGTGTCACCAGGGCATCTATTGCCACCGCCTGAGGGTCCCTTGACCTGGCGCAATACCTCGGTAGTTTCTTGTTGAGGCGTGACGCTATCATGTCTATCTGAGGCAGTCCCCACTGACTTGCAATCTCTGCGAAGACTTCCTGCTGAAGTCCACACTCTCCTGGATGTAGATCGTGTCTGCTGAGGAAGTCTGCTTCCCAGTTGTCCACTCCCGGAATGAAGACTGCTGTCAGAGCGCTTACATTATTTTCCGCCCAGCGAAGAATCCTGGTGGCTTCTGCCATTGCCACTCTGCTCGGTTTACATGAGCCACTGCGGTGATGTTGTCTGATTGAATCAGAACCGGTAGGTCGCGAAGCAAATTCTCCGCTTGACGAGGGCCGTTGTATATGGCCCTCAGAGACCTTGGAAGTTTCTTCCCTGTGTGACTGCTCCCCAACCTCGGAGGCTCGCGTCCGTGGTTATCAGAACCCAGTCCTGAATGCCGAACCTGCGACCCTCTAGAAGTTGAGCACTCTGCAGCCACCACAGGAGAGATACCCTGGCCCTGGGGGACAGAGTGATCATCTGATGAATCTGTAGATGTGACCCGGACCACTTGTCCAGAAGGTCCCATTGAAAAGTCCTCGCATGGAACCTGCCGAATGGAATGGCCTCGTAAGACGCCACCATCTTTCCCAGAACTCGAGTGCAGTGATGCACCGACACCCTTTTTGGCTTCAATAGGTCCCTGACCAAATTCATGAGTTCTTGGGCCTTTTCCATCGGAAGATAAACCTTTTTCTGGTCTATATCCAGAATCATGCCTAAGAAAGGTAAACGAGTCGTTGGAACCAACTTTGACTTCGGGATATTGAGAATCCAGCCGTGCTGTTGCAACACCTTCAGGGAAAGTGATACTCTGTTCAGCAACTGCTCTCTTGATCTCGCTTTTATTAGGAGATCGTCCAAGTACGGGATAATTGTGACACCCTGCTTGCGCAGGAGCACCATCATTTCCGCCATTACCTTGGTGAAAATCCTCGGGCCCGTGGAAAGCCCAAACGGCAACGTCTGAAATTGGTAATGACAATCCTGTACAGCAAATCTCAGGAACGCCTGATGAGGCGGATATATGGGGACATGAAGGTATGCATCCTTTATGTCCAGGGACACCATATAATCCCCCCCTTTCAGGCTGGCGATGACCGCTCTGAGCGATTCCATCTTGAACTTGAACCTTTTTAAGTATAGGTTTAAGGATTTTAAATTTAAAATGGGTCTGACCGAACCGTCCGGTTTCGGGACTACAAACAGGGTTGAATAATACCCCATCCCCTGCTGAAGCAGGGGAACTTTTACCACCACTTGTTGAAGACACAATTTTTGAATTGCATTTAAAACTATCTCCCTCTCTGGGGGAGAAGCCGGTAGGGCCGATTTGAAAAACCGGCGAGGAGGCACCTCTTCAAATTCCAGCTTGTAACCCTGGGAAACAATTTCTATTGCCCAGGGATCCACCTGTGAGTGAACCCAGACGTGGCTGAAAAGATGAAGACGTGCCCCCACTGGGGCGGACTCCCTCAGCGGAGCCCCAGCGTCATGCGGTGGATTTTGTAGAGGCCGGGGAGGACTTCTGCTCCTGGGAACTAGCTGTGGTTGGCAGCTTTTTCCCCCTGCCCTTACCTCTGGCAAGAAAGGAAGATCCCCGTACTCTCTTGGGTTTATGCGACCGAAAGGACTGCATCTGATAATGTGGCGTTTTCTTAGGCTGTGAGGAAACATAAGGCAAAAAAGTTGATTTACCTGCCGTAGCTGTGGAAACTAGGTCCGTGAGACCTTCCCCAAACAATTTCTCACCCTTGTAAGGTAAAACCTCCATATGCCTCTTCGAGTCGGCATCACCCGTCCATTGTCGGGTCCATAGGGCTCGTCTAGCCGAAATCGCCATAGCGTTGGCTCTGGAACCCACTAGGCCAACGTCTCTCTGAGCATCTCTCATATATAGGACAGCATCTTTAATATGACCCAGGGTCAATAAAATGGTTTTCTTATCCAGCGTATCTATATCAGCAGATAAGGTATCTGTCCACGCTGCTACAGCGCTAAAAACCCAAGTCGACGCTATCGCCGGTCTGAGTAAGGTACCAGTATGTGTGTAAATAGACTTCAAGGTAGTCTCCTGCCTGCGATCAGCAGGATCCTTGAGGGTTGCCGTATCTTGAGATGGCAGCGCTACCTTTTTGGATAAGCGTGTCAACGCTTTGTCCACCCTTGGGGAGGATTCCCACCGTATCCTGTCCTTAGCCGGCAAAGGATACGCCATAAGAATCCTTTTGGGAATCTGCAGTTGTTTGTCTGGAGATTCCCAAGCCCTTTCAAATAACTTGTTCAGCTCATGAGATGGGGGAAAGGTTACCTCAGGTTTCTTTTCCTTATACATGCGTACCCTCGTGTCAGGGACAGAGGGGTCATCTGTGATATGCAACACATCTTTTATTGCAATAATCATATAATGAATACTTTTAGCCAATTTTGGCTGCAACTTTGCATCATCGTAGTCGACACTGGAGTCAGAATCCGTGTCGGTATCAGTGTTTACTACTTGGGATAGTGGGCGCTTTTGAGACCCAGAAGGTCCCTGCGACATTGTGAAAGGCAAGGCTAGAATCCCTGTACATTCCCTGGACTCTGCTTTGTCCAACCTTTTGTGTAATAAATTCACATTTGCATTTAAAACATTCCACATATCCAACCAGTCAGGTGTCGGCGTTGCCGACGGAAACACCACACTCATTTGCTCCACCTCCTCCCTAGAAGAGCCTTCCGCTTCAGACATGCCGACACATGCGTACCGACACCCCACACACTCAGGGAATTCTCTATCTGGAGACAGTTCCCCCACAAGGCCCTTTGGAGAGACAGAGAGAGAGTATGCCAGCACACACCCAGCGCCAATGGCCCTGGAAAAAATACCCAGATAGCGCTTTTATTATATATATATTCACTGCGCCAAATGATATGCCCCCCCCCCTTCTTTAAAACCCTCTGTCACCGTGTTCATCAGGGGAGAGTCCGGGGAGCCAGCTTCTCAGCAGTGTGCTGTGGAGAAAATGGCGCTGGTGAGTGCTGAGGGATCAAGCTCCGCCCCCTCAGCGGCGGGCTTCGGTCCCGTTTGATTCCTTTTAAAAACTGGCGGGGGATCTCCAATATACAGTGCAGAGCCTATATATATACTTTTTTTGGCCAGTCACAGAAATTTAAATTGCTGCCCAGGGCGCCCCCCTGCGCCCTGCACCCTTACAGTGCCTGCCGTGTGTGTTTTGTGTGGGAGCAATGGCGCGCAGCGGTAATGCTGCGCGTTACCTCAGTGAAGATCTTGAAGTCTTCTGCCGCCTCTGAAGTCTTCTTATCTTCTCATACTCACCCGGTTTCTATCTTCCGGCTCTGTGAGGAGGACAGCGGCGCGGCTCCGGGACGAACAGCTAGGAGAGACCTGCGTTCCGACTCCCTCTGAAGCTAATGGTGTCCAGTAGCCTAAGAAGCAGAGCCTAGCATTTAAGAAGGTCTGCTTCTCTCTCCTCAGTCCCTCGATGCAGGGAGCCTGTTGCCAGCAGGCTCCCTGAAATTAAAAAACCTAACAAAAATTATTTCTTTCAGGAAACTCAGGAGAGCTCCCTGTAATGCACCCAGTCTCCTCTGGGCACAGTATCAAACTGAGGTCTGGAGGAGGGGCATAGAGGAAGGAGCCAGTGCACACCCATATCTAAAGTTCTTTTTAGTGCCCATGTCTCCTGCAGAGCCCGTCTATTCCCCATGGTCCTTACGGAGTCCCCAGCATCCTCTAGGACGTAAGAGAAAATAATAAAATTGGGCAGGTGGGGAGCGTCCGTTACTGTTGTGCCTAGGGGCGCTCCCCGCCTAATCCGCCCCTGACAATCGTAGATATTAGATGCACTTGGAGAGCATGACTAACACATTGGGGTTTACTTTTAACGCATTTTCCCGCTAGTACATCCCGCCCTAAGTAGGGAACTTCAGCAGCAAATGGACAGTGTCTAGGTTTTTTGTTTTATTCAATTGTAAGAGTGTTTTTGACTGTACTTTGCAGTTGCAGTCATATCTGATCAACACCTTTTGGGGCCCTAGGCAAGTTGCTGATTTGGCTCCCCCACACCTACCTTTGACCTATCTTGAAAAAAAATATTTTTCACTATAGTGGAAACATGCTTAAAAAGTTTAAAAATAGATAAATGTAATAAAAAAAAGTAAGGAATAAAACTTTTTTAATAATTTTAATACACTGTATAGACACACACGTCCTTTCAGAATACAGCAAGTAAGATATTTAAACAATAAGGGGGTTATTTAATAAGCGTTGGGTGCTAAAACCTGGTTCTCCCGATCATGTTTATGTCTAAAATTTAAAAGAGCAATGATTTTGCTAGCAAAACATGATTAGTGAAAGCATAGTACTTTAAAATTCAGGCTTAGACAGGAACAGAAGCGCCGGGTTTTAGAACCTGACGCTTAGTAAATAAACCCATACACCTCCTATACTAAATTAAAATTTAAAAGAGCAATGATTTTGCTAGCAAAACATGGCTAGTAAAAGCATAGTACTTTAAAATTCAGGCTTAGACAGGAACAGAAGCGCCGGGTTTTAGAACCTGACGATTAGTAAATAAACCCATACACCTCCTATACTAAATTAATACAATTACGAGTACTAGTGCAAGTCGAGCGCACGTTGTCATTCAGTTGCATACCCGTGTATTTAAAGAACTTACTGCCCAGGATGCCAGACTTAGTACTTAAACTATTAACCTCATAAGTGTCACTGTCAACATATGGAGCTACTTGCTCCTACATACTGTAGGTAGTTTGGTCATTTTAACTGGAGCTAGTTGTAATGTAATGGAAAGTTTAAAACCATTGCAGGTAAGTAATAAGATTTAGGTAGTGTGCAGCCACACATCCCATCGCTTCAGCCACACACTGCATACAGTAAATCTGCTTAGCTGCAATAGTTTTATATGGACCTTTACAACTAGGTTAATATACCGTATATACTCGAGTATAAGTCGACCCGAATATAAGCCGAGGCACCTAATTTTACCACAAAAACCTGGGAAAACTTATTGACTCGAGTATGAGCCTAGGGTGGGAAATGCAGCTCTAGCCGTACACAGCCCTCATACTGCCAGATATGCCCCCACAGTGCCAGATATGCCCTCATAGTGCCAGATATGCCCCCACAGTGCCAGATATGCCCTCATAGTGCCAGATATGCCCCCACAGTGCCAGATATGCCCTCATACTGCCAGATATGCATGCCCCCTCAGTGCCAGATATGCCCTCACACTGCCAGATATGCCCTCATACTGCCAGATATGCCCTCATACTGCCAGATATGCCCCCACACAGTGCCAGTTATACCCCACAGTGCCAGATATGCCCTCATACTGCCAGATATGCCCCCACACAGTGCCAGCTATACCCCACAGTGCCAGATATGCCCTCATTCTGCCAGATATGCATGCCCCCTCAGTGCCAGATAAGCCCTCACACTGCCAGATATACCCCCACAGTGCCAGATATGCCCCCACAGTGCCAGATATGCCCTCATACTGCCAGATATGCATGCCCCCTCAGTGCCAGATATGCCCTCACACTGCCAGATATGCCCCCACACAGTGCCAGTTATACCCCCAAGTGCCAGATATGCCCTCATACTGCCAGATATGCATGCCCCCTCAGTGCCACATATGCCCCCCCAAGTGCCAAATATGCTCCCCCAGTGCCTGCTATAACTTACCTTCCGCCGCTCCCGCATTGTCTTGTGAAGGAGGGACACGGAGGGCACAGCGCGCGCCTCTCCTGTGTCCCTCCTGCGTCTCCGGCGGCCGCGGCGGGTCTGTTAAATGAAGTGCCGGTTTGTGAGCCAATCAGAGCTCACGAATGGGTACTTCCTTTAATAGACCCGCCGCTGCCGACGGAGTCGCAGGAGGGACACAGGAGAGGCGCGCGCTATGCCCACCGTGTCCCTCCTTCTCACTGCACTGCCAGCACTGACTCGAGTATAAGCCGAGGGGGCTTTTTCAGCACAAAAAAAAGTGCTGAAAAAGTCGGCTTATACTCGAGTATATACGGTACTTAGAATTACCAAACTCCCAATGTGGTAGAAAATAGTTCCATGTTATAGCTGTGTGAATGTGGTGTGTATCCGAAGGACACACAAGGTGATTGCTGGTAAAAAAAGGACCGTAAAAAAAACCCCAAAACATACTTACCAGTCCCAGGAGTCGGTGATTGGTGATCCAGTGCGATCTGCTGGTCATCAGGATGTACTGGGCGCTGCTGGGACCACCGGTGCAGTAATGTGATGCTGCAAAACGGCAGCTCACTTTACAGCACCGGGAGTCACAGCAGTGCACAGGATCCGATACCCGGCAGCCCTGCTGGAGCAGCAATCACCGGCTCCCTGGACTGGTAAGTATATTAACTGTTGGGAGGGGGGGACCACTGCGTGGTGGGGAAGTCACAACAGGGGGGGTCAACCAAGTGGCGATAGCGGTGATGGCGGTGCATGCGCAGTAGGACATCAGGGTATTTTTCCTGAAAAATACCCCGATACTGTTGCGGGTTGTCACCGTAGCTATGTCCCTACATGCGATAATTGATGCATCTGTGCAATGTAATCAATTATCGCAGTGTGGATTGGGTCAATTTTATTACATGTCATCCGCATCCTTGGATCAATATCTTTAGGATGGCTAAATGTATCAACCACTCAGAAGTGCTGTTTAAGATGGTTCATATATTGTACCACACACCCAACAAATTGCACAAGGAATTTTGGAGAAGTTGGCTCATTGATGCATATATGCTGGTTATTAATCCATTACGGTCAGTAGTTTTTGATCTGATATCTCAAGTTACTTCGGTTTCCGTCCCTCACTTTACTGAAATCACCCCTCTATATCATTCTCCTTCATTGGTAAAATCATGCAATAAATATGTCATTGGTTACATATTTACTGCTACGAGGGCTGTACTGGCTATGAGGGCTGTACTGGCAAAATACCTGAAGAGGCCTGAACCTCCTCTTAAGGCTATTGCTAGTATCCAAAGTAGCATTAAGATGGAGACCATGGGCTTTAAATATTGAACTTCAACTTCTTCTCTGATAGTCAAATGGAGACTATGGCATTGCTACTACTCCACTTATATTGCTCATGTGTGCACTGGTTCTACCTCTAATGTGTTGCTTAACTAACATTCAACAGTGACAGCTATCGCTGGGGCTCTTTGTAGAAGGCTACCACATGTATTTCTGACTGAAGAATCAGTAAAGGTAATTCTTTCCTATGCCAGCCAGTATTGCTAGGGAGCTAAGTATCTCTCAGCTATGCCAATGATTTTTTGTAATAAATTGTCGAAAAAAGATTTATCGTTACAATCACTAAGTCAAGGTTCTGTAAGGCTAACCTTGACACACATGAAAACTAAGCACTTATCTTATGCTCTAAAGGGGATCCGGTCTGAAGATCGACAGTGTCTAGGTCGACAATGTTTAGGTCGACCTCTATAGGTCGACAGTCACTAGGTCGACATGGATGGAAGGTCGACAGGGTTTCTAGGTCGACATGTGCTAGGTCGACAGGTCTAAAGGTCGACATGAGTTTTTTTTTTTTTAAAATCTTTTTTTGAATTTTTTCATACTTAACGATCCACGTGGACTACGATTGGAACGGTAAAGTGTGCCGAGCGAAGCGGTAGCGGAGCGAAGGCACCATGCCCGAAGCATGGCGAGCGAAGCGAGCCATGCGAGGGGATGTGGTGCACTAATTTGGGATCCCGGTCACTCTACGAAGAAAACGACACCAAAAAAAAAAATAAATCCTCATGTCGACCTTTAGACCTGTCAACCTAGCACATGTCAACCTAGAAACCCTGTCGACCTTCCATCCATGTTGACCTAGTGACTGTCGACCTATAGTGGTCGACCTAAACATTGTCGACCTAGACACTGTCGATTTGATGAACCACACCCCTCTAAAGATGCTCTAAAGATTATGTAAGCCTTGTGTTATGTTGTCTACGCTAGTAATGGTGTGATATTCTAGTATCAAACTGTTGTAGGCATTTATGGTTTTCTCTTTGTTTACTGCATACTTGAAAATCCAAACATGAAATATAAAGACTTTTATTCAGTAAATGGAATTAAAATAGTTTGGATATCTTTCCTGTAGGACTTGTATCTGTCGTTATCATTTATACATCATATATTAATCATACCAGATGAGAGGACTAATCTAGTTCCCATTAGTCCCCTAATGGGCAAGTGGGGTTTCCATATTGTGTATGTGTTATATATACTGTACATATATAGCACACTTACTTTAAGAACACTCCAAGCAAGGGATTTGAACACCAAACCTCATATACCATATTAATTCACTTAACTTGTAAACTATCAGTAATAGGGCCTGATTCTGAGTTCAGACGCAGAAAAATACGCAGCAGTATCTATTGGCAGTTACCCGTCTGTGACTTTATGCAAATGCCGTCACAAAATACTTCCCTAGTGTACATCTGTGAAGGAATGTGCAAGGACAAAGATGACCAGCCACTTTAAGCGTCTGTAGATGTAGAAAATACCAATTGATGCGTCCTAAGATGCCACTATCAGTTGCACCATCAAAACTTTTGGTGAGCAGAACTGGTGCTGTAGGATGAAATAATTGCTCCTATTAGCAACTCACCAGATTCATCCTGCAGCACCAGTTCTGCTTACCTAAAGTGGCCTGCTGGGTACTGGCATTGTATGGGGGGCTGCGGCTGCTGGCGAAAATGGAAGGGTCTATGGCAGATATGGAGATACAGTATCTGCTGCGTTCCCTCCTTCATACTTTCGGGAGAATCCTAAATATTTTCAGATTTACCAAGCTCAGTGATGCATCGCATTCCGGAGTTTGGCACCAAAGCTAATGCGATCTTCAGGAAGTGTTAGCTGATGTAGCCTATAGGCTCCAGATCGCAGAAATCACCAGGAGAGGGTTCCTCCTGTACCCTCCTCAGCAATGGTGCTTGCACATGTTTGGTCAGCAGACTGCGCATGTGCACAGAATGGCCCCAGCTCCTGAAGTAGACGTGCAATTATAGCTTTCGGAGACCCTGTCCCTGAAAATGATTATTAGTGAATTTGGACAAATGTTAATTTTCATTACACCATATAACAGGTCTAAACACAATAATTAGTAAATATGCTAGGTTTAGGTTGCGTTACAGTATAAGAGTAACAAATATTTATTCCAATTATCCATGTTTTTAAAAGTTAAAGGATCTGTCCCACTGCGGTCATCATTTTTGTCCACACTCATGGTGAGTTGGAAAGTATGTCCATAATTGTTATATGAAACAGAAGCAGGTTACACCAATGCGTGACAAGGCAAAGGTGAGTTAGCTAGCACTACAGCAATTCACAGACTGTCCTCTTGTCTCTGTTTCGACATAAATTATATTATAGAATTTGCATGCATTGGATAGTCGTCTCTCTACAGACAAAAAAGTATTTAATAAAACCTTGATAAATATCTCCACGCTATCTTAAGGAGCAGTAGTTATTAATCACCTTGTAGATGGCCTAGAAAGCAAGGAAGGCTATATTTGCTGGTAACACTATGTAGGGTTATTAACATAGCAGGATAATAACCTGCTACAGAAAAATTTAGGTAAATGGAAAACTGAGCAACGACATGCAGGTTGAATTTAATGTGGATAAATGTAAGGTTATGCACCTAGCCCATGGTAGCTATGCTATTTATGCATTAAATGAAACAGAACTGAGGAAACTGAGATGGAAAAAGAAGACTAGCTGACAGAGTTGAGTAGCATAACACACAGTGCCAGGCAGAAGCTGCAAATGTGAATAAAATGCTGTGAGGCGTAAAAAGTGGAATAAATCATGAATACAAATAGAGCAAAGTATAAACATTGTGTAGTATTTGGCACCTCACTGTAAAAAGGACCTAGGAGAACTGAAGAGGTTCCAATGATGAACAAGATTAAATTATAAAGAATGCTTAGCAAAAATAATTTATTTTAAAAAAAGGTGCCTTAGTGGTGACTTAGTTAATAGGTATAAATATATTAGTGGCTAGTACAGCGGTTCCTAAACTTTTCTGAATCACGGCACCCTATAGTATCGGAATTTTTTTCACGCCACCCCTAGGCCAAAATTTGTTATTGAGAAATTCAGAAAACAAATATTAAATTAAGCAAATTGTGTTTATATAACATCCTTAGGCTCAGTTATGTGGTGAGGGACAGGATTTGCTTCTGTTTGTCCACATATTTTAGAACTGGAAGCCAAATGCACTGGTTGTGTCTATTACATTGACCATAAATAATTTCAATTGGTCCTCGACCATCAACCCAGGGCACCCCTGCAAGTACCCCAAGGCACCCCCTGGTGCCAAGGCACACAGTTTGAGAACCACTGGGCTAGTAGAAAGATTTGTTTAGCAAAGACTTTGTACCAATGACAAATAGGGTCTGATTCAGAGGTACACAAAAATCCCCTTGTGTCTGTGATTCCATACGCAGTGGATTTGCGAACAAAGAGCACTTATTGCAGCTGCTGAGGTGGCCACAGTTGGCATCTCAGATCCGCTGCTTATGTACAAAGACGCACATTGTTTGAACCATCGTTCTCATATATTTGCTCAGAATGTCCGTTAGGAATAAGACACAGGCTGATATACGCCCCCAAATTGGTTGCAACGTACCTAGGATTTAATTGATCCCCCCACATTTACCGACCACAAACGCTCCCTCTCTGTCAGTCACTCTGAGTCCAAGTCCTCACTGTGACTACTGTCTCTGACTAATTGCGGCACATGTGCAGTGCAACTCAGATACATTCATAGTAGAAGAAAAATCGCTCAGATCCACAAACATCGGCATTGCGATCACTTCTGAATCAGACCCATGGAGAGGACAAGAAGCCATTAATTGTGAAAAAACATCGGAGGTCACTCAGATCTGATCGTTGGGCTGCGTCAGTCGCTGCCTACAGGGGGAGTGTATTTATCGCCGTGCAAGTGTGCAATGCTATGTGTACCCTGAGCTGCTAAAATTCTGTGTGTGCAGTCTCTGCGCAGCCCAGAACTTGCTCTTTCAATGCGATTGAATCAGGCTGATTGGGGCCGGAGCTGACGTCAGACATACTCCCTGAAAATGCTTGGGCACACCTGCGTTTTCCAGAACACTCCCAGTAAACGGTCAGTTACCACCCACAAATGGCTTTCCCCTATCATTCACCTTGCGTACGCCCGTGCGAATGGATTTTTCACACCATCCCGTCGCTGACCGGCGATCCGATCCCCCGTTGTTGTTGTCTGACGTGCGTGCGCATTGCGGTGCATATGCATGCGCTGTTATGACCTGATCGTCCGCTGTGCGAAAACGCACAGTAGCGATCAGATCTGAATTACCCCCATTGTTGTCACCATTAGCTTACAATAGACTTACAAATAGACTTTTAACTTTATGGATGCAATTTGTTTACCTACGAGTACTCTTGCGATGAAAGTACAATAAGTGCAGCTTACGCTACCTCCGGACTCACAAATTTTGTTTGCAGCCCCTTGCGGAGCAAAAACTGGTGAAAATTGAAGAGGCCCAATATGTGCAGCATAACTAACAGTGGTAGGCAGTTATTACTCCACAAGTCTGTGTGTGAATCAGAAAATAGAGTGTGAAGATCAGGAAATACAGTGGGTGGGATGTACTAATGTACATCGCCGCCCATCGCCGCCCTGCGCCACGATGCTGATCGCATATGTACTAACATAAGCGATCAGCATTGCGGAGGACAGCTCTTCCGATAAGAGCTGTCCTCCGCGATGCACAGCGGCAGCCTAACTTCCGGGATTCGGCCCCAGGAGTCAGTCTGCGCATGCGCGGGGTGACGGGGGCGGCCGCAGGGCATGCTGGGAGGGATCCGATCGGATCCCTCACACATCACCGTGGAGAGAAGCCCATAGGCTTCTATGGACTATCGCCAGCTAAAGCTGGCGAACCCCGCCGCGGCGCTGTTCTGGCGGCCGGGGGATAGTACATCAGGAAAATGCGGTAAACAGGGGGTTTACCGCATTTTCCGCTTAGTACATCCCGCCCAGTATGAGGATCAGGCAATAGAGTGTGAAGATCAGGAAGTATAGTGTGAGGATCAGGAAATACAGTGAGTGTGAGGATCAGGAACTACAGCTTGAGGATCAGGAACTACAGCTTGAGGATCAGGAAATACAGTGTGAGGATCAGGAAATACAGCTTGAGGATCAGGAAATACAGTGTGAGGATCAGGAACTACAGCTTGAGGATCAGGAAATACAGTGTGAGGATCAGGAACTACAGCTTGAGGATCAGGAAATACAGTGTGAGGATCAGGAACTACAGCTTGAGGATCAGGAAATACAGAGTGAGGATCAAGAAATACTTTTTAAGACAACATTACTTTAGTGAACATCATGACTTAAGGGCAGACATTAAGCTGGGTACACACTAGATGATATTTTGAACGATCTGCCAATTCCGACTGATCGGAATGAAATCGCCCAGTGTGTATGCACTATGCGAGCTCTCGTGGCGCCGTCTGTGGCATCTTCAGGTTAATCCTACATGCTGGTCAATCTGAAGTTGTGGCTGACGACCCCATGCTTTTGGCTGACGCGGCGCGAGGAATGTGGGGGTTTGGAGGGGATGTGATGATGTAAATTGTGCGGCCAATAACCATATTATGCGGTTTGTATTTACCCCAAGATATGTCGTTCCGTCGCATTTACCGTCGGCTTGGTACACAGGTCATCTAATGTGTACCCAGCTTAAGTCTCCTGCCAGAAGTCTGATCATGTATATTGTACAGTATTGCCTCCATGTGGTACTGCTGGTGCATATAGTAACATAGTATCTAAGGTTGAAAAAAGACAATTGTCCATCGAGTTCAACCTATTTGTGGTCTCCTATGCAGGATTATTTTGTATAAAATTTTGACTGAAGTTGATGACTGCCGTTACGTTTTACCCCTCTTTTTTATAATAACCATAGTGCGTGACTATGTCCCGTAACCCTGGATATCCTTATCCATTAGTAATTTATCTAACCCATTCTTAAAGGTGTTGACTGAGTCGGCCATTACAACTCCCTCAGGCAGGGAATTCCAAACAAGTATCGTCCTAACCATAAAAAAGCCTTTACGCCGTATTGTGCGGAATCTCCTCTCCTCTAACCTGAGCGAGTGTCCACGAGTTCTCTGTGTTGATCTAACCAAAAACAGGTCCTGCGCAAGATCTGTATATTGTCCCCTTATCTATTTGTAAATGTTGATCATGTCCCCTCTTAATCTCCTCTTTTCCAGTGTAAACATGCCTAGTCTTGCAAGCCTTTCCTCGTATTCCAGCGTCTCCATACCCTTAATTAGTTTGGTCGCCCGCCTTTGAACCTTTTCTAGCTCCAGGATATCCTTTTTGTAGTAAGGTGCCCAGAATTGTACACAGTATTCAAGGTGTGGCCTCACAAGTGATTTATATAACGGGAGTATAATACTCTCGTCCCTAGCATCAATTCCCCGTTTTATGCATGCTAATATCTTATTAGCCTTCTTTGCTGCAGTCCTACTTTGGGTACTACTGCTTAGTTTGCTATCTATGAGGACACCTAAGTCCTTTTTCAGTGCAGAATCCCCTCATTTTAACCCATTTAGTAGGTAGGTGTTATTTTTGTTCTTGTTACCACAGTGCATTACCTTACACTTGTCTGTATTGAAGCGCATTCTCCATTTCGCTGCCCAAGCTTCTAATTTAAATAAGTCGTTCTGAAGTGACTCAGCATCCCCCTCCGCATTTATAACTTTACACAATTTGGTATCATCTGCAAAAATTGACACCATGCTCTCTAGACCTTCTGTTAGGTCGTTAATGAAAATATTGAACAATAGCGGTCCTAATACTGAGCCTTGCGGCACACCATTTAGCACTTCAGTCCAATTTGAAAAAGATCCATTAACCACAACGCGCTGCTCCCTATTATCTAACCAGTTTTTGACCCAAGTGCATATTGTGCTTCCTAGCCCTGATTCTTGTAGCTTGTAGATAAGTCTCATGTGTGGTACAGTATCGAACGCTTTGGCAAAATCTAAAAAGATTACATCCACCTCTTTACCCTGATCTAGGTTTGCGCTTACTGTTTTATAAAAGCCAAGTAAGTTAGTTTGACAGGATCTGTCCTTCATAAACCCATGTTGATTCCTTTTAATGACCTTATTGACTTCAAGGAACTTCTGAATACTATCTCTTAGGGGTGGTCTTCTGTTTGCCGGCGGTCGGGCTCCCGGCGCTCAGTATACCGGCGCCGGGAGCCCGACAGCCGGCATACCGACACTTATTTTCCCTCGTGGGGGTCCACGACCCCCATAGAGGGAGAATAAAATAGTGTGGCGCGCGTAGCGCGCCACCGTGCCCGTAGCGTGGCGAGCGCAGCGAGCCCGCAAGGGGCTCATTTGCGCTCGCCAAGCTGTCGGTAAGCCGGCGGTCGGGCTCCCGGCGCCGGGATGCTGGTCGCCGGGAGCCCGACCGCCGGCCAGCCGTAGTGAACCCTCTCTTAGAATACCTTCCAATACTTTCCCCACTATAGATGTATTGAATATTTTTTTCTTTTTCTTTTTTTTATGAAACTAGGTTGAATGCCATCTGGGACATGTTTCTTTCCTGTTTACAACTCACTCCTATTACTCCTTGCATCAGTCAATCAATCAAAGCTCTTGAGATATTAATTGCAGGAGGAAGCATAGGGAGACCTAAGGCAGTTTAGTAAAAGCATCAGCATAGCAATGATTGGGATTGTGATTGGGGGAGCTATAGAAGGTGAATGATACTTCTTCATGTCATGCTTGGGCTGCCATCAGCCAGAGGTTATTTGTTATCTCTAAGATAGAGCAGACGTACAGCTAATGATATGTGTGCTTGGTGGCAGCTATCAGGGCTGTGCAAGAGGGCTAACTACCCAGAGCACACAGCGGAAGTTGTTTATTTATGGTTAATTTGTTTCCAGTAGAGGACTATCAGTGCCCCAGCTGCTAACATTTTTAATTACAGCTATACTGGCCATGAACAGGTCCTTCTTCTGAAGATGAGGGATAGACATCGGAAGCCGATGGTTAGCAACTATCAAGTTCCAGATTGAATGGAAGCAATTCTTCCATCCGAATTGCCGGTATTCTATGGTTGCCAGCCATTGGATGCAGGTTTCTGATGCACATCTGGTGGCTACTTCTGTTCAGTTGTAGACATCGAAGCATTCTTCTGTGCATGTGCACACCAATGACGTGCGGTGGGGTGAGGCAGAGCCTTTCCTGTCATATTAACGTTTGTGCAAGAGTTTTGACTGTATAAAGTATATGAAAAATACAAAGAATATGTCTGAAATATCTTCTTTGTATTATTCTAATCATTGTTATAGCCAAATCTCTGGAGTAAAAAGTCTATGGCAGGTGAGGCAGTGCCTTACCTGAATATCGTTTCCGCACGTCTCTGATCAAAACTCACCAAATTTCCAGGAGTTTATACTGCTGCACCTGTGTATAACACCCAGATGTATGCTTTGGCTCATATATGGCGTGTAAATCTGGCTCTGGTCCTAAACAGTGCCTCCTGAGCCATTTAGCTCACCGCACGTCCCTGTCTGCACACTACAATCATCAGTTGTAGTGCACACATTGCTAGTAGCCATTGCATTACTGGATTTCTTGTCTGAAACCTGGCAAACATTCGACACCAGACTTTCAATGTCCATCTCTACAGAAAACTCTCATTAGTATGCATGGAAAAAGTATGCAGAGGAATTAGTAATTCGTCCCCATGATGAGGAATTAAATTTAGGCAAGGACATACTTATTTAGGTGCAGGTGTAATCATCTGACACACATTTGTTTTTTATATTATATATACATATACCCATAAAGCTTGCACCATCAAACATGCATTGTGCTGTACATGTTTAATGATTTCGTTTTTGCATGATTGCACTGGTTGGGTAAAAGTAGGGTATACCTACTGGGAGAGATTAATGGATGGATGATGGATACCCCTAGCTGGAACATGTTACACTATGTAGACAGAAGTGAAGCTATTAAATAGGTAGTGGTTCACTGATTAGATCATTTAATAATGAAATGGCTTGCCAGAAGGACTTCTCTGAGTTGGAAAAGTGGATCATCGTAGGCTGCGCATTGTCATGTTTCCAGGGTGACGCTGGACTGGTATACAAAAAATTCAGTAACCTGGATGGACTGGCCAGCTCAGAGACCAGATCTTATCCCATCTGAGAACCTCTGGGACGAATTGGAGCGACGGGTGCGTTCTATACCGACTTTCTGCCAATAAAGGTGTCTGCAGCAATCACTGCACGTGGTAGACCTACCAAGTACTGACGTCAATAAAATCTTATTGATATCTTTGCTTTTAGTGCCCAATCACAGTCTACATAGTGTATTTTAGTATGTGGGCCGGCAGTCTCAGTAGCAGCATTTATAGATAGCCAAAGGGCGTTTCTCAGAAGTGGAAATGTATTGCTATTACTGAGCCTTCGCTTAAGGGAAATAACATGGTTAGTAACTTATGGGCAGGGTAACATGGGTATTAAAAAAAGTGCCATCTGTTTGGTATGCGGCCACAATACCCAGCACGCCACTTCCCATTTTTGAAGCACATACTATTTCATTGTCATTCCTTTATCTTTTGCCACTGTCAATTATTGATGTCTTAGATCATCATAACATTTCCCAGAAGTTTTGGCCACCTCATTCCTTTTCCTTTGATATCCTTACCATCGATTTCAAAGTCTAAAACTGAATACGGACATTCTCTTGTGCATCTAGTTCTGATTTGTCTGTAACACTCTATTCCTTCTCGCAGACCACCACCTGATCACCTGCAAGCTCTCCTACACCAAATAAACCTCTGTACCTCATATATCAAACTCCTCTTGTCCTATATTTTGGAAGCTTGTGAGCAGGACCATATTACCTCTAGTCTGTCTATGAATACCCAGGGGATGAAGTATCAAACCTTCTAAAAAGGGCAGGTGGATAAATTGCTCATAGCACACAAATATCATCTACTGTAGCTATCATTGTATAGACTGTAGTAGATAAATGATAGCTAGAAGATAGTGGCTGATAGCTAGTACTGATTGGCTAAATAAACAGCAATGATAACAACAACAATAATACTAATAATGGTGGGAGAGCATCTGAGATTTGGGTTCTGCATACCAGAAAAATGTCTATTTTGAGATGTCTTGATTATGCCAATTGTTTCCCTATCTGTTTTACACAGGGAAATGAGAAGGAGCCAGAGGGTGAAATTAGCTCAGCTTTTCTTACCTCTGTGATACTGACTCTAACATCCCGCTGACTTCATGCTCTGTGAAGCTCCAGTCACACAACTCACAGGATCCCTCTTCATGAGCTAGAGGGAGAGAGAGAGGGGAGGTGAATGAGAGAAGACAACAGAGAGGAATACACAGATGCAGAAACTGATCAGGCAGATAACAGAATAGAACAAGACAGAGTGAAGGGGGGATGGTAATCTAGTGATGACAAAAAGACAAGAGAGGTGAAAGATGAAGGGATCATCAGTGTAAACAAGACAACTGAAATGACCAATACCTACTAACACATATTGGGGCTGATGCAGAATTGAACATACAGTATAGGAAGGCAAGTCAGATGCTTGGTTGCATAGGGAGAGGAATCAGTAGTAGGAAAAAAGAAGTGATAATGCCACTGTATAGGTCATTGGTGCGTCCCCATTTGGAATACTGTGTCCAGTTCTGGAGACCATATCTCCAGAAAGATATAAATACATTAGAGAGTGTACTAAGAAGGGCAACTAAAATGGTGCATGGCCTACATCACAAAACTTACCCGGAAAGGCTGAAAGATCTTAATATGTATAGTATGGAGGAGAGAAGGAAAAGGGGGGACATGATAGAAACTTTCAAATATATCAAGGGTCTTAACAAAGTTCAGGAGGGAAACATTCTTCAAAGGAAGAGAAGTATTAGAACTCGAGGACATACACTGAGACTGGAGGGGGGGGGGGTTCAGGGGAAATTTAAGGAAAAATTACTTCACAGAAAGAGTAGTGGATAAGTGGAATAGCCTCCCATCAGAGGTGGTAGAGGCTAAGACTGTAGAGCATTTTAAACATGCTTGGGATCGGCATATGAATATCCTTACAAAGAATTAAGGTTCAAAAAGGGTTGAGATTGCCTAAAGGATAAAAAGAAGGGGCAGACTAGATGGGACAAGTGGTTCTTATATGCCGTCAAATTCTATGGGGGTCATTCCGAGTTGTTCGCTCTGTAAATTTTTTCGCATCGCAGCGATTTTCCGCTTAGTGCGCATGCGCAATGTCCGCAGTGCGACTGCGCCAAGTAAATTTGCTATGCAGTTAGGAATTTTACTCACGGCTTTTTCATCGTTCTGGTGATCGTAGTGTGATTGACAGGAAGTGGGTGTTACTGGGCGGAAACTGGCCGTTTTATGGGTGTGTGCGGAAAAATGCTACCGTTTCTGGGAAAAACGCGGGAGTGGCTGGAGAAACGGGGGAATGTCTGGGCGAACGCTGGGTGTGTTTGTGACGTCAAACCAGGAACGACAAGCACTGAACTGATCGCAGATGCCGAGTAAGTCTGGAGCTACTCAGAAACTGCTAAGAGAGGTGTAATCGCAATATTGCGAATACGTCGTTCGCAATTTTAAGAAGCTAAGATTCACTCCCAGTAGGCGGCGGCTTAGCGTGAGTAAATCTGCTAAAAGCAGCTTGCGAGCGAACAACTCGGAATGAGGGCCTATGTTTCTATGTTTCTATACCCCGTTTGTGGAACATGTCTTGCGTGAATTTACTGAACATGCTCCAAAAAGGGCCACAAGCACATAAGATGTGCACAGTTTGATCATATCCACTCTCACAAATAGAGAGAGACTGTAACCCTTTGTAGTCAAAGTTCAGAGAGGGCAGTTTTGATAGAATTGCCAGCTATGCAGGCCTGCAGGTATGTTTCTTACCCTCAGTATAGGGCTAAATGCAAGTGCTGCTCAACAATGCTAATGAAGCCGTACACACAGATGCAGCTGCATCATTCCCAAGATGTGTACAACGCTGCATTTCCTTCCAACTTTGTATCACGGCCACTAAGTGGTTCTACTGAAGTTGCAAGTCATTTGTGTTGGCGAGCACTCTGGCAGGATAATCTGCATTGTAGTTAGAAACATAGAATTTGACGGCAGACAAGAACCACTTGGCCCATCTAGTCTGCCCTTTTTTTTTAAACATATTTTTATCGCAAATCCTTATTTCTTTGTAAGGATATTCTTATGTCTATCCCATACCTGTTTAAATTGCTCTACTGTCTTAGCTTCTACCACCTCTGATGGGAGGCTATTTTACTTGTACACTACCCTTTCTGTGAAGTAATTTTCCTGAAATTTCCCCTGAACCTACCCCCCTCCAGTCTCAGTGCATGTCCTCGTGTCCTATTGCTTCTCTTTATGTAAAGAATGTTTCCCTCCTGGACTTTGTTAAAACCCTTCATATATTTGAGTTTCTATCATGTCCCCTCTTTCCCTACTCTGCTCCAAACTATACATATTGAGATAGTTTAGTCTTTCTGGGTATGTTTTGTGATGTAGGCCACAGTGGCGGAACTAGCGAGCGGTGGGCCCAGGTGCGACAAAATGCTTTGGGCCCCCCATCCCATCCAAGTCCACCCCCTCACCACTGGAGAGGATCTGGTGAGGGGGACCTGCTCAGGGCCAGAGAAATGGATACCTAGTAACAGTGCTGTAACTAGACATTTTAGCACTGTGTGCAAGAAACAGCATCGGAGCCCCACCCCTGCCTGCAAAACAGGGGCAGTGCGCGCCGTAGGCGCGCGCAAAAATACATAGTGGCGTGGCTTCGTGGGGAAGGGGTGTGGCAACAAAATAATACCAATTCATAAAACGGTGCACAGTAGTCTCCATTATTCAAATTACGCCGCACAGTAGCACCACTACACCAGGTAGAGACCCTTTTACACCTTACGGCAGACAGATTCCTCTTTTTACACATTACAGCAGACAGCGTGCCCTTTTTACACATAGCGGCAGACAGCGTGCACTTTTTACACATAACAGCAGACAGCATCCCCTTTTTACACATAACGGCAGACAGCGTGCCCTTATTACACATAGCGGCAGACAGCGTACACTTTTTACACATAACGGCAGACAGCGTGCCCTTGTTAAACATAGCGGCAGACAGTGTACACTTTTTACACATAACGGCAGACAGCGTCCAGCTTTTTACACATTACAGCAGGCAGATTCCCCCTTTTTACACATCACGTCAGGCAGATTCCCCCTTTTTACACATTGCGGCAAAGATTCCCCCTTTTTACACATTACGGCAGGCAGATTCCCCCTTTTTACACATTGCGGCAGGCAGATTCCCCCTTTTTACACATTACGGCAGGCAGATTCCCCCTTTTTACACATTGCGGCAAAGATTCCCCCTTTTTACACATTACGGCAGGCAGATTCCCCTTTTTACACATTACGTCAGGCAGAGTCCCTCTTTTTACACATTGCGGCAGGCAGATTCCCCCTTTTAACACATTGCGGCAGGCAGATTCCCCCTTTTTACACATTGCGGCATTCAGATTCCCCCTTTTTACACATTGCGGCAGACAGTCCCCCTTTTTGTACATGGAAAGAAAGAAAGACAGAAAGAGAAAGAAAGAAAGAAAGAAAGAAAGAAAGAAAGAAAGAAAGAAAGAAAGAATTATACTTACCCTCTCCGCTGGCTCAGGCTCCTCGGTGCAGCTTCTGGTCACGATTCCCGGGCAGGAGAGAAGGAGGAGACTGACTCATTACATGCCGCTGTGTGCTGCGGGCAACCGCTGCCTTCAGCACACAGCCGCCCGGACAGAGAGGAGAGGAGCGCAGCAGCACGGGGGGATGGAGGAGGGAGGTGGAGGAGGGAGCTGCAGTAGCGCTGTGTTATTGGTGGAGGCGCTGCTGCTGCTGTCCCTCTGCTTCACTATAGGCTGTTCTCGGAAGACAGCCTATAGTGAAGCAGAGGGACAGCAGCAGCAGCGCCTCAACCAGTAGTAAAGCGCTGCTGCGGTTCCCTCCTCCACCTCCCTCCTCCATCCCCCCGTGCTGCTGCGCTCCTCTCCTCTCTGTCCGGGCGGCTGTGTGCTGAAGGCAGCGGTTGCCCGCAGCATACAGCGGCATGTAATGAGTCAGTTTGACTCATTACATGCTTTGGGCCCCCGGACAGTGGCGGGCCCCAGTGCAACGCACTGGTTGCACTGGCGGTAGTTCCACCTCTGGTAGGCCATGCACCATTTTAGTTGCCCTTCTTTGTACAGTCTCTAATGTATTAATATCCTTTTGACTATATGGCCTCCAGAATTGAACACAGGATTCTAGATGAGGACGAACCAATAACCTATACAGTGGCATTATTACTTCTCTTTCTTTCTTTCTTTCTTTCTCTCTTTCTTTCTTTCTTTCTTTCTTTCTTTCTTTCTTTCTTTCTTTCTTTCTTTCTTTCTTTCTTCTGCTGATTTCTCTCTCAATGCAGCCAAGCATCTGACTAGCTTCCTCTTTGCTTTGTTACATTGTTTACCTGATTACTTAGGTAGTTACACTGCCTATGTACTCCTAACTGCCTATGTGCTCCAAACCATTAAACTTGGCTACTTCTAATACACTACCATACAGAGGCACTTTAACGGTGGTGGGGGCCTCATGTACAAAGGCCCACTGCAGCCACAATGTGGGATCTATTCTGGGTGCAGAGTGGGCACATGTTCTCCACACACACTATAGCCGATATAGATTTACCACTGCAGACAACAACATATTAAAAAATCATAATTTCCATAAATGAGGGAATTACAGCTTCAAGAACACTGTAATAAAGAGTATTCTCAGCAGATAAAATACACAATTCCATGTACTCTTCATAGTTTAGAAAACTGCATAGTCCTCAGAGAACTATTCCACTGTCACCATGGGAACACTAAATGCACACAAGGAAAGCCATCTTTAACACATCTAATTACATCATCTAATAAGTGAGATTTGACAGGTCTCTCTTGTCTTTCATACAGAATGATAAAAAAAAAACATTAAATAACACAATCCTACTTACGCATTAACATCCTAGAAATATGTGAATAACATTTTACCTGCATAATTTATAGAATATTGAAAATACAAACACTATAATGCATATCATTATTTCATTAAATGGCCTAATTTCAGTTAAAATTACAAGTTCTCTGGAAATAATATTGTTTTTCTCTGCCTAGATTTGCACGTAGGATAATGTTCTAGTGATTTCCACGGGCCTGGGCTGGTAGATCCGGCACATTAAAAGGCCGGGGTTTTGCAGCAAATAGGTCAGGGGAAGTCACAATGCAACCAGATCCAATAAAAACTGATTCAGTCAGGACAAACTATGATTTTCAGCTACAGCATTTGGAAGAGTTGAAGACAGAATAACGGAACCCATGCCAACTTCAAGTTTTATTAGTGAGATGGCAGGTGTACTTCAAGAGCCTCCCATTTTTAATAAGTAGTGATTGGTTTTCTTTTCCTACAAATTTTGGCAATTGCATAAAATGCATAAGTAACAGATGTAGAACACAAAGATGGAAATAGATGTACCCTTATGAAGTACGTATGTCCTGAGAAAAGCAAACTACTTTCTGTTACCATCCACAATGTGATATTCTGTCTTGCTATAGTGATCAATCCTATGTAAATACAGCAATTAAAGCAGAATCAGTGTTCCTATTAATTTCAGGATGTCACCATAGGATATTCTGGAGTCCCACAAGGGATAGGTAGTATTTTATATTTCCTCCAAATGGTGTGCAGTTAAGAGATAATACATAACCTAGAATCCCTGCAAAGTCTGTTCCTGTCTCTATCATATTGTACAAAAATCCTGATACAGCTGAATTTATTCCTCATAACCGACAATAAAGCGATCTCCTGACAACAGACTGATAATAAGTACTATATGCGTCTAATCTGATGATTTATAATTTTAGATAAGACTGTCTGTGCCTGATCCTAATAATCTGCAGTAAATGGAAACCCTGCACTTCTGAACCAGTCCTGATAATCTGAATCTCAACCTACTCCCAGCTGTAGCAGTAGAAAGCTGGACTGTAGCTAGTGAAATCCTGCAATGCAGTACTGCTAGTTAATGAAATGCTCGTATGAGCCTATTAGCATTCAGCCAGAGGAATGTCTCCTCCCTGAGACGCAATGTTCCATGGGTAAATAACACACTTACAGAAGCCCCGTCTCAATACTCAGATCCACACCGACAGCCATGTCTTTTAACTCTCACAATTCTGGCCACTATACTATTATCTGCAATAAAGGGTGGGCTTACAGGTGGTGGTTACCATTGTGAAAAGGACTGGACAATACAAAATAAGAATGGAAAAACCCACACCTTGAAAATATAAAAAACTGCTCATTCATGGCGGATAGGTTCCATTTACAATTAATTGGACGTTAGTAATTATTCTGAACAGGATCCCTTGTGAGAATCTACTAATGACACATCTAAACTAAAGTGTTTTTAAAAATGATTTATTTTTTGCATGCATGTACTATACAGAAGGAATCCATGTATATCTATGATGCAAATCCTCAAAGAGAAGGGTTTGCCAGAATATACAGTATAGCCATTTAACAGATATATAGATATTTTTAAATATTAAAACATGTAAAATAGAGCAGACTACAGTGATAAAAAAAGATAAATATAGGCTAATAAAGATATGTTAATATGGCTTTTATTTAAGTGTACTCAGTGAACAGTTAATACTAGCAATTATTTCAGCAACAAGAGAAAATACATAGAGTTGACAAGCTTTCTTATAATGATCTGCCCTATTAATATTCTTGGCCAGATAATTGCTTTATGTTTGCAACATGTCTTATGTCTTGGACCTGTGATGTTGGGGTATTCACAGTTCCTCGGGCTGCGGAATCTCTTCTGATGAATTATGTGTGGAAACAACAAAGCTGCACAACTCTCTATCACAAGGCTTTGAGCTTGACAGAGATTCTTTTTAAAGAACAGGGCAAGAGAAAAGGGAATAAGAAAAGAGGAAAGGAATGAGATTGAAAGAGAGAAGATGGAAATGAAGGGATATAGGGAAAAGATAAGCAACTGTAAAATACAAAGATTAAGATACAGTAGATGGCTGGAAGAGCACAGAAAGGAAGAAATTAAGGCAGAAGAAAACATTAGGGCGAGAAGGCTAAATTAAAAATTATGTATGAAATGTGTCTGTAGTGTATACAAAGGTGACTAAACAAATTTGCATGTAAATAAGTTTCATCTTTTTGACTGCCTTGAAAATGGAGGGGCTGCAGCATATATTATTATTATTATTATCTCCAAGATCTGTAGCATTCCCTCTATTTCCGACAGCAGAAACTGCTCCCATAGGTTTCTAACAGGCATGTCAATTAATCTGATATTCTTTCTGGGGTGGGGTATTGTGATGTTAGTGTATTAGAATGCTTAATATTAACTCCCTTACTAATATGTATAAGCCTGAATCTTCAGTGATGGTCCCTAGGACCAGAGGGATGCTGGGAAGTGGGTGGTCCAGTGTGCAGTGTGTCTGGAGTTGGTGATGGAATAAACAGCACAGCAGTGAACTCACATGTCTCTGTGTCCTTATGACTGGATTTACAAACATATGAACAAAACATGGTGTCAGAAGAAGTTTAACTTGGACTGCTAGTGCTCTCAGAGTGTGAAAGAATCCTGCAGCAGTCTGTGGCTGTGATACTCAGTGTCTGCAAAGCCTGCCGTGTGCTCCTCTCTTCAAACAGTGAGTAATTATGGATAAACTAGCTCCTCCAACCGGCATGCTGATGTCTGGTAACTTGTCTGAGAACTGGAAAAGATTTAAGCAAAGGTTTAATATATATCTTGCTGCATGTGGAGCTGATACAGAGGCTGACAAAACAAAGGCATCCATTTTCCTCCATGTGATAGGAGAGTATGTGCTGGACATTTATAATAGTTTTCAGTTTGCTGAGGGGCAGAATATGGTGCTGTCTTCTATAATGCAAAAGTTTGAAGATTACTTTGTGCCAAGAAAAAATGTGACATATGAAAGATATAAGTTTTTCACATGTGATCAGAAGTCTGTAGATGGATTTGATCAGTATGTTACAGAGCTGCAATCACTCAGTAAAACCTGTGAGTTTGGTGATTTAAAGGATTCACTGATTAGAGATCGTATTGTCTGTGGAATACCTGATAATGGACTCAGAGAGAGAGACTGCTGAGAGAGCAAGACCTAACACTAGAAAAGGCAGTGACTATGTGTAGATCTGCAGAAATAACTAGATTTCAAGCCAAAAAGTTACACAAGGACGCTGATGCTGCTGTATATGTAGTGTAGAAAACAGAGCCAAGCAAACCTCCATTCTCAAGAATGAAGCAGTCTAAGCCACAGTCTAATAAGGAAATGTGTAGTAGATGTGGAAATGCTCACAATCCTAAAATGTGCCTTGCTTATGGTAAAACCTGCATGAAATGTGGTAGACTAAATCACTTTGCCAAATGCTGTAAAATTAAAAGTGAAACAACCAACGTGTATGCTGTTAAACAAACAGAGGAATTCTTTGTGGATTGCATTGAACTTTGCAGTGCAGATAAGAAATAATGGATTGTCCCTTTAACTGTGAACGAGATTGTCATTCCCTTTACGCTTGATACTGGCGCGCAGGTGAATTTAATATCATTTCAAGACTATAAGACTTTTAGAGTAAAACCTAAAATTCATCCAGCTAAAGTGAAAGTTACAGGGTACACTGGGGAGGAAATTCCTGTGAAAGGTACATGCTTAGTGACACTGAAATATAAGGGACAACAGTTTAAAACATCTCTACTGATTGTGGATAAAAATGTGCAACTGATTCTAGAATTAAATTCCTGTATTTACAGAATACAGAGACTTGTTTGAAGGTCTAGGTTGTTTGCCTGGAGAGCATAAAATAAATATTGAAACGCAAGTTTCTTCAGTGATACACCCCTGTAGAAAAGTGCCGTTTGCGCTGAGAGAAAAACTGAAACAAGAGTTAAATCACATGGAAGTCTTGGGTGTGATACAGAAAGTTGATGAGCCTACTGAATGGGTGAGCTCCTTAGTAATTGTTGAAAAGAAAAATGGACAACTCAGAATATGTCTAGACCCCAGAGATTTAAACAAGCTATTAAACGAGAACATTTCAAACTACCAACCAGAGATGAAATCATGAGCAAAATGGTTCAGTAAATTGGACGCATCTTCAGGATTCTGGCAAATGAAGCTAGATGAGGCCAGCTCAAAGCTTTGTACATTTAATACACCAGAAGGTAGATACAGATTTCTTTGACTACCATATGGAATATTGTCTGCTCCAGAAGTATATCACAAAAAGATACACATGATTTTTTAACATATTCCAGGTGTTGAAACAATGATGGATGACATTGTCTGGGGATCTACAAAGGAAGAACATGATTCTAGATTGAGACAAGTAATGGAACTTGTCAAGAAAGTGAATCTAAAGCTAAACAAGGACAAATGTGAATTTGGTGTGAATACACTTACCTTTATGGGCGACGTGGTCTCGGATCAAGGTGTAAAACCAGACCCAAGGAAAATATCAGCCATAGTGAACATGGAACGTCCTAACAACACATACGACATCAGAAGATTCCTAGGGATGATTACTTACTTAGGAAAGTTTATTTCTCAACTCTCTGAACGAACAGCCTCTCTTACATGGTTGTTGGACAAAGATAACGAGTGGATGTGGTCACATGAACAAGAAGAAAGTTGGCAAAACTTGAAACAGATCATTACAGAGCAACCAGTGCTAAAATTCTTTGATCCTGCGAAAAGAATAAGAATTTCAGCAGATGCTTTGCAATTTGGCCTAGGCTCAGTGCTCTTACAAGAACATGAGGATACATGGCAACCAGTAATCTATGCATCAAGAGCACTGACAAGTGCTGAAACAAGATATGCTCAGATAGAAAAAGAACTTCTAGCGATCACATATGCATGTGAGCGATTTTATCAGTTTGTGTATGGTCAAACATTTACAGTGGAAACTGACCACAAGCCATTGGTAGCTATCATGACTAAATCATTACATGACTGTCCCATGAGAATTCAACGAATGCTTATCAGACTACAGAAATATGATGTACACTTGCTGTACTGTCCCGGCAAATACATGTACATTGCTGATACACTTTCTCATGCTGTGGACAAAAGTGAAGGTTCCAAAAGTCTGATGGATGAAGAGATAGAAGCCTATGTTTTTTTTTTAAATTGTGTTTATTGAAAAGAAGCAAAGAGAGGCAACACACATTCAACGTTATTAACACATAGAATTAAAGACAAACATACTAATCTATCATCCGAGTCTTATAGTGATATGTTAAATTGTGGAATATTGGGAAACCAAATTGCCAAATCCCTAATAATCTTGAAATGCAGTATTACAAAATAAATCAATTACACACATATATGGCTAAATTTAGAACTGGCGTAGTAGATATCCAATGGCAAAAGACCTATGTGAAAAGGCTCAAAACGGTGGTGACCCATCAGTGAGAATTGCCATATTATACCAAGTAGACAATCTTACTACTTTACGAATACTTTCTTTGGTGTTAACAGGCAATGTAATTATATAGGGAAGCCATATCGAAAAAAAATTTGGTAGCCCGAGACTCAACATCTAAAGAGCATTCTGTCCAATCCATTTGGAATAGGAACGATAACCGGGGTAACATAAGAGACACAGAAATATGATCTTTTTGTATCCACTGAGATAATATTGTTTTTTTCGCTGCTGCTGAGATGCGAGCCAGAAGCAATCTGTTGCCATTGGGCAGAGCTGGGGTTTGAGGTTCTATAAAATTCCAAAATGCCCATGCCATTGACATTGTAAATGATATACCCAGGTTAACTTTGATGTATGTCTGTATTAGGTCCCAGAATGATTGTATAATTGGGCAAGACCATAAGCAGTGTATAATATCAGCATCAGGGGCCCTACATTTAAAGCATTGAGAGTCGTCTGCAGCCCCTGTAAGGAATCGTAGACGAGGGGTATAATAAGCTCTATGTAGAATTTTTAAATGCATCTCTGCATATGAGGAAGATACCAATTGCTTATTAAGCAAATTAGACCATCTAATAATAGTGTGCAAATCTACTCCCGTAAAGACATCTTTCCATTTAACTATGCCTGTGGTGAGTTTGGTGTAGTCAATCCTCCGTCTGATATAGGAGTAAATCAATGATGTAGAATGGGGAGAGTCCAAACGTCGTCGTACAATACCATCTAGTGGAAAAGTAAGATCAATAGGCTGCAGATGAGTAATAACATGTGTGGCAAAGCTGCGTATCTGGAAATATGCAAAAAAGGGGAATTTTAAGGTCGGGTATCTAGCTTGTAATTGGGACAATGATAATATCATTGAACAATCATCATTCAAAAATTGAAATAAGGACCGAAGACCCCCGAGGTGCCAACTGTGAACGACCTCATCCGCCTCTCCTCCCTGATAGGCTGGATTCCCTAACAAAGGCTGAAACAAGGAATGTGCCAGAATGAGTTTAGAACGTTTTCTAATTTGATGCCACGCCTTGTAAGGAGCATATAACAATGGAATTAATTTAATATCCTGTAGCATCAAGGAGTTCGGGAAATGTAGTATCTGTAGCAAATCATGACTAGGCAGTAAGGCCTGTTCCAGTGCCTTATCAACGAAATTGTCTCCCCCACCTATCCAATCTAAGGCACATCTATAATTAGCCGCTAATGAGTAGTCCTCCGGACAGGGAAGATTGACTCCTCCAAGTGAGGGTGGTTGTTTTAATTTAAATAAAGCTATACGAGGACGCTATTCGCCCATATAAATTTCGTAATGGCTTTGTTTATTGTATGAATATCTTTTTTCAATAGTAAAAACGGAAGCATCTGCATCGGGTAGAGTAAGCGAGGAAAAGACACCATTTTATACAGATGACACCTACCCAAATAAGAAATTGGCAGGTGTTGCCATCTCGCAAAGTCCTCGACCATCTTATTAATATAGTGAGAGAAGTTTAAAGAATATATTTCTGAGGGGTTAGCTGACACCCGTATACCTAGATATTGTATGTAATTATGCGCCCATTTAAATGGGAACTTATCGTCCCAACCCATGCTCGCATCTTCTCCCAATGCCAGTGCCTCCGTCTTGTCAAAATTAATTAAAAATCCTGATATTAAATTGAAAGTCTCTAATGCGGTCAGTAGTGAGGGAAAGGATGTTATAGGCTCACTGAAATACAGTAGTAGATCATCCGCAAATGCGGAGACCCTTACGGTATGAGATCCCACCTGGATACCCTTCCAAGCTATATCATTTACGAACGTGCGTATGAGTGGGTCCAAAGCTAGATTGAACAGCAAGGGGGAAAGGGGGCAGCCCTGTCTTGTTCCCCTAAATAGCTGAAATGGTTTGGTGTTTAATCCATTAATCGTGATAAAAGCTTGAGGCGTGGCATACAATGTTTTAAAAATATCAATAAACTGAGTACCAAAGTGTTGGGCATGTAAGACTCGCAGTATATGTGCCCAGGAGACACGATCAAATGCCTTGTCTGCATCACAACTGACTATAAGGGCATTTTTATATTTTGATTGTTTTGAGCTATGTATCGCCGCCAATAAGGTACGGACGTTATGTACTGAAGTTCTATTTCTAACAAACCCATTTTGGGCTGGGTGTAAAATTCGCTGCAGAATGGGCTGAAGTTGAAACGCTAATAATTTGGTAAATAATTTTAGGTCCTGATTCAATAGGGAGATCGGCCTATAAGATTGGACATGTGTGGGATCTTTTCCCGGTTTCGGAAATACCACTATTCTCGCTTCATCGAACCCAGTCGGGGCTGGATTCCCTAGTAATAATGAATTAAAAAGAGCTAGCATGTAAGGCATCAAGTGAGGAGCCAGCATGCGGTAATACTCTGCCCCAAAACCATCCGGTCCAGGAGATTTCCCTTTTTTCAATAATTTAGTCAGGGATAATAATTCAGGTTCCTGGATTGGCGTAGTCAGAGATTCCCTCTCTTCCTCCATCAAAACCGGAAGTCCCGACGCATCCAAAAATCTCAGGCCCTCTAGTGGATGATCAGGAGGCGATTCATACAAAGTTTGGTAGTAACGTAGGAATTCCTCCGAGATAGCGGGAGTATCCGTAACGTTAGAGGTGGGGTCAATAGACAATTGGGTGATACGTGAGGGAGCAGAGTACGATCGAACCAAATTTGCCAACAACCTACCTGATTTATTGCCAGTCCTAAAAAATTTGTTTCTACGAATGTCATGAGAAAAACTCGCCCGTTCAGTACATAGGGCATCATATTGTTGTTTAGCTGTAAGATAGGCCTGGCGGTTTTCAAGTGAATAATGTGATGAGAGTAGATTATAAGTTCTAGTCAAATTTTGGCTAAGATCACTTAATTGATTATTAAGTGCCTTGCGTCTCCTGGAGACATACTCCATGATCTGACCACGTAGTACAGGTTTCGAGGCGGACCAAAATAAATTAATATCTTCAACATGTTCCATATTATCAGTTTTATAATTTAGAAATGATTGTTCAAGATGTAAACGGAAGTCCGAGGAGTTTTCCATATAAGCTGGAAACTTCCAATTATAAGAGCGTGGTATTGGAGTGTTGAATTTTAAAGTAAACCAAACCGGGGCATGATCAGAAAGGAGGATTGGGTCTATCTGTGAGTGTACTACCTGTTGCAGAAGAGTATCCGCGATCAGCCAATAATCTAATCTGGACGAGGAATGATGAGGGTGCGAGTAAAATGTATACTCGCGAGAATCGGGATGTTGGCACCTCCAGGGGTCACATAGTCTCAACGTGTTAGTCAATAACGAAAGCGATGGGGGAGCAACCGAGCCATGGGAATTAGCAGATGTGGATCTGTCCAATCCAGTCAACTGGACACAGTTAAAGTCCCCACCCGGAATTATAGCGCCCTCTGCCCAGTCTTGTAACTTTGCGTAAATCTCTGTGAAAAATTGGGTATTAGGTCCCGTGGGAGCATAAATGTTAGCAATTGTGTAGGATATATCATGTATAGTCAGTTTTACAAATAGATACCTTCCTTCTGGGTCTATCAAGCAGTCACTAATATTGTAAACAAGAAATTTGCTAAAAAGTATCATAACCCCTCTTTGTTTAGATGTGTAAGATGCTGTTTTAAAGTCTCCTATCCATGTATCTCTTACCACATTGGGATCAGTAATCTTCCAATGCGTTTCTTGTAATAAAACTATATCCGGTCGCAAACGTTTTAGGTGGGTCAGGATCTTTTTCCTTTTTATGGGGGAGTTCAGGCCCTCCACATTCCATGTTACTAATTTAAGGGCCGTTTTTAACTCTTTGGGGGGATTTACCGTTGCTGCCATTTAACCGATGCCTACCCTAGGCCAAAGAATAACATTTTCAACTGTCTTTGGAAAACCCTTATCCGTCCCAGCAAGCGGACAAGGGGGAGGCAAATATCGGCCCAATAAGGGGAGATGTAAACCTATCACATATAGGCGGAATATACCATGTGTGTTAGCCACAAATAACCTTTCAACAATTATCAAGAACCATTTTAAACTTATACGAACCCAATAGTATGTCCAACCGGGTCGCATCCCCGCAGGAACTTGCAGGGCACCGTCATACCAGTGTAATAATAATAATGTCAAACCAGATGGACAGCTAAAACTAGAGCATTTTGAAAGCTGAGTAAATAGAAGAAGAAGGAGAAGGAAATTCAGCAAGATGCAGAAAGAGAATAAGAAAAAGATGGCAAGCGAGCCAAGGAAGAAAAAAGTAAACCAAAACATGAGACTTTCCATAACGAATTTGGTCCCTAAAGGACTCCAGTTAGAACTATGAAATGTGACATCATAGCTAGGCATTAAACAACCTGTAAGAAGCCAATAACAGTTTAAGCAAAAAATAACCATCCATGACCTGAATGTTCAATAAATTTGAAGATTTTGACATAATGAAATTCTGTAATGTCAATCCGCATCATCCATCCTAGACGAACATGAAGAAGCCATTGAGTCCACAAAGTTTTTTTGCGGCTTGTGGAGTATCGAAGAAGTAGGATTTTCCTGAGTACGTGACCCTCAGCTTGGCAGGATACAATAGAGCAAATCGAAGTTCCATCTCGAACAGGCGTTTGCATATCGGGGAAAACTCTCGTCTCTTTGCCGCCACCATGTATGAGAAGTCTTGAAAAAGTAGAATCTTGGACTCTTGATATTTGAGAATGGAACGTTTCCTGTAGGCATCTAGTAGACGGACCTTATCCGCGTAATTTAAGAACTTCATGATAACTGGTCTAGGCCTATCCTTGGTAGGATGTCGATCGGGGGCCAATACGGTGAACACGCTCAATCACCAAGGAGTCAGTATCAGATACGCTTCCCAACTCTCTCGGCAACCATTGGGAGACCAAGTTCATGAGTTCGTAAGGTTTTACCGTTTCCGGGAGTCCTATGAGGCGCACATTACTTCTTCTGTTTCTGTTCTCTAAATCTTCAAGTTTCTCCTGCATGGACATCACAAGTTTATCCTGTTCAGTTAGCGCTGCTTTAGCCGTTGTTAGATCGTCCTCGAGGTCAGAGATTCTTTGCTCCGCCTCCGATATACGTTGGTCATGATGATTCAATTGGGTAAGCGCTGAGTCCAATGAATCCTTCAAAGGGGCCAATTTTTGATCCAAGAGTGAAGCCAATATGTCAGTGATCTCATGCGTAGTAAAGGATTTAGCTGGATCAGTTGTTGTAGTAAGTGATGAGCGTCCCAATGGGCTGTTGTTGAGACCAGATGCCGGTGACTGAGGGCTGTCTGCAGGAATATTGTCTCGACCCCGGCCTTTATTCGCTTGTGAGCCGCGGGGATTTCTGGGAGTTTTAGCCATGTACTTTTCCATTATCAAGAACTGTCGTACAGGCAATAACGTTTGAGGTGTGTATGGGTCAGGTGACCTATAAAGTCCAGCACCCAGTAGTGATGATTATTTATGTATAGGTATGGAGTAGTAGAAAAAAAAAAAATAAGAAAAAAAAAAAATAATAATAATAATAAAAAAAATAAAAAAATAAAAATATAAAATAAAAAATAAAATAAAAGTCAAGATAGTGAGGTAAAGCACAGTTATGCTCAGTCTTGCTTACCCCTGTCATCAGGTCTATAAGGTAGCTGACTATTATCTCCCTCTGTGTGGAGAGTGGTCACGGTCCAGCCAGCAACCACTACCATCCACTATATGCTAGCTTGTATGCAGCCAGTGACATCCAAGATGGCCGCCGGGTGAGGGATTCTCCAGAGCAGAGGGGCTCTGGCAGCTTCTGCAGGGTCAGGTGAGCCGTTTCTGGCAGTCAGGCCGGGAGCCCGCGGTCAGGTCGTCCGGTCCCCGGGGAGCAGGGGGAGATGATGTAGTGCCGCTGCCACGGACGGAATAGAAGCCTCCGTTCCTCCGCCCTGGAAGTCAGCAGCGGCTCCCAGGCGAACTCGAGGCCCCGGCTTTTGCTGGTCTCGTAGGCCAGAAGTCGCGGTGCCGTTTATAGTGGCTCTTCTGACCCGCTGATGGGTCCCTACATAACCAGCCAGTGTGGAGAGTCAGGTGAGGTGGGGAACGAGGGTCCAGTGGGCTAAATAAATTATTTATGCTGTTTTACAGCAGACGCCGGGAAAGAGCTCATTCAGGGCATGTCTTACTCCCTAGCCCAGCAAGCCACGCCCCTCATAGAAGCCTATGTTAATTTGATCGTAGCTTCTCTACCAGTGTCTCTTGCAAGACAATGAAAGTGTTGAAAGATATCATTCTGAAAGGTTGGCCAGCAGAAAAACATGCGCGCTGTCTATCCATGATTATTGGATGTACCGCAGTGACCTTACAGTTGTCGATGGTATTATTTACAAAGGCAATAGGTTTGCCATACCTGCACGACTAAGAAAAACGATGCTGTGCAGGATACACGAAGGCCACTTAGGAGAAGAAAAATGTAAGCGGAGAACGCGTGAAGTTATGTATTGGCCAAGAATGAACCAAGACATAGCACAGACTACAGCTACATGTGAATTATGTCTTACGTATAGACCGAAACAACAAGTCAAGCCACTGAGTCCTCACGCAGTGCCAGAGAGACAGTACCAGAAAGTTGGCGCAGATTTGTTTGATTGTAATGGGAAAACGTACATTGTTGTGACTGATTATTACTCTAACTACCCTGAGGTGAAGACACTACATACAACTACTAGTAAAGCCATAATCAATTGCATGAAGTCAATCTTTGCAAGGCATGGTGTTCCTATGGAAGTGTTCACTGACAATGGTCCTCAGTTTTCCAGTGCTGAATTTAGATAATTTGCTGATGAGTGGGAATTTGTCCATACTACGTCAAGTCCCCACTATCCACGCTCAAATGGGTTGGTGGAAAGTTCAGTAAAAACTGTAAAGAGTCTCATTAAAAAAGCTCAAGAAGGTAAAGAAGATTTCTACGAAAGTCTTTTAATCTACCGCAGTACACCTTTACAGAATGGACTTTCTCCTGCACAAATGCTGATGGGAAGGAGGATTAGAGCAAATCTCCCGATACATGATGAACTGCTTAATACACATAACTCAGCGTTGGTCAGTAAGGAACGTCAACAGGCGAAACAGAAACTGTTCCATGACAGGCGAGCAAAGAGCTTATCTGATCTAAAATCGGGTGACCAAGTCCATCTCAGAGATCATGAGAAAGGTATTTGGGTGCAGAAAGGTAGCACCAAGATCATATACTATGCGTACAGAGCGTAGAACGGAAGTAAGAAGAAATCGGGTGGATTTAAGATCTCAACCTAACCATAATGAAGACAACATGATTGAAGAATACCCTTCATCTGTCATGTATGATGATCCTGATAATGGTGAACAAACCACGATTCTAGAAAGGTCCAACATGGTCGATGAAACACAGACTGTGTATGAAAGACCCAAAAGGGAAATACGCAGACCTGAGAGACTCATTGAAACGTGTTAGATGATGTTCTTATTATGACGTTGTTAATTGTTGCATTGAAGCATACAGGGCTTATCTTTAAAAAAAAGAGGATGTGATGTTAGTGTATTAGAATGCTTAATATTTGTAGACACTCCCTTACTAATATGTATAAGCCTGAATCTTCAGTGATGGTCCCTAGGACCAGAGGGATGCTGGGAAGTGGGTGGTCCAGTGTGCAGTGTGTCTGGAGTTGGTGATGGAATAAACAGCACAGCAGTGAACTCACATGTCTCTGTGTCCTTATGACTGGATTTACAAAAATATGAACAAAACAGGTATATTATGTCTACATTCACAAATTCATTAGGTCACTTTGAGAATGCCGACACTGTCATGTCGACATGTTCATTATGTTGCCATTGACCATGTCGACACTGATGTGTTGTCGACAATGTCTTTTTTAAGTAAATCTATCCCTAACCATAATGCTGTCCCTGTCTATAACCCTAACCCAAAAGCTAACCCTAATGGAAATGTTGACGGTATGACAATGTCAGCATTTCATATATCACCATTTTGCAGGTGTTGACATTATGTCAGCATTTTAACATTGTCAACATCATGAATGTCGACCTTCAGCTGTCAACATTATAAATGTTGACTTTGTGAACAAAGAAATGATGACTGCATACCATCTTTCTGGTGCTGCCATAGACACTTACACAATGTTTCAGTAGTGTTTGGTTTAATGCATTTAATGTATCAGGAACCCTACAGTAATCTCTAAAATGCTAGTAAAATGCCAAAGGATTTGATTCCCTAAAACAGAAATTACATAAAGACTGCACAGATAAAAAGGAAGGTAGAATATGGTCAGCAACTAGATACTGTAAACAAAAGCTTCTTTCTACAAAAGTCTAATTACCTAGAACTCATTTGGTTATGTCAGTTTCCAGTATAGGATGGCAGGCCAGTATACAGCTTAGTATGCTCTTGCATAGGTTACAGAGCTTTCATGTTACTGACAATGATCAAAGTAATGATCTCCAAGCTGCATCTGCAGAACAGTCAACAAGCAATTCTGTCTTGAGAGGTGTAATTAGAGTGGAGAACAGCAAGGGGCATTTATAAACCTGCTGGGCTACAGGACAAACTGGTGGTTTAATATGAAGCATCGCCACTTGTACGTGCCAAATAAAATGGACGTTGAACATGAAGAATCCAGCAATTGCTGACATCTAAAATCCCTTTTTTTGTGTTAGTGTGTCGTTTTTCACATTTTTTACTGACTTTCATGGAACCAATACATAGGGAAAGAGAAAAGAAGTCTGTATATGGTGCGCAAGAAAATAAAAATAAACCTTTATGGGATATATTAAAATGTCATCTCACAACACAGTAACAAAATATATTAAAATAAAGTTAAAGAATAAGGATGAGATTTGTGTATAAAAAATAATTAAACAAAGAAATTGGTTCCTCTTCTGGTGTCTTCTTTCTATATACTATATGTTGTCGTTCTGCATTATTGCCTGAAGAGATCTTCAAAACAATATGTATAGTATATCTCAGAAATCCATATCCAAATGATCGATCGAGATAATAGTCGCCTGTGATATGTACTGATGATTAGGTAGTCTTGCAACTCCAAATTCTGTAGGATGTATCTGAATGTGTAGTTGCAAGAAGGTATATTTGGAGTTGCAAAAAGGTATATACAGGTTGAGTATCCCATATCCAAAAATATTCTGAAATACAGAATTTTCTGAGTGAGAGTGAGATAGTGAAATCTTTGTTTTCTGATGGCTCAATGTACACAAACTTTGTTTAATACACAAAGTTATTAAAAATATTGTATTAAATGACCTTCAGGCTGTGTGTATAAGGTGTATATGAAACATAAATGAATTGTGTGAGTGTACACACACTATGTTTAATGCACAAAGTTATTAAAAATATTGGCTAAAATTGCTTTCAGGCTGTGTGTATAAGGTGTATATGAAACATAAATGCATTCTGTGCTTAGACTTAGGTCCCATCGCCATGATATCTCATTATGGGATGCAATTATTCCAAAATACGGAAAAATCCGATATCCAAAATACCTCTGGTCCCAAGCATTTTGGATAAGGGATACTCAACCTGTAATATCATATTATATACCTTATTTCAAGTATGACAGCTAAGTGGACATTTTAGAATTTACCTTGTACTTCACCTAACATATGCCATTAGAGTTGTATTCAAAGTAGTATAATCTAACGTAGTTGCAATAGAAAATTGTGTGTTGTAATTGTAAAATCATTTTTTCACTCAAATAACACCTCCGTCTTAGTGCTAAAGATTCAGATATTATACCTTATTGCAATGTTTAAACTGTGCTTGTTGATGACAATGCCTGAAGAGCTGAAATTATATTTTGTAAACAATATTTACAAGGGATGGTGATAGTAGTGAAGGCACACAGGGCCTTATTCAGATGTGGTTAGAGTTGCTATAATAGAAGCAGCAGCAGCGATAGCTCTAATATGGTAATGCAGCAGGAGGAGTAAGAGGCGCTAGGTTGAAGCTTTGCCTAGAGTACAGAGAGAACTTGCACCGGTCCTGAATGTAGGCTACATGTATCAGGATACATACGGCTTATCCACAATCAGAATGTTGACACGCATTATGGGGACCCCAGAAGCACTTTACACGCGCAGGCTGCACAACTGTAAAAAGGATGGTAATTCATCATGTTTACAGTCCTACTGGCGGCAGGTGTCAAATACCGTAAGTAACATTTCACATTTGCCGACATCTCGGCACCTGCCTTTAGGAATCCTCATAATGCATGTTGACATTCTGATTGTCAACAAGCAAATTACTTAGGGGGTATCCAATTACCTGCGATGAAATGTCGGTGTTTTTCGCTATTTTTCCCGATGTTTCACCAATATTTTTTTGCGGGGTATCCACTTAGATCTCCCATGAAAAACAATTTTTTTTGTGCGACAACACAAAGGTTCAGTGAAGCCTGTGTGTTTCCGCCGCTGCAGCCCCGAAAAGCCGATGCTTATTGGGGATTTTGCTTCGCCTGCCTGAGGCCGGTAAAGCAAAATCCCTGATAAGGTGTGGCAAGCCCTCCAGCTTGTGTCCCACATCCAATGCAGCAGTCGGGTACTGCAGGGGGGGGGGACCGGCAGCAGCCCCATGGACCTAGTTCTCCCCCTCATCACCCTGCTTTAGGTTCCCACGGTCAGGCGGGGGTCATGTGACGGGGGCGAATCTGGAGCTCGGGAGCAGCCGTGGGAACCGGCTTCTATGCACCACCACAGATATTCAGGTATCGGAAACTCTGATAAGCCGCGGCTTATCAGGGCTAAAAGGATAACCCAATGCTAAATCATTAACCACGGTAATATACTGCAGGTAATTAGATATCCCTGTTAATCTTGTACAGTATCTGCATCTTCCTTATATTCCTAAGATATCCACATACTACTTCACTATATGGTTGTTCTCTATGTTTAATCATAAAAAGGCATATTAGGAACCTCACGAATGTTTAGATATAAGCCTAGCATCAATAAATATATGGGAAATAGATACCTTGTACAACAGGGGTGGCCAGACTTTTGGCGTCGGCGATCTACTTTGAAAGGTGAAAAGCTTTTGTGATCTACCTAGGTGGGATAATAGCGCGCGCCCAAAAAAAGGGGCATGGCATAACAAAAAGTGGGCGTGGTATAACAAAAAAGTGGGTGTGGTATAACAAAAAAAGGAACGTAGCCTTGCTGCACAGAGTGTAATGACTGTCTCGCACAAAATAACACATTGGCCCCCACAGGTAAAAACCTCAAACACATATGCCCCCACAGTGCCAGATACACATATGCCCCCAAAGTGCCATGTGCCCACAGTGCCAGATATGCCCCCACAGTGTCATGTGCCCACAGTGCCAGATATGCCCCCACGGTGTCATGTGCCCACAGTGCCAGATATGCCCCCACAGTGCCAGATACAGATATGACCCCACAGTGCCAGATACAGATATGACCCCACAGTGCCAGATATGCCCCCACAGTGCCAGATATGACCCCACAGTGCCAGATACAGATATGCCCCCACAGTGCCAGATACAGATATGCCCCCACAGTGCCATGTGCCCACAGTGTCAGATATGACCCCACAGTGCCATGTGCCCACAGTGCCAGATATGCCCCCACAGTGCCATGTGCCCACAGTGCCAGATATGCCCCCACAGTGCCAGATACAGATATGACCCCACAGTGCCAGATACAGATATGCCCCCACAGTGCCATGTGCCCACAGTGCCAGATATGCCCCCACAGTGCCAGATATGACCCCACAGTGCCAGATACAGATATGCCCCCACAGTGCCAGATACAGATATGCCCCCACAGTGCCATGTGCCCACAGTGCCAGATATGCCCCCACAGCGCCAGATATGCCCCCACAGTGCCAGATACAGATATGCCCCCACAGTGCCAGATACAGATATTCCCCCACAGTGCCATGTGCCCACAGTGCCAGATATACCCCCACAGTGCCAGATATGACCCCACAGTGCCAGATACAGATATGCCCCCACAGTGCCAGATACAGATATGCCCCCACAGTGTCATGTGCCTACAGTGCCAGATATGCCCCCACAGTGCCAGATATGACCCCACAGTGCCAGATACAGATATGACCCCACAGTGCCAGATACAGATATGCCCCCACAGTGCCATGTGCCCACAGTGCCAGATATGCACCCACAGTGCCAGATATGACCCCACAGTGCCAGATACAGATATGCCCCCACAGTGCCAGATACAGATATGCCCCCACAGTGCCATGTGCCCACAGTGCCATGTGCCCACAGTGCCAGATATGCCCCCACAGTGCCATGTGCCCACAGTGCCAGATATGCCCCCACAGTGCCAGATACATATATGACTCCACAGTGCCAGATACAGATATGCCCACACAGTGCCATGTGCCCACAGTGCCAGATATGCCCCCACAGTGCCAGATATGACCCCACAGTGCCAGATACAGATATGCCCCCACAGTGCCAGATACAGATATGCCCCCACAGTGCCATGTGCCCACAGTGCCAGATATGCCCCCACAGTGCCAGATATGCCCCCACAGTGCCATGTGCCCACAGTGCCAGATATGCCCCCACAGTGCCCACAGATACAGATATGCCCCCACAGTGCCATGTGCCCACAGTGCCAGATATGCCCCCACAGTGCCAGATATGACCCCACAGTGCCAGATACAGATATGCCCCCACAGTGCCAAATACAGATATTCCCCCACAGTGCCATGTGCCCACAGTGCCAGATATGACCCCACAGTGCCAGATACAGATATGCCCCCACAGTGCCAGATACAGATATGCCCCCACAGTGCCATGTGCCCACAGTGCCAGATATGCCCCCACAGTGCCAGATATGCCCCCACAGTGCCATGTGCCCACAGTGCCAGATATGCACCCACAGTGCCAGATATGACCCCACAGTGCCAGATACAGATATGCCCCCACAGTGCCAGATACAGATATGCCCCCACAGTGCCATGTGCCCACAGTGCCATGTGCCCACAGTGCCAGATATGCCCCCACAGTGCCAGATATGCCCCCACAGTGCCAGATACAGATATGACTCCACAGTGCCAGATACAGATATGCCCACACAGTGCCATGTGCCCACAGTGCCAGATATGCCCCCACAGTGCCAGATATGACCCCACAGTGCCAGATACAGATATGCCCCCACAGTGCCAGATACAGATATGCCCCCACAGTGCCATGTGCCCACAGTGCCAGATATGCCCCCACAGTGCCAGATATGCCCCCACAGTGCCATGTGCCCACAGTGCCAGATATGCCCCCACAGTGCCCACAGATACAGATATGCCCCCACAGTGCCATGTGCCCACAGTGCCAGATATGCCCCCACAGTGCCAGATATGACCCCACAGTGCCAGATACAGATATGCCCCCACAGTGCCAAATACAGATATTCCCCCACAGTGCCAGATACAGATATGCCCCCACAGTGCCAGATACAGATATGCCCCCACAGTGCCATGTGCCCACAGTGCCAGATATGCCCCCACAGTGCCAGATATGCCCCCACAGTGCCATGTGCCCACAGTGCCAGATATGCCCCCACATTGCCCACAGATACAGATATGCCCCCACAGTGCCATGTGCCCACAGTGCCAGATATGCCCCCACAGTGCCAGATATGACCCCACAGTGCCAGATACAGATATGCCCCCACAGTGCCAAATACAGATATTCCCCCACAGTGCCATGTGCCCACAGTGCCAGATATACCCCCACAGTGCCAGATATGACCCCACAGTGCCAGATACAGATATGCCCCCACAGTGCCAGATACAGATATGCCCACACAGTGTCATGTGCCCACAGTGCCAGATATGCCCCCACAGTGCCAGATATGACCCCACAGTGCCAGATACAGATATGACCCCACAGTGCCAGATACAGATATGCCCCCACCGTGCCATGTGCCCACAGTGCCAGATATGCCCCCACAGTGCCAGATATGACCCCATAGTGCCAGATACAGATATGACCTCACAGTGCCAGATACAGATATGCCCCCACAGTGCCATGTGCCCACAGTGCCACATATGACCCCACAGTGCCACATATGACCCCACAGTGCCAGATACAGATATGACCCCACAGTGCCATGTGCCCACAGTGCTAGATTTGCCCCCACAGTGCCAGATATGCCCCACAGTGCCAGATACAGATATGCCCCCACAGTGCCACATATGCCCCGACTGTGCTGCTCACCGCTGTGTGTGGAGAGCGCAGCGTGCGCCTCTCCTGCCTGCCGCTCTGCCTCTCAGTCTGGTCTCCGGCGGTGACGGCAGCGTGTATATCTCAAATCAGGCGCCGGTCCGCGAGCTCTCATTGCTAACGAACCGGCGCCTGATTTGAGCTATACACTCCGCCGTCACTGCCGGAGACCAGACTGAGAGGCAGGGCGGCAGGCAGGAGAAGCGCGTGCTGCGCTCTCCTCGCCTCGGGTGGATAGGCGGCGGATCGCGATCGACTGGTCGCATGTCCGCGATCGACCAGTCGATCGCGATCGACTGTTTGGCCACCCCTGTTGTACAACATTATTAAGCTCCTCTTTTCTTTCTCCATTCTTTTCAGATCCTGATGCAAACAATAAATGTATGAAAAGGTGGCAGCCACCTTGAATATTATAGGATTTATTTTTTGATGTTTATTTGAATGCACTGAATAATGCAATTACACATTTGATTCTGAACTTAGAGTCCAGGAAATTTGGTGGGATAAGTGCTGGTGGCAACTGTGAGGCAGCACTATTATTAATGCCCAGTTATAAATAATACAGATGTCATTGGTAACTGCCATTTCCATGCAACTACCGGTGGTGTAGTACGGTTGGAAAAAGGATAGATAGTTTAAGTCAGTCATGAGACAGACAACTAGTCACCATAAAAATATTCAAAGTCTGCTGTTGGCAACCACAAGTGTACTTCACCATTTATAATAACTGAGTGTCCTTCTTGTGTTGATCCAAGAGGATGCTGGACATGCACCCTAGTACTTATCTATCTGCTTGGAGTAACAGTGCATACAGACTGATGTTCTTCCTAATGCTGGGTCTAAGACCGATTGGCATTTTCATTGTGAGATCTCTCAATGTAATGGCCGTGATATGGGCAATCCGCCCCCGGGGAGGAGACATTTTCCCGTTCCTTCTCATGTGCAGGAACAGAGGAAATGTCTGTCAGACAGCTGCGGCAGGTACTGTCCACTGCCCTATGCAGCCAACATGACACTTTCAAAATGTCACATCAGATGGACATGCTGGACAATATTACTAGATCGATTGCCTGCATACATGCTGCAATTATCTGGCCATTCTACAGATATTGGGCGGATCGGCTTGATAATTGTAGCAAGTATGCCCAGCATTAGAGTCATGCTCACAGCTGGAAGAAAAGCCAGGCCAGTTGTTCCCTATATTTGATGTTGTCATCAAGAAGTATTTGAGATTACCAAAGAAGGAACAGAGGTAACAACAGCAGTCAGCTGATTACACTAACAGTTAAACTTACTGGGTCAAGTAGCTGAAGTGATATGGTAGATACAGTATGGTATTCCAGGTGGTAGCCCTTGGTGGGACATTAGTGCCACCACTGTAATCATTTCTCACAGCCTTTACAGATATTAGATGATGGCACAGATCATATCTAAAGTGCTGCCATCTCCATCTGCTGCCTGCATGCCAGTCTATCAGTTTCATATATCATATTTTGAAGAATTTGGGCCCAGTCCTTCCGACAATCCTGTTTCAGTTTAATGATGTCACATTTTCCTGTAGAGTGTTTTGGAAAAAAGTATAACTTATGATATACTTGACTGCCAGGTGTCAAGATCATGGGGATCATCTTTGACGATATCATCAGATCACAACATGATGTCCAGTATCCAGCATGATGTTTGGTATGAGGTTCATTTGTTGATACAATACACTTTGGGCCTAATTCAGAGTTGACCGCAGCAGGACATTTGTTAGCAAACGGGCAAAACCATGTGCACTGCAGGTGGGGCAGATATAACATGTGCAGAGAGAGTTAGATTTGGGTGGGGTGTGTTCAAACTGAAATCTAAATTGCAGTGTAAAAATAAAGCAGCCATTATTTACCCTGCACAGAAACAAAATAACCCACCCAAATCTAACTCTCTCTGCACATGTTATATCTGCCCCACCTGCAGTGCACATGGGCCCTCATTCCGAGTTGTTCGCTCGCAAGGCGATTTTAGCAGTATTGCACACGCTAAGCCGCCGCCTACTGGGAGTGAATCTTAGCTTCTTAAAATTGCGAACGAAAGATTCGCAATATTGCGATTACACATCTCGTAGCAGTTTCAGAGTAGCTTCAGACTTACTCGGCATCTGCGATCAGTTCAGTGCTTATCGTTCCTGGTTTGACGTCACAAACACACCCAGCGTTCGCCCAGACACTCCTCTGTTTCTCCAGCCACTCCCGCGTTTTTTTCCGGAAACGGTAGCGTTTTTTCCCACACGCCCATAAAACGGCCTGTTTCTGCCCAGTAACACCCATTTCCTGTCAATCACACTACGATCGCCTGAGCGAAGAAAAAGCCGTGAGTAAAAATCCAAACTTCATAGCAAACTTACTTGGCGTAGTCGCAGTGCGGACATTGCGCATGCGCACTAAGCGGAAAAACGCTGCGATGCGAAGAAATTTTCAGAGCGAACGACTCGGAATGACCTCCATGGTTTTGCCCATTTGCTAACAAATTTGCTGCTGCGATCAGGTCTGAATCAGGCCCATAGTGCATACACACTGTGCAATCTTACAAACAGCTGAATGATTTATCTTGCATCGTTTGGTCTTTAATGATATATAAGGTATATAAGTAGGTGGGGTGTACACACTAGACCACAGGTTCTCAAACCCGGTCCTCAGGACCCCACATGGTTCATGTTTTGCAGGTCACCTGTAGATCTTTAAAATGTGACAGTTGGTGATACACAGTGCACCTGCCGGGTGACGTGGTAAACGTGAACCGTGTGGGGTCCTGAGGACCAAGTTTGAGAACCACTGCACTAAACGATATCATCAGATTGGCCTGCATGTACAGCAGTTGGATAGATGACGCACGGGAGAGCGCAATAGTGCATACACACTGGACAGTGTGGACGATTTATCATTCCGATTCCACTTAAAATGATAAATCGCTCAAAAAAGGGCTAATGTGTACTCAGCTTTAGGTTTGTAAAGTCTTTACTTATAGCCATAATGCTCTGCAATTTTTTCTTTTTTTCTTTTAGAGAAAGGGCTCTTATCCTGTTGTTAGAGGTGTGAAGAGCCATAAATATTGCTTTTGGGTGCAATCTTTAGGTGAATTTTTCAGGATGCCAATGCCTGAGAAAATTAGCATCTGTGTTCAATGTTCTACATCGTAAATGATCTTTTCACTGTAGAATGATGGAGTAATAATTGTTTGAAAAAATGCTCTATAACACTAAACAGACTGATGTGCACCAGATATTACTTGTATTACTTATCTGAGATCACTACAGATGTCTTTTTTTCCTTGGTAGTGTTAATACAAACCTAAATTCTCCACACCAAAACTGCCCATGGTTTAGATTTTATAGAGGTGGCAGCACTTCCTGCCGATCCAATAATGAAGTGCAGTGTGCACTTGCTTAGCAGCATCTGTCTCAATTTACTGTGTTTATTGGCATGGAAAGTGGACACTTGATACTTCATACATGGCTCCTTCATATTGCCTTATATTTCTCCATGTTGGAGGGAAAACTAACGATCATTGCTTCTTCCTGGTGCTGCAGTAGACCAGAGACTAATCCCTACAGATAAGACAACATTAAGACCGGGGATAGGGGACTGTCTTCACCATTTCTGGTTTCAATAAAGAATCCCTCTCTTTCAAAATATGTGGCCTCTTACTGGCTATTGTCTAGTGATCACATATCTACAGACAATGGGGGTAATTCCAAGTTGACCCCAGCAGGATTTTTTTTTAGCAATTGGGCAAAACCATGTGCACTGCAGGGGAGGCAGATATAACATGTGCAGAGAGAGTTAGATTTGGGTGGGTTATTTTGTTTCTGTGCAAGGTAAATACTGTCTGCTTTATTTTTACACTGCAAATTAGATTGCAGATTGAACACACCCCACCCAAATCTAACTCTCTCTGCACATGTTATATCTGCCTCCCCTGCAGTGCACATGGTTTTGCCCAATTGCTAACAAAAATCCTGCTGCGATCAACTTGGAATTACCCCCAATATCTCTCTGCACTACATTAGTAGAGCCAGGAGATAGTTAAAAGGCCAAAAAATACAATATAGCAAAAGATTGGTGGTTAACAACGTGCGCCTATAAGCTGCCCTTAACCCAGAGGTAAAAAAGTGTCACCAACACTTTGCACATACAGAACAAACAGAGGTTACCAAGGATGTTTGGGGCGCTCAGATTATTGATGGTGTTATCTGAATGGGAAATTTTCTATGTATCTCCCTTGAAAAGAAAAGAATATATACACATAGTGTGATACTGTAATGTTGGTATTCAATAGTGTACACACAGTGTGACTGGACTCGTACCCCAAACGTAGATAGAATAGTGCTCTGAGTTTAAAGCGAGTCTCAGTTACATCAGGTTCCTCTTAGTAGCTCACACTTCACAAGACGATCCCGAATACTCCCAATCCACTCAGTATAGATATATGTGAAAAGAGAGGCTTCAAATAGTGTGATAACGTACAGCAATCTTTTTAAAGGATAGATATTGTAAAGACTCTCACCCTCTCATGGAATACAACAAGCATGGCAATGGATCTTTCAAATAAGGACCGGTAGTCACTGTCAGTTATAACAGTTCCTCGTCTTCCTCAAGGTAAAAGATCTCCCCAATATAATTCCAAGAGGTATATGGAGGAAAGAAAGTGCTCCAAATAGTATAACACCTTTTATTTAAAACAATTAAAATATTTAAAATATGGGTAGGTAATGGACTCTCACCATACAAAAGATGTTTCAAGGCAAGTAAACAGAAGAAGACCGGGCGTCCCCAGAGATCGTCGTCAAACATGCAGGTTAGTCGTTCCAATCACCACCCAGTACCTCCACCAACGCGTTTCGATAACTGGCTGTTATCTTTCTCAAGGTGTAGGACATCATTGCCTTGAAACATCTTTTGTATGGTGAGAGTCCATTACCTACCCATATTTTAAATATTTTAATTGTTTTAAATAAAAGGTGTTATACTATTTGGAGCACTTTCTTTTCTCCATATACCTCTTGGAATTATATCGGGGAGATCTTTTACCTGCCCGGCGCCTAGCAACGCCAGGACGCCGTGCGTGCGGTGCCACCGGGTCCCTGGCAACGCTAGGATGCCGGGCGTCCACAGCCGCCGGGTCCATAGCAACGGGGACACCACTGGCGGCCCGCGTTTCCCGTTGCCAGATATTAATTCTATTTAATGAGTTGCTCGTGCAGCAGGGCAGCTGCACGGTAACCATCAATTAGGGTCTGGGGGCTGGTCTGGCTGGCTCTCCGGTCATTGGACAGCAGGGCCTTTTTATGGGAGCCAGCACACTGCAGCCTCGCCGGTGATAGCTTCCTGTATGCTGTTCCTGCCTTGCAAAGTTTGTTCCTAGTCTGCTGAATCTGGTCGATCCTGCTCCCTGTGCTCCTGAGTCCTGGAGTTCTGAAGCCGGTCCTGGGAATCCTTCCAGTCCAAGTGTACCTGTTGCAGTCATCTGGGGGTTCTCGCTTATTGGGGTTCTCTCCCGGTTTCGTGAGTAGCGGCTTCTGCCGCGTGTTGCGGCCTAGGCCGCTTAGTCCTTGCGTTTGTTTTGTACTGGTGTTTTTGCGGAGGTTTCCCCTTTTCACTGTCCTCCCCGGTACACGACGGTGCCGTATGGGGTGTGGACAGTGGTATCTTTTGTTTCTTTTTCTTTGGCGGCGTGCCGCACATATATTTAATTTTAGGGTTGTTAGTAGCCCCTAGCCGTCTGTTTGCTTTAGTTAGAGGTCCCCTTGTTATTATCCTGTCTCGGTTCACGCCTTGTCTCACTCTAAGACCTGGGGGCATCGGAGTTGGGCAGACCTAATCCGCCCTTCAAACGCGGCTGCCGTGGGCCCAAGAAACCATAGTCACGCAGGCGTGAACTGACCACACGGGTGAAACAATGGAGGTAGGCTGCTAGGGGCTATTTCCATACCACACCTTATTTCAGCGTCACGTCCTGGTGCTCTGGACTCACTACGCAACATCTCTCTTGTTCTGAGCACCAGGAACGTAACATTATCACCGGCCAAGAAATATAAAAAAAAAAAAAGGGGTGAGATCGCAGGAATGAAAAAAAGAAAAGTACTGCGCTATAAATTCAGCAGCTCCATTAGATATGGATAAATATAATTAATGTATATATGGAGCGCTTGATAGTATGTAACTGTCTAATGCTGAAAAAGAAAAAACAGGTTTAAAACACAATGGGTTAATAATGAACTCAAGGTGCCCTGAAATGTTTAAGCTCTTTTTTGAAATTTTGAAAGTCCCGGTCTCCACCTCAATGTGGTCCTTTCAGGCACAATAGCAAGGTCCCCGGCAGGTGTACTAACTATCCCTATCCTACCTCTGGGTCCTCTGGTCTTCGGATCGCACACTGGTCCGTTTGTTTGCGGCGGCCGGCGTCTCTTCTTCCTAACCGGAAGTTGGTGAGGCGCCAAAAGATCTTTTTCGAGCCTCCCCGGGTATGATTCCTGAACCAAAGATGCATCTTCCTGACCGTTTTTCGGGTAACCGAAAGGATTTTTTTAATTTTAAGGAAGCTTGTAAGCTTTATTTTCGGTTAAGGCCCCGATCCTCTGGTACTGAGTCTCAACGGGTCGGGATTGTGATGTCTTTGCTTCAAGGCGACCCGTAAACCTGGGCTTTTGGGTCAAAAGCCGATGACGCAGCCTTGTTATCGGAAGATGCCTTTTTTAAGTCCTTAGGCCTTTTGTATGATGACCCTGATAGAGAAGCGTCGGCTGAGAGCCACCTGCGTGCACTTAAGCAAGGGAAAAATCCAGCAGAGGCATATTGTACAGAGTTTCGCTGTTGGTCGAACGACTGTGGCTGGAATGACCTGGCCCTGCGCAGTCAGTTTCGCCTCGGTTTGTATGAAGTTATTAAAGACAGTCTCCTTCAGTACCCCGCTCCAGAGACTTTAGACAAACTCATGGAGCTTGCTATTAAAATTGATTGTCGTCTCCAGGAGCGGAGGGCTGAAAGAGGAGCTAGTTTCAGGCCTAGTCCATGTGTGTATACTTTCACTGAGGACGTCGAGGAGCCCATGCAAATGGGTCTCTCCCGGCTGTCCCCAGAGGAAAGAACCAGAAGGCTAAATTCTGGTCTCTGCTTGTATTGTGGTGGCAAGGGACATGTCGCGCGTAATTGCCCGAATAAGCAGGGAAACGCTCTGACCAAGTGAATTGTGAGGGGGTTCACTTGGGTCTGCAATTGATCTCTTCTAATGATTCCTTATTAGTTCCTGTAAAAATTTCCTTTGGTAGTCTCAGTTCGTTGGTGTCGGCCTTCGTCGACAGTGGAGCTGCAGGAAATTTCATGGATCTTGGTTGGGCTCAGGCTTTGGGCGTTCCGTAGATACCTTTGGATAAACGTATCACCATGCACGGCTTGGATGGTGGTCCGCTTTCTAATGGGTAAATCACTCACCGCACACCTCCAGTACAACTGACAGTGGGGGCCCTACATTCAGAGAAAATCGGGTTTTACCTTACCCATTGTCCGGCAGTCCCCGTAGTTTTGGGTCACCCCTGGCTTGCCTTTCATAATCCCACCATAGATTGGCGGTCTGGGGAGATTTCCCGATGGGGTCCCTTTTGTGTTAAGGAATGTATTTCCCGTCCAGCCGGGTTGCGGCTGTCACCCCAGAACTTATTCCTTTGGAATATCAGGACTTTGCCGATGTTTTCTCCAAGGGTAATGCGGATATTCTGCCTCCTCATCGGTCCTATGACTGCGCCATTGACCTAGTTCTCGGTGCCTCTTTGCCTAAAGGGAGACTATATGCCCTGTCTGGCCCGGAAACTACGGCAATGGATGAGTATGCACAGGAGAGCCTGAAGAAGGGCTTCATTAGGCCCTTGAAATCTCCATTGAGTGCAGGGTTCTTTTTTGTTGAGAAAAAAGATGGGTCGCTCAGACCATGTATTGATTATCGGGCTCTGAATAAGATTTCTGTTAAAAACACCTACCCCTTGCCGCTGATCTCGGTATTGTTTGATCAGCTCCGTACTGCCGTTATTTTTTCCAAAATCGATCTCAGAGGGGCTTACAACCTCATCCGAATAAGATCTGGGGATGAATGGAAGACGGCTTTTAGTACACAGTCAGGACATTATGAATATCTTGTAATGCCATTTGGTCTGTCTAATGCTCCTGCTGTGTGCCAGGATCTTATTAATGATGTCCTCCGCGACTTTCTTGGAAAGTTCGTAGTCGTTTATTTAGACAATATTTTGATTTATTCAGAATCCTCTGAACAACATGTTATCCATGTGCGACGGGTACTTCAGAGGTTACGGGAGAATCATCTGTACGCCAAATTGGAGAAGTGTGATTTCCACATCACGGAGGTATCCTTTTTGGGGTATATTGGCCCTCATTCCGAGTTGTTCGCTCGCAAGGCGATTTTAGCAGAGTTACACACGCTAAGCCGCCGCCTACTGGGAGTGAATCTTAGCTTCTTAAAATTGCGAACGATGTATTCGCAATATTGCGATTACAAACTACTTAGCAGTTTCTGAGTAGCTTCAACCTTACTCGGCATCTGCGATCAGTTCAGTGCTTGTCGTTCCTGGTTTGACGTCACAAACACACCCAGCGTTCGCCCAGACACTCCTTCGTTTCTCCAGCCACTCCCGCGTTTTTTCCGGAAACGGTAGCGTTTTTATCCACACGCCCATAAAACGCCGTGTTTCCGCCCAGTAACACCCATTTCCTGTCAATCACACTACGATCGCCGGAGCGAAGAAAAAGCCGTGAGTAAAAATACTATCTTCATAGCAAAATTACTTGGCGCAGTCGCAGTGCGAACATTGCGCATGCGTACTAAGCAGAAAAACGCTGCGATGCGAAGAAAAATACCGAGCGAACGACTCGGAATGAGGGCCATTATTTCTCCAAAGGGGTTTTACATGGAACCAAAGAAACTCCAGGCAATCCTAAATTGGACACAACCCACAAATTTAAAGGCAATCCAGCGCTTTTTAGGGTTGGAAATTATTATAGGTGTTTTATTCATGCCTTCTCGGATTTAGTTGCTCCTATTGTTGCATTGACTAAAAAAGGAGCGGACCCTTCCAATTGGTCGCCTCAAGCCAAGTCTGCCTTCCTGGCCCTAAAACAGGCCTTTGTCTCAGCTCCAGTACTCAGACACCCTAACCAAGATCTCCCCTTTATTGTCGAGGTGGATGCCTTAGAGGTTGGAGTGGGAGCCATCCTTTCTCAGGAAGACCCGGAGTCTCTGTAATTACACCCATGTGCCTTCATGTCCAGAAAATTCTCCTCCGCAGAATCCAACTATGATGTTGGTAATCGAGAATTGCTGGCAGTTAAATGGGCCTTCGAGGAATGGAGGCACTGGCTGGAGGGAGCAAGGCATACCATTACTGTGTTCACTGACCACAAGAACCTGCAGTATATTGAGTCAGCTAAACGGCTTAATGCTCGACAGGCACGTTGGGCGCTGTTTTTTACTCGATTCAAGTTCATCATCACCTTCAGACCCGGTTCCAAGAATACGAAGGCCGATGCCCTGTCACGTTGTTTTCTTCCAGTTCACAATAGCCACCCGGCTACTACCCCCATTGTCTTACCGTCTGTCATCCAGGCTGGCCTCACACAGGATTTGTTTACACAGCTAGTCCAGCTTCAGCAGCAGGCTCCCAGTGTCACTCCTGCGGATCGTCTCTTTGTCCCTGAGTTTCTGAGAGGCACTGTCCTAGCTGAATTTCATGATAATAAGGTTTCTGGTCATCCGGGTATTACTAAAACCTTGGAGTTAATCTCTCGCTCAGTGCGGTGGCCTAATCTTTCTAAGGACGTCAGGGAATTTGTCCTTTCTTGTCAGGTTTGTGCTCAGCACAAGATAGCTCGATCGTTGCCGGTCGGGCAACTCATGCCTCTAGCCATTCCTCGTAGGCCATGGTCACACATTTCCATGGATTTTTTGGTGGACCTTCCTCTTTCAGCTGGATTCCGGGTCATTTGGGTGGTAGTAGACCGTTTTAGTAAGATGGCCCACTTCATTCCTCTTCCCCGATTACCCTCCGCCCAAGTTTTGGCAGTTTTGTTTCTCCACCATGTCTTCAGGCTCCATGGTTTACCCGTGGATATTGTCTCTGACCGTGGACCACAATTCATTGCCCGTTTCTGGAAACGTTTTTGTGCCTCATTAAATATAAAACTCTCTTTAACATCTGGATACCATCCACAGTCTAACGGACAGACTGAACCTGTTAATCAGTCATTAAAACAGTATTTACGGCTGTATTCGGCCAAGCTTCAGAATGATTGGTCTGAATTTCTTCCTTTGGCCGAGTTTGCCTTTAATAACTCTTGCCATTCGTCCACCAAGGAGTCCCCATTCTTTTCGGTCTTGGGCTTTCATCCTAGAGCCAATTCCTTTTATCCTCATTTTCCAGGCTCTTTGTTGACCTTAACTTCCCGTCTTAGAATGATTTGGAAAAAGGTGCACCTTGTCCTTAAGAAGGCTGCCTTCCGGGAGAAAATCTTTTCGGATAGGTTCCGACGCCCGTGCACTTTTAAAGTGGGGGATAAGGTGTGGTTGTCAACCCGTAACATCAAGCTCCGACAACCCTCGGCTAGATTGGGACCCAGATTTATTGGACCGTTTCTTATTGTTAAAAAAGTCAATCCTGTGGCTTTTCGGCTACGCTTGCCTAAATCACTCAAAATTGGCAACACTTTTCACTGTTCTCTTCTAAAGCAATATATTTTTTCCAGGAGATTCCCTCGGAAGACTTCCCAGGGTAGACCTCCGGTGGATGTTCAGGGGCAACAAGAGTTCTTGGTGGAGAAAGTTTTAGATTCCAAAATTTCTCGAGGTCGGCTGTATTTTTTGGTTCACTGGAAAGACTATGGCCCAGAGGAAAGGTCTTGGGTCCTGGATAAGGATCTACATGCCCCTAAACTTAAGAAATTATTCTTTCAGGAATTTCCTCAGAAACCCGGCTTTAGGGGTTCTTTAACCCCTCCTCAAGGGGGGGGGGGTACGGGTACGCGCAGCGGTCCGTGATGCCGCTCCGACTGTTGCCGAGCGACGGTCACGGCCGCTGCACCTCCTTCCTTACCCGCCCGGCGCCTAGCAACGCCAGGACGCCGTGCGTGCTGTGCCGCCGGGTCCCTGGCAACGCTAGGACGCCTGGCGTCCACAGCCGCTGGGTCCATAGCAACGGGGACGCCACTGGCGGCCCACGTTCCCCGTTGCCAGATACTAATTCTATTTAATGAGTTGCTCGTGCAGCAGGGCAGCTGCACGGTAACCATCAATTAGGGTCCGGGGGCTGGTCTGGCTGGCTCTCCGGTCATTGGACAGCAGGTCCTTTTTATTGGAGTCAGCACATGGCAGCCTCGCCGGTGATAGCTTCCTGTATGCTGTTCCTGCCTTGCAAAGTTTGTTCCTAGTCTGCTGTATCTGGTCTATCCTGCTCCCTGTGCTCCTGAGTCCTGGAGTTCTGAAGCCGGTCCTGGGAATCCTTCCAGTCCAAGTGAACCTGTTGCAGTCATCTGGGGGTTCTCGCTTATTGGGGTTCTCTCCCGGTTTCGTGAGTAGCGGCTTCTGCCGCGTGTTGCGGGCTAGGCCGATTAGTCCTTGCATTTGTTTTGTACTGGTGTTTTTGCGGAGGTTTCCCCTTTTCACTGTCCTCCCCGGTACACGACGGTGCCGTGTGGGGTGTGGACAGTGGTATCTTTTGTTGTTCTTTTCCTTTGGCGGCGTGCCGCACATATATTTAATTTTAGGGTTGTTAGTAGCCCCTAGCCGTCTGTTTGCTTTAGTTAGGGGTCCCCTTGTTATTATCCTGTCTCGGTCCACGCCTTGTCTCACTCTAAGACCTGGGGGCATCGGAGTTGGGCAGACCTAATCCGCCCTTCAAACACGGCTGCCGTGGGCCCAAGAAACCATAGTCACGCAGGCGTGAACTGACCACACGGGTGAAACAATGGAGGTAGGCTGCTAGGGGCTATTTCCGTACCACACCTTATTTCAGCGTCACGTCCTGGTGCTCTGGACTCACTACGCAACATCTCTCTTGTTTTGAGCACCAGGAACGTAACAGCCGTAGAATGAGCCTGCTGAATCGTATTACAGATCCAGCGCGCAATAGTCTGCTTGGAAGCAGGAGCCCCAATCCTGTTGGGAGAACGTAGGACAAACATAACCTCTGCTTTCCTAATATGAGCCGTTCTGGCGACATATATTTTTAAAGCTCTGATCACATCGAGAGACTTTGATTCCGCCAAGGTGTCAGTAGACATTGTCACCACAATGGGCTGGTTTACATGAAACCACTTTTGGCAGAAATTGCTGACGAGTTCTTAACTCCGCTCTATCAGCATGGAAGAATAAATATGGCTTTTGTGAGACAAAGCCGCCAATTCAGATACCCACCTTGCGGATGCTAAGGCCAACATCATGGCCACTTTCCAAGCAAGAAATTTTAATGCAACCTTATGAAAAGGTTCAAACCAATGAGATTGCAGGAACTGCAACAGCACATTAAGATCCCATGGAGCCACAGGGGGCACATAAGGAGGTTGGATGTGCAACACGCCTTTCAAGAAGGTCTGTATTTCTGAAAGGAAGGCCTTTCCTTCTGAAAAAAAATTGATAATGCCGAAATTTGTACTTTAATGGAGCCTAACTTTAGGCCCGCCTCCACACTTGCTTGTAAAATATGGAGCAACCGCCCCAGCTGAAAATCCCGTTTTAGGAGCTTTCTTGGATTCACACCAATCACATATTTCCTCCAAATACGGTGGTAACGCTTTGCCGTTACTTTTTTCCTAGCCTAAAGAAGTGTGGGAATGACTTCACTGGGAATACCCTTCCAGGCTATGATTTGGCATTCAACCGCCATGCCGTCAACACAGCGACGGTAAGTCTTGATACATGCACGGCCCCTGTTGTAACAGGACCTCTCTCTCGAAGAAGAAGAGGCCAGGAATCTTCTATGAGCAACTCCTGAAGATCTGAATACCAGGCCCTCCTTGGCCAGTTTGGAACAAAGAGTATCGCCTGAACCCTTGTTCCTCTTCTGATCTTTATCACCTTGGAATGATTGGAAGTGGAGGGAAAACCTAGACCGCTTGAAACACCCATGGTGTCACCAGGGCGTCCACCTCTATTACTTGAGGGTCCCTCGACCTGGAACAATATTTTGAAAGTTTCTTATTGAGGCGAAACGTCAACATGTCTATTTGAGGAATTCCCCAACGACTTGACACTTCTGCAAAGACCTCCTGCTGAAGACCCCACTCTCCTGAATGGAGATTGTGTCTGCTGAAGAAGTCTGTTTCCCAGTTGTCTACCCGAACTGAAGATCGCTGACAGAGCGTTTACATGCCTTTCCGCCCAGCGGAAAACTTTTGTGGCATCTGCCATCTCCGCTCTGCTCTCCGATCCGCCCTGACGGTTTACGTACGCCACTGCTGTAAGTAGTCCAACTGAATTAAGACGGGCAGATCACGGACAAGATGTTCCAGAATGTTTATGTGCAGACAAGCTTTCTGGCTTGACCATTTTCCCTGGAAATTCTTTTCCCCCTGAATGACTGCTCCCAGGCCCTGGAGACTTGCATCCCTGGACACCAGGATCCCATCGTGGATCGCGAACCTTCATCCCTCTAGGAGGTGAGAACTGAGCAGCCACCACAGGAGAGAAATTCTGGTCCTGGAAGATAAGATTATCTTCCGGTGCATGAGCAGGTAAGACCCAGACCACATGTCCAATTGGTCCCGCTAAAAAAAACCCTGGCATTTAACCTGCTCACTGAATTGCCTCGTAGGCCGCAACTCTATTTTCATCAATGAAACGTATTGATGGATTAACACTGTTGTAGATTTGACCCGACTCTGGATCTTCAAAATTCTTTCCATTGGAAGAAACTAACTCTCAACAGTTCTGTATCTAACATCTTTTTCAACGCCGACAACCGCATCGTTGGGATCAACCGTGATTCTGGTAAGTTTAGGAGCCAACCACTTTGTTGACACTCCGTCAAGACTTTGTTGACGCTCCGTCAAGGATAAAACAACGTTTTGCACCACTTGTTTCCTACCCTCCCCATACGCCGGAGAGCGTCCCAGTACAGAGCAATAATGTCTCTTTACTATTGAAGAAAACCATCATACCGCCATCACCCCAGTGAATTGGCACTGACAATCCTGGATAGCAAAACCAGGTAAGCCTAATGCGGAAGAACCGTATTTAGACCCTCTTTGTCCTTAACAGATTGGAGATCCCTGCCCCGAGAGATTCCATCTTGTAGTTCAACTTCTCAAGTAGAAATTGTTTGGAATTGTTCTGACCGAGCCTTCCGGCCTCAGAAGCACTAAAAAGCTTGAATAACAGGTTTTTTTGTTTTTTTTGTTTTTGTGACCGGGACAGGAGGACAATGACCTGCTCCTGACCCAACTCATGTATGGCGTTGCATACTACCTCCCCATCCAGAGGAGAATTGGAAAGGTTTATTTGAAAAATCAGTGAGGGGAATCGTCTGGAAACTCCAGTATGTCCCCCATGGGACTCTATTCATTAAACTCACTGGTCCATGTCCGTTCCAGGACTGACTGAAGAGTATTAGACGTGGTCCCACCGGTGTGGGCTCCCGCAAGATAGACCCAGCGACAGGCTGTGGATGTGGTAGAAACAGAGGATGATTCCTGTTTCTGCGAACTTGAAAAGGCTGCTGACCTCTTACCTTTTCACCTTCCTCTACCTGCAAAGAAAGGGAAAACCTTATCCATTTGGTCGCAATGACTGCATCCTAGAAAAATGCGTCACCAACCGTTGTGAGGGAACGTAGGTCAGGAAGGTAGACTTACCAGTGGTATCTGCCGAGATCAACTTAACAAAGCCATCCCCAAACCAGGTTTCACCTTCATAGGGAAGAGACTCCAGTTCTTCTCTGAGTCAGCCTCAGCATTTCCTTGGTGAATCCACAATGCTCTCCTAGTCGAGACAGGCATGGAAGTGGCTCGCGAAAACAAGAGTCCAATATCCCTTGTAGTCACACGGCATTATGCTGCAATGATATAGACATGACTCAACTTAAGTTGCATACAACTACTCCCCCATGCGCATGTAATGCAAGCATAAACAACGTACATGCGGACACATAATTAGAGTATCACATATCTTCCTGCATACGATCCTTTGTGACAGGGCCCCGTGCAGACCAGGGGGTGACTCTCACCTTCTATCCATTGAGAAGGACAAACCTTACCTCAGCATTCATTATAAATATCTTTATATACATACATACATACATACATACATACATATATACCTTCCAATGCACCTATACACACATATATCTATATATAAATATATATACATTTACATACACATATTTTTCTTGTCAGGAACAGCAAGGTCCCTAGTGACGTTACTACGTTCTAGTGTGTATGAACAGGTACTGAATGCCAATTTTTGAGGATCTGATCAGGAAACATTATGGTCGACCTAAGAAAGATTCGATCTCAGGGAGTAGTAACTGGGTAAAATAAAAAAAATTGCGCCCCTGAGGGGTCTGAGAGAAATCTATTCTACGAATATGACTCCCTCCATAATATTATCACGTCTGTGATCGTGCCACAGACCTATATAATCATACTTACATACATATTACATATAGGTATAGATCTATCTGATATGCATCATAATATCATGTCCATATCCACCCAGTCAGATATTGTTGGTGCCGACAGGTACTGCCTTAATACAGAAAAATGCACGATGGAAGTGGACAAAAGACTGTGAGAAAGCATTCTCAGAAACAAAAAGATTGATTACATCTGATAAAGTCCTTACTCATTTTGATCCGAAACTACCCATCAGGCTGGCGTGTGATGCATCACCGTACGGCATTGGAGCAGTGTTATCACATCAACTGACAGATGGTAGCGAGAAGCCAATAGCGTTTGCTTCACGGTCTTTGACAGTGGCAGAGAAGAATTATGCGCAAATTGACCGAGAGGCCTTAAGTTTAGTATGGGGAGTGAAGAAATGTCATCAATTTTTGTATGGGCAAAGGTGTACATTAATTACGGATCATCAACCACTGGTATCAATTTTTAACCCCCACAAGGGAGTCCCAGCCATGACTGCAGCTCGGCTTCAACGTTGGTCATTATTCCTGGGTGCTCATGCATATGACATTAAGTTTAAAGGAACAAAACTACATGGCAACGCTGATGGTCTATCGCATTCTCCCTTGCCCCAAAGTGAGGAGGACAGTGATGGAGACCCCCTGGAAGTGTATCACAATATGTTGATGGAACAGCTACCTATTACCAATGCCACGATCAATCGGGAAACAAGGAAAGACCCGGTACTATCAAAAGTAATGGACTTAACTCTCAAAGGTTGGCCTAAACATGGCGATGCTCAATATTACGGGTTTTCAGGCAGGAGAGATCAGCTTTCTGTCTGTCAAGGAACTCTATTGTGTGGGTCCCGAGTGGTAATACCACCTAAACTGCGAAACAGAGTTTTGGAAAATTTGCATGAGGGTCACCTAGGCACAGTAAAAATGAAGAATCTTGCTAGAAGCTATGTATGGTGGCCAGGAATCGATGGTCAAATTGAAACTTTGACAAAAGGGTGTGAAGGATGTCAAAGAGTTCAAAATGCACCACCTTTAGCCCCGTTACACCCCTGGGAATGGCCTTCATCTCCATGGCAGCGGGTACATATTGACTTTGCTGGTCCATTCATGGATTGTATGTTTCTTATTGCAGTGGATGCTCATTCAAAATGGCCAGAGGTAATAAAGATGAAATCCACTACTTCTGAGAAAACAATTGCTGTGCTGCGAACCATCTTTGCTAGAAATGGTCTACCGGAGCAAGTGTGCAGTGACAATGGGCCACAGTTTGTGTCCATGGAATTCAAAAAGTTCATGCAAGACAATGGAATTAAACATTTTACATCAGCTCCACACCATCCAGCCACAACTACCTTTGCAACACAAGATTGAGAACTTCTTGTTTATATATCGCAGGACTGAGCACTCCACTACCGGTCAGCCTCCTGCGGTGCTATTTATGCAACGGAATTTACGGTCCCAGTGGGACTTGATAAAACCGGATGTAAGGCGGAAGGTACATAACAAACAGTTTCAATCAGTTTATCAGAAACCTACTCGGTTCTTCCACATTGGCCAAGAGGTTCTGGTCCGTGATTATAGAGATTATAGAGACAAATGGCAACCGGGAATAGTTTCTTCCAAATCCGGCCCTCTGATGTACGTGATTAAAGTTGGAGGAGAATTGTGGCGTCTCCACATTGATCAAATCATTGAGGCTGGGAGGCAAACTGACTGTACGTCGACAGTTGGACATAGTCAAGCCAGTGATGTGGGGGTTTATGTATACCCCTCTGGAACTGATACAGAGACTGTTCCTGACACTATGGAGGAAATGTACCCCTCTGGGTCAGATACAGAGACTGTTCCCAAACCTGTTATGGAGTCACCTGAGCATGAGGTTCCCTTAGTAACAACTGATCCTGAACCTCCTGTGATTTCTGTGGAGCAGGTAGTCACTCTGGGAGTTAAACATCGGTATCCAGACAGAGTTCGTAAGGCACCTCAAAGGCTTGATTTGTAGCCTTCTGGGGTAACGTATACATTGCTTAGTGCTAACATTTTCATGTCTGCATTTATCTAAGTTGGGAGGAGTGTGGTGTATATAGTTCCCATTGCTGTATATGTGTTCTGGTGGAAGGTTGCAACGGATCTTATTTTGTATTTGTATTAGTTGGTGTATGAATCTATTTCTGTGTTCTTTAGTTTCCTGTTCTTCTCCAGTAAAGACCCCCCCACGTCTGTGTCTCCCATATAGTTTTCTCTTGGGAAAAATATACCTCTACTGACATGTTGACATAATTATATGTACACAGTACCATTAGGAGTCAACAGCACCGACATAGTCATTCCCTTTGTGGCAGAGCCCTCAGCCTCAAATATGCCGACACACGTGTACCAAACACCCACCGACATTACACTGGCTATAAGGGATAGACCCCAGTACATTCTGTCATGGTGTCAAAGTCGAAAAATATTGCAGAACACACAGCACGTATAAACTGCACACACATGCCCACTGCGCGTGCACTTGTTCTGCAGTGCGTGCACATGTACGCACTTTGCGTATGGTCGCTCCCGCGGTCCTGCGCATTGGTGCGTGGTATGGGTATTTACGGCAGAGTTTGTGTACGCATGGAGAGCCATCAGAACACATTACATATTTAATCCAAATAGTGCACAATGTACACATAGTTTCCTTGCACCACATCAGAAAGTTATAGCTGTTTAAATGGTTGCAGAACAAAGGGATTCACCTTTACAGGATAAGAGGGGACAGACTAAGGTTATAAGGTGGTATTTGGTATCCAGCTGTAGGGTATTTTAAGGGAAACATTGCGGTGTTGGTCTGCGGAAGATCGCATGTTCCTGCGGTTAGTTATGTGCAGAAGCAGAATTATGTATGTATATTATGTATGCGGCGGGAATCCAGAGGAGACCACCCACAAGAGCCGTTGAGAAAGACATCGCCTACCTTTTCAAATCAACCTATGACCTCTCCTGTACTGTAAAAGTGCATCCCTGTGTCCAATGGACAAAGGGATTACAGTATCCATTGTATTGCTTTTGGAAGACTTGTATAAATAAAGCCTGCTGCAGGCCGGCCAGACACAAGACTCACAACGTTATCTATTTGATTACGGAGGACTGGACCAGGAAGCGCACGCGAATATTCTCACGTATGTACATTGACTGTAGCCATTATTCTGTTATATATATATTGTCTTGTATTGTAGTGTATAATTTGTATTGTAAACCCCCTTTCAGAAATAATCCACTGTGGTGTCGGAACCCAGCGGTAAACTCACAATTGGTGTTGTGTGCTCATTGCCCTGCTAAGGTTTAAAGTGTATTATTACTATTATTGCATAGCATTTCTGTAGAAGGTTTAAAGTGTATCTCTGGGTGTGTATGCGCTGCGAGTACTTTGTACGTCAGCGTGGCGCGTGTACGCAAAGTCCGTACACTACGGAACCCTTTTACGCTAATAGCGTAAAAGGTGCGTAGTGTGAATTAAGTATAGCGGCCACAGCGGCTAAAGGTTTAAAGTGTATTTAAGGTGTGTTTAAGGTATAGCTTTCATTCCTGTAAAGATAATCGATATTATCAATGGAAACACAGAAGGAGTTTACCAGCTCATTTTCCCCAGCGCCCATGATATAGAGTTTTTATTTCACTTTATATTACACCAAAACCTCTGTGCCCCCCCCCCCCCCCTCGTTTTCCACTCTGATCCATGCAGCAGTGTTTAGGAAGGACCAGCGTCTCTGTGAGGAGAAAATGGCGCTGGATAGAGCTATAAGGGCTAAGCCACGCCCCCTCACCGGCGCGCTTCAGTCCCGGTCAAGTCTACACATTATACTGGCGGGGGTCCTATATTTAGTGCCTAGGCACTTTTAATACACATTTTTGCCAGTTTACAACTTCAGTGTTCATGCTGCCCAGGGCGCCCCCCCCTGCACCCTGCACCCTGTCAGTGCCGCTGTGTGTGTGGGAGCATGGCACGCGGCGCGACCGCTGCGGTACCTCAACACTGAAGTCTTCTGCCGTCACTGAAGTCTTCTTTTCTTCTTTTACTCACCCGGCTTCTTTCTTCTAGCTCTGTGAGGGGGGTGACGGCGCGGCTTTGGGAACAAGCAGCTAGGCGTACCAAGTGATCGAACCCTCTGGAGCTAATGGTGGCCAGTAGCCTAAGAAGCAGAGCCCTTGAACTCAGAAGAAGTAAGTCTGCTTCTCTCCCCTCAGTCCCACGAAGCAGGGAGCCTGTAGCCAGCAGGTCTCTATGAAAATAATAAACCTAACATAAAGTCTTTTCAGAGAAACTCAGTAGAGCTCCCCTGTGTGTGACCAGTCTCGCTGGGCACAGAATCTAAACTGGAGTCTGGAGGAGGGGCATAGAGGGAGGAGCCAGTTCACACCCAATCAAAGTCTTAAAGTGTGCCTATGTCTCCTGCGGATCCCGTCTAAACCCCATGGTTCTTGAAGCATCCCCAGCATCCTCTAGAACGTATGAGAAATGCAGGATGTCAGATCCAGGCCAGGTATTCTGTGTGCATAGCTTAGCAGCAGGCATGATCACAATCACCTGTGTGAGCCTGGTAAAAAAGGAGCAGAGACACTGGGAAACTGTTCTTGATGCTGAAGTAATCAGCCAGACAATAGGAGGGGTGTTTAGGGACTACATTAGGGGGCTGGCTCTGCAGGGGGGCAGGGTGCCATCTTCCCATACTTGCCTACTTATAGAAACTAGTTTCAGGGAGATTCTAGATAGTATGAGTGTTTGCACGGCGCATCGCTGAGGGAGCATATCATGCTCCGCCTGTAGGGCGTGTCTAGCTCCACCTATACATATGTCTTAAGCTGCTCAGGGGTGTATCCTGCAGTGCCATGTGGAAATGAAATTACTAAGTAAAGCATGCTGCCAGAGTGGGTGTGTGTATGGGTGGCATATGCAGTTGTAAAATACATAAGGGTCATTGCCACCCTACACACACTTGCACAGGGGTCACACACACACACACACACACACACACACACACACACATACACCCAGCCTGCTAGCCTGTAGAGCCGCTGAGGTAGTACTACATGCACTCACCTCCTCTAGCCTCTCTCTGAGCTCCCATCTGCCTCCGGAGTGACCACCAGACCAGAGCTGCTCTTCATGTCAGGCCAGCTTCCTTATCACTCCCCCTCCTGGATGTCTTACTGCCCGCAGCCCCCTGCATGTGAGGGGAGAGAGGGGGAGGGATCAGCAGCTGCCGCCACGGATGCTGGAGAGGGACATTGTGCAGTGTGCTGTAAGGTCTCCATGTGTGCAGCCCTGCACTGGTGGCTGGCCGCTTGCAGGCTCTGCTGGGCTGGACGGTCGATACTGCCCACGAGGCTGCAGTGCTTCCTTGGCTGGCTATTTTACATGCTCGTTCTAAGCTCCGCCCCCATCTAGGCCGGATTCTCGTATGCGTGGCCTGGATTTCAGTCAGGGCTGGAGGATTCCGGGGGATTGGGATGGCTTTGTGGGGCAGCGGGATACTGATTGGAGGAACGGGAGCCTCCCGCAGAATGCGGGAGTGTCGGCAACCATGCATCTTCCCCCCGGGCCAGTGCAATTTAAGTGTTCCAGGGCCGCCTGACTGTGGAGGCAGCAGAGGATCCTCCTGCTTCCCCTGGCCATTGCACAGCTAGAGAAAAATATAGGACCCGAATCAGCAAGGATTGCAAATTCTGCTAAGTAGCATAATTTGCAGTCCTTTTGATCGCATACTTGGGGCCGCCCATCACAGTGCAAGGTCGTCCCAGCGTGCTATCCGCTGCCATGCCCTGAGACCACGCTGAAATTGCAGTCGCACTGCAGTTTCAGCGTGAACGCAAAAAATAGGGTAGCCTCATGTGATCACAGCGGCTGCGGGTGACGTCACGCAGCAGTACCGATCACGCCATGCCCCCCCGTTCGACTGGCGCCACACCCATCTTGTATCAATTTCACTGAGAAGACTGTAGCATGTTGTGCTGTGATTTCTTTTGCTGTTTGAAACTGCCTTTTAAACCTTTTAAACCTGACCTGCAAATTCTGCATGAAACTGTGGGGGTCATTCCGAGTTGACCGCATCAAGCAACTTTTTGCTGCTGGTGCGATCAACTAATCCCCGCCTATGGAGGAGTGTATTTTAGCATAGCAGGGCTGCGAACGCTTGTGCAGCCCTGCTATCCAAAAAAAGTAAAAAAGTTTCACATTAAATAAGAGCAGCCCTGGACATACTTACCCTGTGCGACGGATCCAGCGATGATGGGGCCGGCTTTGACGTCAGATATCCGCCCTCCGTTCTCCTGGACACGCCTGCGTTTTCCTTACCACTACCCGAAAAAGGCCACCAACGGACAGGTGACGCCCCGGAACGCCTTCCTTCTGTCAATCTTCTTGCGGTCGCAGTTTCGACCCAATCGCACCGCTGCGAGGAAGTGCAGCAAGTGATCGGGTCGGAATGACCCCCAGTGTAACCATGAGCGGCGTTTCTAGAGAGGAGGGGACCCGTGTGCAGACTCCGTGTGTGGGCCCCCTCCTCTCCTGTAGCCGTCACCGCCGCTGCTAGCGCTCTCATTGCTGAGACTCTGGCATGGTGCCAGAGTCTACAGCGCATGCGCAGGACTACGAAAAATGGCCGCCACGCCATTTTTCCGGAGTCCTGCGCATGCGCTGTAGACTCTGGTACTGTGCCAGAGTCTCTAGCGCTCAGAGCGCTAGTGGCGGCGGTGACAGCTACGGGAGATGAGGGCGCCCATACACAGTCGCCGATGGATGCTGGAAAGGTAAGTATAGAAGAAATGGGTGCAGTGTGTGCGGTGTTGGCCCCCTCTGGACCCAGGGGCCCGTGTGCACCGCACACAGTGCACCCGTTATAGATACGCCAGTGACAGGAGTGGCTCTAGGCATGGGCAAGCAGGGTCCGCCACCCACCCGCACCATGCATCCTGCACTCCAGCTGCCGCAAGCGCAGTGGGCAGTGTGGGCGCCTGCTGCAACCGGCACCATTGTCAGACGCTAGAGGTCTTAATTGACCTCTAGTGTCTGTGCGGCGCTATGGGAGAGACGCTACTAGGGGGCATAATTACAGGGGCATCTCTACTGGCAGCACATCTAGAGGGGGCACATCTACTGGGGGCAAATCTACAGGGGGCACAACTACTGGGGGTAAATCTACCGGTAGCACATCTACTTGGGGCAAATCTACAGGGGGCACAACTACTTGGGCCAAATCTACAGGGGGATTACTACAAGGGGCACATCTACTTGGGGCAAATCTACAGAAGGCATAACTACAGGGGGCACATGTACTTGGGGCATAACTACTGGGGGCACAACTACTGGGGCAAATCTACTGGGGGCACAACTACAGGGGCCATGCCCCTACCCTATGAAGCCACGCTCCTATTTTTTTACGTAGGCCTTTGGCGCGCATTAACCTTGTATTGCCTGTTGGGGGGAGGGGGCAAAAGAAACTTTCGCCCTGGGCGCACACAAGGTCTAAACCGGCCCTGACCGTAAAGTGAGTTGGACTTTACCCTGTCTATGTGCTTCTGTCACAATAAATATACAGGTTTGTTGTGCTACTATATTACAGTGCAGACAGTTATTGGTGCAGAATATTGATGACATAAACTAAATGGTAAATCAGTCAGTTTACCATGTAAGCGCCATATGTGCATTGGTATAAAGTAGGGATGAGGTCTTTGAGATTCGAATTCCCCCGAACGTCACAATTCGAGCCAGGATCCGAGTCCGGCTCAAGTTTTCCCGCCAAACTGGGATCCCAGATCGAGGCAAAACGTCATCATCCAGCTGTCAATCTAGCGAGTTTTGGATCCCATATATAAAATGCTGCCCACCGGCGCCATCTTCACCCTAGAATTAGAGAGTGAGTGAGACAGACTTCTGTCCCTCTGTGGGTTGTGGCGTCGGGTGGGGTCACTGTGTGTGTTGTTTAACGATTCTGTCCTGTGTCCTGTTAGGGGTGTAGTAAAGGGGTGCTTTCCTGTGCTGTTAGGGGTGCTGTACAGGGGTGCTGTCCTGTGCTGTGAAGGGTGCTGTCCTGTGCTGTTAGGGGTGCTGTACAGGGGTATTGTACAGGGGTGCTGTCTTGTGCTGTTAGGGGTGCTGTCCTGTGCTGCTAGGGGTGCTGCTGTCCTGTGCTGTACAGGGGTGCTGTCCTGTGCTGTTAGGGGTGCTGTCCTTTCCTGTTAGGGACGTTGTCCTGTGTGCTGTAAAAATAAAGGGGCGCTGTCCTGTGTGCTGTAAAAATAAAAGGGCGCTGTGGCTCTGTCCTGTGTGATGTAAAAATAAAGGGGCACTGTGCTTTAAAAATAAAAGGGCACTGTCATGTGTGCTGTAAAAAAAGGGGAACTGTCCTGTGCTGTTAGGGGTGCTGTACAGGTGTGCTGCAGTCCTGTGCTGTCTTGGGGTGCTGTTATGTGCTGTTAGGGGTGCTGTCCTGGAGTGCTATCCTGGGATGCTTTCATGGGGTGTTAGGGGTGCTGTCCTGTGTGCTGTAAAAATAAAGGCACTATATCGCTGTCCTGCGTGCTGTAAAAATAAAGGGGCGCTGTCCTGTGCTGTTAGGGGTGATGTACAGGGGTGCTGTCCTGTGCTGTACAGGGGTGCAGCAATCCGGTGCTGTCCTGAGCTGTACAGGGGTGCTGCAGCCCTGTGCTGTCCTGGGGTGCTGTCCCTCTGCCCTATCAGTCCAGGGGTGCTGCCCCATTGCCGTTTAAGTCCAGGGGTGCTGCTGCTTGTCTGTTGTGCTGTTTAATTCTGCCTATGCTGTATAAGTTCAGGGGTGTTGCCTATCTGTTGTATAAGTCCAGAAGCGCTGCCGTATAATTCCAGGGGTGCTGCTGTACTTGATCCTAGGTTTAAACTAAAGCCTAGAACAAATTATGAAACAAGCTTCAACATCACAACCAGATTGGTGAAAACATATAGCCGCAAAGGTGGAAATGAAAATTCCAAGTTTGCTGAAGTGTTTTCCAATAAACATACAACTCTGAGTACAAAATGGGGAGAGACCACATTTGTGGCCAAAGTATGTCTGTAGGTCTGCCATATAATTCCAGGGGTGCCCTGTCTGAACCTGCTCATCTCTAGTAGATATATCTTCTAGTGTGCACTGTGTACCCTGCATTAGAGAGAGGTTCTTCTCAATTATTTCATGTTAGGGATTCAAATTAATGGCTCCAATTGGTCAACCTTAATTTTGATTTATTAATGGTCCACATTTTGGGATTATTTACAAGATGTGCATTTGTTGTACAGGGTTCTTTTCCTTTATTTTGTAAATGTTTTCTCCTTAATAATTGAACAATGTAAGGGCTGCATAGGGTTACTGCAAGACCTTGCGGTGTTAGAACGGAGTTTCCATTGCAAAATGAAATCTCAGCTTTCCATTGCACTTCAGCACTAGATGGGCCAGGAGCTCCTGTGATGCACAAACAGTTACTGAATAAGGGCCCAGTATAGAGTTTCATGGTGGCTTACAGTCAGGAAGCTGTCTGGCTTGCCAGGCTGAGGCATGCTGGTGGCACAGAGGTTAACATTGCTTCCTCCCACAGTCCTACTTGTAGTATGAAATGAGTTTGGACTGTAGAGTGGTAAGCTCCACTGGGGCAGGGGCTGAATAACTGCACAGTCCTGCTTAGAACTGTACCGAACCCACCCAAACTCCGCTTACCCGATCCGGGGCTGCTGTGGGGGCTCACGAGGGGCTGCTAAAACATCTAAGGGGCTGCTTTATTTAAAAATAAAATATGAATAAAATAAACAAGACACAGTTATGCTCACATGTGTCTAACTGGGACACACATGTATGCTCACATGCGTGTAACTGGAACACACAGGTATGCTTACATGTGTGTAACTGGGAGCTGCAAAAAATGAAAATAAGGCATCTGCCACAAAATATGTAAATAAAAATGCAATTAGAAAATGGAAAAATATAAACCCACAAGTTTTCACTAAATAAGTCTCCAGACTCCATGGAGGGGAAAATATTCAATCTTGATCCTGTGGTATTCACCAGTTTATTTGCATCCCAGCAATAAATATGAGATTATCTTAATCCCGGAAAATGGAGAAGGGGGTTCAAATTTGGAGGCTATGGCCCCTAGTTTTTCAGTTTGTCCAGTAATGTGGTAATTATGCATTTTGCTTGGTTAAAGTCCTTTCTATTCCACACCTATATAGGAGTGGAGGTGAAAGCCTGTGTGTTGTTCCTGATAGTGTGTGCCTAAATTTAGCACACCTACGATCATTTTCTCAGACATGCGGGGGGACGCCCAGCGCTAGTCCGTCCCACTGGTGCAAAAGCATCGCACAGCGGCAATGCTTTTGCGCTCTGGCAGGGTGCTACGACACGCCACGTTTTTGGTTGCAGTGGTCAACGGTCCGGACATGCTGCCCCGCCATCGGCGTTCTAACGCCGTTGACACACCCACTCTCGCCCCGCGACCTCCTCTGCCGGTCAATCAGGCAGAGTCGATCGCAGCCCTGAGATGCTTTTAGCATCTCAATGGGCTCCCGGGACGTGCTCACGCAATAAAATTCAGACTGCGATCGCTGCCATTCAATTATCCCCACTGTCCTCTTCCTGTTGCCTCTTCTCATAATGTGAAAAGTCATCAAATATGGAGGTGGTATGTTTGTAGCTAGCTATGATTCTGAGAACTTGGCAAGCTTTTTCCAGGGGCATTTGAAATGATGGGTTTATTAAACTGTGCATGTCCTGTTTAAACAACATAAGTGTGGGTGGGAGGACCCAAGGACAATTCCATGTTGCACCTCTTTTTTTATTTGCATTATGTGCTCTTTGGGGCCTAGTTTTTAAAACTGCCCTCCTGTCTGCCACTGCAGTGCCACTCCTAGATGGGTCACGTGTTTGTGCCGCCCACTTGTGTCGCTTAGCTTAGTCATCCAGCTACCTCAGTGCAACTTTTTGTCCTAAAAACAATAGTGTGAGGTGTTCACAATAGTCTGGAAATGAGTGGAAATTAATGTTATTGAGGTTAATAATACTGCAGGAACAAAAAAAAACAAAAAAATCTGTGATTCTAGCTATTTTTACGTTTTTTTCAAAAAAATACAGATCCAAAACCAAAACCCGAAAGGGTGGCTTTGTCATAACCAATCCAGATCCAAAACATGAAAGGAGATCCAGATTCAAAACCAAAACACAAAAAGTGTCCAGTGCACATCTCTACATTAAAGTAATAATTGTTATTTGTAGAGCAGGAGAATTCAACATGGGGCCCTCCAGCTGCTGTGGAACTACACATCTCAGCATGATCTGCTACAGTTTTAGCAAGCCCTAACATAAGAACTGTGGCAGGGCATGCTGGAAAGCATAGTTCCACGGCAGCTGAAGGGCCACATGTTGAATACCTCTAATTTAGGGTCTCACTAGATTTGCATTTGAATGATGAATCTGTTATTAATACATTATTCTCATGATTACAAATAAAAGGTATTGTCACAGAGCACACTGTGAGTATTTCGTCTTTAATTTCTGGAAATTACTAGTAGTTGCAGCACCGGAGTCGGTAACACCTGGTGTGGAAAATAGCCTTTTGAAAAGGGGCATGGCCTCAGTTGAACCCACCATTAACCTCCTTCCGGGGTCGTGCCCAGCATTCCCAGAGATGCTGGGCTGCCCCCAGAGACTTTGTCTGCACTGCCGGCTCCTCCTCAGTGACAGGAAACGGGTGCTACACGAGAATGTCACAGTGCAGCACACGGCTCCTTGGAAGGTGCCTCTGATTACAACGCATAGGTTTGTCAGGAGATGTGTGTGTACAGGTCCATTCAGCTTAAATGATCTTTTGGGCTGTATTAAGACCATTTGACAAACTTTGGGAACATGTTGTCAATTTTTTTAAATTGGAACGTGTCTATGAGGCCTTACCCACACACTACTTCCAACAGGTATAGAGAAGGTTGAGAAAAGGTGGGAAAGAAATAAGACAGGATAATAAGGGAAACAAGAAGCTTCCGCATAAGAAAGGATATTAACTGTGAATGACAGCAATTCTTAGATGCTGTTATTTGTACATCCATTACAGAAGGAAATGATGAAAAAGTCTGCGTTTTCTTTATTTTAAAAGTGCTATCCTTTATATCAGGGGTTGGGAACCTCCGGCCTGCGGGCCGTATAAGGCTTGCAAAGCCGTTTGTTCTGGTCCACCCACTTGTGTCAGTGAGACACGCCGCCGTCAGTCCGGCGGCGGCGTGTCTCAGCTGTCAGAGCAGGGAGGAGAGCGCAGCTACATGTCCGGCAGCAGCGGCAGGTAAGATCTCAAACCAGCCGCCGGGTCGTGAGCCAATCAGAGCTCGCAGTCCGGCAGCCAATCAGGAGCCGCCGCTGCCGGTCTGCGGGCTCTGATTGGCTCACGAACCGGTGGCTGGTTTGAGGTCCTACACGCCGCCGGCATAGCCGCGCTCTCCTCCCTGCCCTGACCCCCGAGACACGCCGCCGGATGGAGCAGCAGTGGTGAGCAGCACAGTGGGGTGGGAGGGCACTGTGGGGGTATTTGTGTATCTGGCACTGTGGGGGCATTTGTATACCTGACACCGGGGGGGGGGGGGGCATTTGTATACCTGGCACTATGGGGGCATTTGTGGATCTGGCACTGTGGGGGCATTTGTATACCTGGCACCAGAGCCGGCCATAGGCATAGGCAAGCTAGGCAATTGCCTAGGGCATTTGATATGCCTAGGGGCATCAGCATCTTCTGCTGATTAAAATGATATGCAGCATGCCTATATTCTATGTGTAGCATTTCATATGCAGATACAGCCACAGTCTCACACAGTATATAGGCATGCTGCATATCATTTTAATCAGCAGAAGCTGCTTGTGCATCCTAGCCACATAGCAATGCAAATAAGATGCATTTTCATTAAAAAAAATGTGCCCGACATTAGCATTGAGGCAAGATTTATGAGGACACATCTGTATTCAAGCAGAGGCAGAGGTCACAGTGTTAGTGGAAGTGTGAGTGCTGTGTGCATGTGAGTAGGTTGGTTGTGCAGTAGTGTTCGGAATATGTGTAAGGAGCATTATGTGTGTCATGTAAAAATGCATTAATAATGTACAACATATGTGTAAGGGGCACTATGTGTGTCATTATGTGTATAAGGGCATTAATAATGTGCGGCATATGTGTAATAGGGTACTACTGTATGTGTGTCATTATGTGTATAGGGGCACTAATAATGTGCAGCAAATGTGTAGGGGGCACTATGTGTGTCATTATGTGTATAAGGGCATTAATAATGTGCGGCATATGTGTAAGGGACATTACATGTAAAAGGGCATTAATAAAGGTTGTCATAATGTGTAAGGCGCATTATGTTTATAAGGACATTAATAATGTGTCTCATATGTGTAAGGGGCATTACTGTGTGGCATTATGTGTATAGAAAGGGCACTACTGTGTCGTCTAATGTGAATAAAGAGCAATAGGGTGTGGTGTAATGTGAATAAGGAGCAATTCAATTATGGACACTATCGCATGATCAAATGTGAATAAAGTTGCAGTACTGTGTGGCGTAATTGGAATTGGGGTTACTATTGTGTGCCCATGCCCCTTGCCAGCAAAAACACACCCCTTTTTGGGCTGTGCACCAAATGTGCTAACTGTTCCTATTTAAAATATAGGGGGTACAAACCCCAAAATAAGGACTGCTATGGATGAGAGGGGTGATGGTGCTGGGAAAGAGGTGCAAGGTCAGAGGCGGAACCAGCGGTGGTGCTAGGGGGCACCAGCCAAAATCTTGCCTAGGGCATCATATTGGTTAGGGCCGGCTCTGCCTGGCACTGTGGGGGCATTTGTGGATCTGGCACTGTGGGGGCATTTGTATACCTGGCACTGTGGGGGCATTTGTATAACTGGCACTGTGGGGGCATTTGTGGATCTGGCACTGTGGGGGCACTGTGTATCTGGCACTGTGGGGGCATTTGTATACCTGGCACTGTGGGGGCATTTGTATACCTGGCACTGTGGAGGCATTTGTGGATCTGGCACTGTGGGGGCATTTGTATACCTGGCACTGTGGGGGCATTTGTGGATATAGCACTGTGGGGGCAATTGTGGATCTGGCACTGTGGGGGCAATTGTGGATTTGGCACTGTGGGGGCAATTGTTGATCTGGTACTGTGGGGGCAATTGTGGATCTGGCACTGTGGGGGCAATTGTGGATCTGGCACTGTGGGGGCAATTGTGGATCTGGCACTGCACTGACATGTGCATCTGGCACTGCACTATTGGTGGCATATGTGTTTCACGTCCCATTTTAATTGGCCACATCCTTTTTTTGGCGCGTACGCGCCGGAGGCATGCGCACTCAGTACCTCTAAGGGGCAGACCTACTGGGGGGCAGGGTAATTTTTAAGTTGAGAATTTTTGTATGGCCCCCAAAGGATTTTATAAATATCCATATGGCCCTTGGTAGAAAAAAGGTTCCCCCGCTTTATATAAAAAGGTATCATGTTTACTTTGCATTCAAATGTTACTTAGTTTTAGCTTTGTCACTTCACAATCAAATTCCGTCTCCCTGTCGCTAAAATATGAACAGCCAGATGGGTTTGTTTTTATTCTTTGTAGCAAATTAAAGATGCCCCCTGACCTTATCCCTACATCTCCCTAGGGACCAATTATCCCACTGTCTAACAGTACCATCCTCCGAGTGGTAATTTAGCTTGGATCAAAGTTATTCTCTGCTGCATGACTAGAGAAGAAACAGCACTCCTGGCAGATTTGGAGACCCCTAATGAGGGACCCAGGGGAATTGACTAAGCTTTGTTTTGAATAATATACCAGTTTTAAGACAATTGAGAAATTGGTAAAAAAAAAAATACTGAAAGCAATAATATAAAAACCTAAAAGAGAAATATTTCATTTCTACAAACCACAAAAAATTATATTAGATTAAAAAAAGACTTGTTAGTGATTGCCTAGAAGTCATATTGCTAACCCTCATAAAACATGTACAAGTTCATGCCAGTGTGAATTAAATAACCCATCGTTTCTTTTCTATGACCTGCCATAACTTTTAAACTTCATAGCCTAAACTATACAATATCTTTTAGAAATGAGCATAGACAGATTGGCGGGGGACCCGCAGGGGATAATGTACCCCTGGCCCCCATCTGTCAGGGGGCTCCTCCAGCTGGAGCACACTGATATCACTGGCACTCCCTCTTGTGCAGCAGAACCAGGCAGCCACAGAATGTGAGCAGAACAGTATGCAGTGTAGGCAGAAACACAGGAGTATCAGGTTTCATGAACTAACGACAGACCTCCCCGACCAGAGGAGAGATAGGATGGGGGAAAGAAATGTAAGTGACCCAGGATCCAAGCTTCTTCTCGTCCCCACCTGGGTGTCTGGGTTCTGTGTAATATATAAACAGTACCCAGCCATCATTAAACTATTAGCTTAAATCTAATATACACCATTGGTTTAAATTTACTATAGAGTACACAATGCATATCTCCCAAAATGACCCATTCCAGGAAGAACAAAATGCTTTCTACCTGGACTTCCCTCTTAATTTATGATTGCCACATGAAACGTAAAGGGTTTGAAATTGCCTCACTTTGCCAGTGTTTTAGGGTTTTGACCTCCATAAAGTGAGATTGTAAATCCTGAGGCATGGAGGTAATAAATGTAGGCTGTACTCAGGGTCGGTGCTTGGGTATTTGGCGCCCCCCTGCAAATGATAAACTTATGCCCTCCCATATGTAAAAAAGGGACAGCTACAGCCAGAAGAAGGACTGTGGTAAAGCTGCTTATACACATGATGCCACGTAGAAACCCTTATACACCTTATGCCAGGTAAAGCCCCTTATACACGTTATGCCAAGTAGAGCAGCTTATACACTTTATGCCAGGTAGAGCTGCTTATATATATTATGCCAGGAAGAGCCCATTATACACATAAAGCCAGGTAGAGCATCTTATACAAATTATGCCAGGTAGAGCCCATGATACACATTATGCCAGCTAGAGCCGCTTATACACATTATGCCAAGTAGAGCCCCTTATACACCTTATGCCAAGTAGAGCACCTTATACACATTCTGCCAGGTAGAGCCCATTATACACATTATACCAGCTAGAGCCACTTATCCACATTATGCCAGGTAGAGCCCATTATACATCTTATGCCAGGTAGAGCAGCTTATACACATTATGCCAGGTAGAGCCGCTTATACACATTATGCCAGCTAGAGCCCCTTATACACATTATGCCAGGTAAAGCCCATTATACACATTATACCAGCTAGAGCTGCTTATACATATTGTGCCAGGTAGAGCCCATTATACACATTATGCTAGGTAGAGTCGCTTATACACATTATGCCAGGTAGAGCCCTTTCTACACATTATGGCAGGTAGAGTCCGTTATACACATTATGCCAGCTAGAGCCCATTATACACGTTATGCCAGGTAGATCCCCATGTACACATTATGCCAGGTAAAGCCCATTATACACATTATGCCAGGTAGAGTACATTCTACACATTATGCTAGGGAGAGCTGCTTATACACATTATGCCAGGTAGAGCTGCTTATACACATTATTCCATTTACAGCCGCTTATTCACATTATGTCAGGTAGAGGTGCTTATACACATTATGCAAGTAGAGCCCATTATAAACAATATGCCAGGTAGAGCTGCTTATAGACATTATGCCAGGTACAGCGTAACCATCTCATACCTACCACTGCAAACCCACCCCATTACTGTAAATGTAGCACCTCCTGCTTCCCTCCTTTGCAGGCATAACTGCTCTGCCTTGGACTCCACACACCCAGCTGGCAGCTCCTCTTAATGTATGCTCTAGTTGCTCTGCAGCTGCTGGGACCGGCTGGGCTGGTGGGCAGCCTAACAGGTGGGTGCATGTGGATGTGCTGCTGCTTCTCCTGTCCTCACTTCCCCTTGTGGCTGCTCCCATAATGCCACCAGCAGTGGTCGACTAGCATTCTCAGAAAGTGGGAGTGTCGGGAAGATGGGATCACCAGCAGTGCTGTTAGCCTGTAACTAGTACATAAAATATGGTTGCGGGCAAGAGCAAGCAGGTTGCTGGTGGGGTGACATTGGGGTGTCCTCTCACCTTTATGGTGCCAAGAGCTTGCGCTCTACCAGAGCAACCTGCCCTATGCCCCTGCCCCTTATACACATGTCCATAGTAGTAGTGCCCCTTACACATAACAACAACATAATGCCCACCTGGTCCCAGGCTAACTACTTTCAGGCCACTGTGCAGGAGGGTGACAGCTAGCAGCGCCCCAGGGACACCCCATATGGGTCACCTCCTCCCTTGGCACTGGCATGCCTCTATACTAACATACTGTACACACCCAGCTGCACACCTTTGTCATACTCAAGCCCAGGTGAGGGCAGGGGAGCCTGGGATGGGTGTATATAGCCTAGGGGACAGCAGCACTAATTCCAGCCACAGCAAAGCCCACTTTTCCCCCAGTACCTGCTAGAGGACTCGGCTGGGGCGCTGCACCTCCTCCACCTTTTCCTCCTTCTCGCAGGCTCCATTACTCCAGCAGCAGTGGCTCCGGAGGATATCGGCGGCAGTGCTACTTTTTGTGGGCTGAGACCAAACAGTCTTTCTGGGTAGGGTAAGGGAGCAGGCGGGACCATAAATGGGGAGCCACGCTACACACTGCCGGCGCCGTGGCCTGTCATCCAGTTTGACAGGCGCAGTGGCAGCCGGCAGTAACAGCAGGGTAGTAGAGCAGGGAGAGCACCCCTGCAGCTGGGCGCCTCCCTGCTTTGCATACCATTGTTGAGCAGGTAGCGCCAGCTCTGGCTGTGTGGAGAAGTGTGATGAGTTCCCAACTAGCCCAAATTATCTTTGAAGAATTTTCCCCTGGCCTTTTCGATCATTCAGATGACTAGAGTGACTAGAGTCTAGTGACTAGTGACAGTGACTAGAGTCCATGATTGCAACTCAAAATGGCTACCCAACCCCTTTGCCTACAGTATTATTGAACAGGCACCTTTTTCTCTCTTTCTACCTTCTCCCTTTAGAATGTAAGCTCTCACATCCGGGATCCTCTAACTTACATCTATCATCTATCCACTATGTATTACTCATCTATCTCTATCTTGTCTTAATCTGATTTTAAAAATGTTTTTATTGAATCAATGAGTGTTACAATTAAGAACATATTTAAAATCAGCAGAGTATTTTATTTTATTTTTTTTGCTTTCTTGGCCTTTGCAGTAATACAAAGTAATTATGGATGGCATGGCATCAACAATAAAACATTGATACATTTGTACATATTGTAATACAAAGTCTTTGAAATACAAAAAAGGAGATATTTGGGTTACGCATTACAAGTTGGAAAGATATTAAACAAGTATCAATTAGGATGCTTATCTATATGAATGTTTAATACAAATTTTGAAAATAAATACATCAGAAAATGAAGGTTCCACCCCTGCCAATGGAACCACCAATGCAAGATTAGCTCTGCAGCCAGCCACATGCTCATGATGTTTATGACTATTACTGAAACATGTTGCCGCCTGGTGCACAATAGTGATATGCACAGCAACAGAGAATACTGTATGCAGTACAAAGCTATGTTACTCCTCAAAGGGAGGAAGTAGAACTTGAAATACTTGTACATAAGATCATTTATACAGGGAATAACTGACTGATTGATAATAGTTGTGATTTAAAATTATACAATTGGAGGACGTTGTATAATTAATTAAGACAGACCTATAATTTTATTTCATAGTTTAACAAATACGACATGGAAGGAAAATAAATGACAGACATATGACTAAAAGCTATACTTTATTTGCTTCTGTCAGATGTTATAAAAGTAATGCTTTTTAATTATTTAGAAAGTTTCAATATTTTGTAAATATATTTTTTGCCACATTATTCTTTTGCTAGCAGTTTACTTTCATATAAAAATGTTTTTCTTCAAATAATACCTTGCTGTCAAATTATTTTCTATTTCGTCCTAGAGGATGTTGGGCACTCTCAAAAGACCATGGGGTATAGACGGGATCCGCAGGAGACATGGGCACTTTAAGACTTTCAATGGGGCGTGACCTGGCTTCTCCCTCTATATCCCACCCCAGAATCAGTTTTAGAAATGTGCCCGGACGAGACACAAGGCACTCGGGGAGCTCTTAGAGTTTCTCTTGAAAGACTTAATGTTAGGTTTTTTATTTTGGGGAGATCTGCTGGCTACAGACTCCCTGCTTCGTGGGAAAGAGGGGAGAGCAGTCAAGACCCACTTCTAATGAGTTTCAGGGCTCTGCTGCTGCTGACAGGATGCCTGCAGCTCCTGAGGGGAGATGAACGCCGGGCTCTCCTGGATGCTCCATCCCACAGCTTGCCGTCCCCCCTCTTCAGCCAGAAGTCATAAGACAGGTGAGTGTTGAGGAAAAGACATCTTTTTCAAATAGACGGCATATAAGAGGTACCGCACAGAGGCTTGCTCAGTGCGCGCCAGGCTCCCGTTCAGGTCACACCGCTGGGTGCAGGGCGCTGGGGGGGCTGGGGAGCTTGTTACCTCTATAAACTGGCTGGCAATGATATTCAGTGCCCAGGCACTGTCCGCAATACCCCCACCAGGATAAATATATAAAATTAAGCGGGACGAAGCGCGCCATGTTGGGGGCGGGGCTTCTTCCTCACTGCTCACTGGCACCATTTTCCTCCTCCTCAGTGAAGTCGCTTGTCCTTCCTCACCCGCAGCAAGTACCAGGGGGCTCAAAACAGAAGAGGGGCATATTTATTTATTATAAGTAAAGCGCAGCAGCTCTGGGACATTTATTAGTGTGGTCAGACCTGCTTATTTGGCGCTGGGGTGTGAGCTGGCTATTTCCCTTTGTGTTCCCTCACAGGCTTGGTGTGTGTGCTGTCTCTGGGTAGTCGACATGTCCGAGGCAGACTATCCTTCTTCGGGGGATAATTTATCAGGGACACCGAATGTTTTGGGGGTGGCCCTGTCGGCACCGCCGACTGCAGATTGGATAACTACATTGAATGCCTTGCATGCTAGTGTAACGTCATTAAATAAAAAATTTGATCAGTCTGAATCTCAATCCCAGGTGTGGAAAAGATCAGTGGAGGACGCTTTATTACAAATGCAAGACCCTGCGGGGTCGCACAAGCGTAGTTTTGACCAGATAGTTGACACGGGTACCGACACGGACTCGGAGGCCGATGTCGATTATGCTGATTCTAGGTTGGACCCTAAATTGGCTAAGAGTATTCAGTATATGATTGTTGCTGTCAAAGATATCTTGAATATTAATGAGGACCCTATTACACCTGAAACCAGGGTCCTTATTTACAAGGAAAAGAAGCGCTCGGTTACCTTTCCTCCTTGTTTCGAACTGAACGCTCTTTGATAGCATTAGGAACAGCCCTGATAAAAAATTTCTGATTCCTAAAAGGATCAGGGTGGCAAACCCCTTCCCCGAGTCTGATAGGGATACGTGGGAAAATCCCCCCACAGTAGACAAAGCCCTGGCGCGTTTGTCAAAACAGGTAGCCCTCCCTGCAGCCCAATCGACGGCCCTTAAGGAGCCGGCGTACCGTAAGCAGGAGGCTACCGTAAAGGCTATTTTCACTACTACAGGGACGCTGCTCAGGCCTCTTATTGCGTCTGTGTGGGTCAGTAGTGCTATTGAAAAGTGTGCAGACACTTTGTCTTCTGATTGGGATACTCTGGATAGAGATAACATTCAGGTAACGCTTGATTATATCAGAGATGCAGCTGCATACTTGAAAGAGGCTGCAAGGGATACTGGCCTGCTAGATGCTAAGGCGAATGCTATGTCCGTTGCGGCAAGGCGAGCGCTCTGGACCCACCAGTGGAATGCTGATGCTGATTCCAAGGGAAATATGGAGTCTCTTCCTTTTAAGGGAGGTGAACTTTTCGGTGACGGTCTTACTGATTTAGTATCAGCAGCTACCACGGGTAAATCTACCTTTTTACCTTCTGTTCCTACGCAACAGAAGAAACCGCCACATTATCAAATGCAGTCCTTTCGGCCCAACAAGCATAGAAGAGGCCGAGGAAACTTCTTCCTGGCTACCAGAGGTAGAGGAAGAGGCAAGAGGGTACCCGCATCCTCAGGTTCCCAGGAGCAGAAGTCCTCCCCGGCTTCTGCCAAATCCTCCGCATGACGCCCGGTCTCCCTTACAGGGGCCCGCACCGGTGGGGGCACGCCTAAAGCTTTTCAGTCAGGTCTGGGTTCGCTCGGGTCTAGACCCTTGGGTATTGAGTATTGTGTCCCAAGGGTACAAACGAGTTTCAAGACGTTCCCCCTCAGCGTTTTTTCAGATCAGCCTTACCAGCTTCGCTTCCGGACAGGGCTCTGGTCTGCGGTGCGGTACAAAACTTGTGTCAAAATCAGGTTGTGGTCCCGGTAACCCTGGCACAGCAGGGGCATGGGGTTTTATTCAAGCCTGTTTGTGGTGCCGAAGCCGGATGGCTCGGTAAGACCAATCCTCAACCTGAAATCTCTCAATTTCTTCCAGGTGAAATTCAAATTCAAGATGGAGTCTCTCAGAGCGGTGATCTCCAGTCTGGAGAAGGGGGAATTCATGGCCTCATTGGACATCAAGGACGCCTACCTTCATGTCCCCATTTATCCTCCTCATCAAAGTTTCCTGAGGCTTGCTATCCAGGATACGCACTACCAGTTTCAGACGTTGCCGTTTGGTCTATCCACGGCTCCGAGGATTTTCACCAAAGTAATGGTAAAAATGATGGTTCTCCTGCGCAAGTAAGGGGTTACAATTATCCCGTACTTGGACGATCTCCTGATAAAGGCGAGGTCCAAGGACAAATTGTTGCAGGACATTGCACTATCCCTGTCAATTCTACAACAGCACGGCTGGCTCCTGAACTTGCCGAAATCATAGTTAATCCCGACAACCCGGTTGGCGTTTTTGGGCATGGTACTGGACACGGTCCAACAGAGAGTGTTCCTCCCCATGGAGAAAGCTCGGGAAATTCAGAGTCTGGTAAAACTCTTGCTAAAACCGAAAACGGTCTCCATTCATCAATGCATTCAATTGCTTGAAAAAATGGTGGCGGCATACGAGGCCCTCCAGTTTGGGAGGTTCCATGCCAGAGTGTTCCAGTGGGACCTGTTGGACAAATGGCCTGGATCCCACCTTCATATGCACAGGAGGATAATTCTATCTCCCAACACTAGAGTCTCACTTCTGTGGTGGCTCCACAGCTCTCACCTCCTTGCGGGACGCCGGTTCGGGATCCAGGACTGGATCCTGGTAACCACGGATGCAAGTCTCCGAGGTTGGGGGGCAGTCACTCTGGGGGTGAGCTTCCAAGGAAGATGGCCAAGTCCGGAAACGCATCTTCACATAAACGTTCTGGAACTGATAAGCCATTTACAACGGCCTCCTACAAGCGGAACATCTTCTTTGGAACCTGCCGGTTCTGATCCAATCGGACAATGTCACGGCAGTGGCTTACATCAACCGCCAAGGCGGCACGAGAAGCAGAGCAGCAATGGCAGAAGCCACGGAAATTCTTCGTTGGGCGGAAAAACATACAAGCGCTCTGTCGGCAATATTCATTCCGGGAGTGGACAACTGGGAAGCAGACTTCCTCAGCAGACACGACCTTCATCCAGGAGAGTGGAGCCTCCATCGGGAGGTCTTCGCACTGATAACAGTTCGATGGGGGGTTCCCCATATAGACATGATGGCGTCTCGCCTCAACAGATAACTTCTGAGGTATTGTTCCAGGTCCAGGGACCCTCAGGCGGAGGCAGTGGATGCGCTGACAACACCCTGGGTGTTTCCGTCGGTGTACATTTTTCCCTCCGCTTCCTCTCATCCCAAAGGTGTTGAGACTTCTAAAAAGAACAAACATTCCAGCGCTCCTTGTAGCCCCAGATTGGCCAAGGAGAACATGGTACCCGGATCTTCAGATGTTACTAGTCGACGATCCCTGGCCTCTTCCTCTTCACGAGGACCTGCTGCGGCAGGGGCCGCCCGTCCACCAAGACTTACAGCGGCTACGTTTGACGGCATGGAGGTTGAACGCCAGATTTTAGCCTGGAAGGGTATTCCCAGTGAAGTCATACCTACTCTTATTCTTGCCAGGAAGGCTGTGACGTCAAAGCACTATCACCGTATTTGGAGGAAATATATTTCCTGGTGCGAGTCCAAGAGAGCTCCAGTGGAGAAATTTGACCTTGGACGCTTTCTCCATTTTCTACAGAATGGAGTGGATGCGGGCCTTAAATTAGGCTCCATTAAAGTGCAGATTTCTGCCTTGTCCATTTTCTTTCTGAAACAATTGGCCTCACTTCCAGAAGTGCAGACCTTTGTGAAAGGGATTGCACATCCAACCTCCTTTTGTGCCCCCTGTGGCACCTTGGGACCTTAACGTCGTATTATCGTTCCTTCAGACACATTGGTTTGAACCTTTGCGTAAAGTGGAGTTAAAATTCCTCACTTGGAAAGTTGTCATTTTGTTGGCGTTGGCATCCGCAAGGCGGGTGTCGGAGTTGGCGGCCTTGTCTGCCAAAGGTGGTTTCCTCTTTTCATATCAACCAACCTATTGTGGTGCCAGTGGCTACTGGCGCTTTGGCTGAGAATAAGTCTCTGGATGTGGTCAGAGCTTTAAAGATTTATGTAGCCAGGACGGCTCCATTGAGGAAAACAGAGTCTCTGTTTATTTTGTATGCTCCCAATAAGATGGGGGTTCCTGCTTCCAAGCAGACCATTGCCCACTGGATATTTCAGACGATTCAGCAGGCTCATTCAACGGCAGGCTTGCCGTTGCCGAAATCAGTGAAGGCCCATTCCACTAGGAAGGTGGGTTCGTCCTGGGCGGCTGCCCGGGGTGTCTCGGCATTGCAACTTAGCCGAGCTGCAACTTAGTCGGGGTCGAACACGTTTGCTAAATTCTACAAGTTTAATACCTTGTCCGATGAAGACCTTAAATTTGGTCAATCGGTGCTGCAGAGTCATCCGCACTCTCCCGCCCGCTATTGAGCTTTGGTATAAACCCCATGGTCTTTTGAGAGTGCCCAACATCCTCTAGGACGAAACAGAAAATAGGATTTTAAATACCTACCGGTAAATCCTTTTCTATGAGTCCGTAGAGGATGTTGGGTGCCCGTCCCAGTGCGTACTGTATCTGCAGTTTAGTTCTGGTCACACACAGGTTGTGTTTTTGTTTTTTTCTTCTGCTTGTTGCTGAGGTTTGGTCCATGTCCGTTGACATGTGTTCAGTTATCTGCCATGTTATACGGCATGCTTATGGCGTGAGCTGGTGTTGGCTCACCTTGTTTGTTAAGTCCTTTCCTCGTAATGTCCGTCTCGCCGGGCACAGTTCCAAACTGAGTCTGGGGAGGGATATAGAGGGAGGAGCCAGGTCACGCCCCTTTGAAAGTCTTAAAGTGCCCATGTCTCCTGAGGATCCCGTCTATACCCCATGGTCTTTTGAGAGTGCCCAACATCCTCTACGGACTCATAGAAAAGGATTTACCGGTAGGTATTTAAAATCCTATTATCTAGTGCCTCTACATACAGTATATATGTGTATTACTATAAGTAGATTCCGTAATGAAGTTTTAAAAATTGATTCTTTATAGAAAAGAAGACAGCAACTTCCCTACTGGCATTGGGGGTCATTCTGACCTGTTCGCTCGCTGCTTTTTTTCACAGCCGAGCGAACGGGTACCCACTGCGCATGCGCCAGCGCATGCCAGATGGCCGAAGGCCGTAGCTGGGCTGTGATCGCCTCTGCCTGATTGACAGGCAGAGGCGGTCGCTGTTCGGGAGGGGGTGGAACGGTGGTGTTTGCCCGCCGTTTCATGGGCGCGGTCCGGCCAATGCAGGCGTGGCCGGACCGTGCGGGGGGGGCGGCCCGCAGCGGCTTCGTGATGTCATATGCAGCCGCTGCGGGCTGGGGAGCGACGAGTAGCTTCCGGCCAGCACGCTAAAGCTGCGCTGGTCGGGAGCTACTCTTGAAGTGCAAAGGCATCGCCGCTGTGCGATGCCTGTGCACTTCTGCGGGGGGGGAGGGGGGGCACTGACATGCTGGGCGGACTAGCCCTGTGCCGGGCGTCCCCCCGCATGTCAGTGCGAATGATCGTAGCTGTGCTACGATCATCTCGGAATGAGGGCCTTTGTGCTTTGCTATAAGAAAGAGGGGGTCATTCTGACCTGATCACTCGCTGCAGTTCATCGCAGTGCAGCGATCAGGTCAGAACTGCACATGCGCCGGCACCACAGTGCGCCGGCGCATGGCTGACAGCCGATGGCTGTCGTTGTCTAGCGATCGCCTCTGCCTAATTGACAGCGGGAGGGGGTGGCACGGCGGCATTTGAGCGCAGTTGGCGCAGTCTGGCCAACGCAGGCGTGGCCGGATGGTGCGGGCCGCAACGGCGATGTAACGTCACACATGTCCGCTGCGACCCGGGCAGCGATGAGTAACTCCTGGCCAGCCGCAGGAGTTACTCTTCAAGTTACTCTGGCTGGGAGTTACTCTTCAAGTACAAAAGCATCGCCGCTGTGCGATGCTTTTGTACATGTGCGGGGGGGAAGGCCGGCCTGACATGCGGGGCGGACTAGTCCTGTGCTGGGCGTCCCCTCGCATGTCAGTGTATGTGATCGTAGCTGTGCTAAATTTAACACAGCTATGATCAGGTCGGAATGACCCCCTGAATGTCAACACTATTGGGTTTATTAATTAAAAAATGATGCAATTTTTAAATAACATTCACATCTAAAATTATTCTCTTATTGACATATTTAAATAATTAAAATCTTTCCAGTAAACACACTTATCTTTGTGCATCAATGTCTATTTCCCGGGTGTACTATGATATCCCGGCTGTCGGGATCCCAGAATGCCGGCAGTGGGGCGAGTGCAAGAAGGCCCCTTGCGGGCTCGCTGCACTCAGCGCGCTGCATGCGCCAGACTCTTTATTCTTCCTCCAGGGGTGTCCTGGACTCCCCAAGAGGGAGAATAGTTGTCGGTATCCCGGTGGTCGGGATCCCGGTGCCGGTATGCTGAGCGCCGGTATCCCGACAGCCGGGATATCGAATGCTTCCCCTATTTCCCATTAGTTGTAAACTTGTGAGCTGGGCCTTGTAAAGGGCTGCCATCATAAATTGTGGGGCACAGGACTCACAAAATAGGCAGAGCCCCAATGCCTCACTGTACTTATTTTGGAGGTAGGGCAGAGGCACTCATGTTGAGATCGGGAGGGGCATAGACACCAGGGTCGTGCGGTGAGGTAAATGGCTCAGGAGGCACTGGCTAGCACCAGAGCCGGATTTACACAGAATATATGAGCCAAAGGGTACATCTGGGCATTATACACAGGTGCAGCAGTATATACTCCTGGAAATATATGGTGACTTTTGATCAGAGATGTGGGGAAGAGATAGGAAGGTGAGGCACTGCCCCACCTGCCATAGACTTATACTCCAGAGTTTTGGCTATAAAAATAATTAAAATAATGCAAATAATTTGTATTTTTCATATATTTTATATGGTCAAAACTCTGGCACAAACTTTAGTATGCCAGGAAAGGCTCTGCCTACCCCACCGCAACGTCAATGATAGGCACTAATGGCCAGGTACATAGGCACACATGGGGAGTGGAGTGTAGGCAGAGCCGGCAACAGAAATTTTGGGGCCCGGTACACTAATATCTCTGAGCCCCATCCCTCAACCTCCACTAGAGATTTTATGTATATATCAATATATTTATAATTATTATAATATATATATATATATATATATATATATATATATATATACTCGAGCACTGTTCCCCCGTTGTTAGGGGAAACAAGCAGCGACACTCCAGAGACTTGATGAAAAAAAGACAGAACTGTATTTAGATCATTTACAGAAAAAGCACCACCGACGTTTCGGGGGCTCACACGCCCCTTCTTCAAGGTGACATATATATATATATATGTTTCTGGATAGATATATATATATATATATACAGTGGGGCAAAAAAGTATTTGGACAGCCACCGATTGTGCAAGTTGACCCACTTAAAAAGATGAGAGAGGTCTGTAATTTACATCATAGGTACACTTCAACTGTGAGAGACAGAATCTGACCTCCCCCCCCCCCCCCCCCTCCCCCAGGAAATCACATTGTATGATTTTTAAACAATTTACTTGTATATTCTTGTGGAAAATAAATATTTGGACACCTACCAAGCAGCAAGATTTCTGGCTCTCACAGACCTGTTACTTCTTCTTTAAGAAGCTCTTCTATCCTCCACTTGTTACCTGTATTAATGGCACCTGTTTGAACTGGTTATCTGTATAAAAGACACCTGTCCACACCCTCAAACAGTCAGACTGCTACCTCTCCACCATGGCCAAGACCAGAGAGCTGTCTAAGGACACCAGGGACAAAATTGTAGAGCTGAACAAGGCTGGGATGAGCTACTCAACAATTGGCAAGCAGAGAAGAGATCAACTGTTGGCACAATTATTAAAAAATGGAAGAAATACAAGATCACTGACAATCTCCCTCAACCTGGTGCTCCATGCAAGATCTCACCTCGTGGGGTATCAATGATCTTGAGAACGGTGAGGTATCAGCCCAGAACTACATGGGGGTACCTAGTCAATGACCTCAAGAGAGCTGGGACCACAGTCACAAAGGTTACCATTAGTAACACACTACGTCGTCATGGATTGAAATCCTGCAGCGCCTGAAAAGGTCCCCCTGCTTAAGCCAGCACATGTCCAGGCCCGTCTAAAGTTTGCCAGTGACCAGCTGGATGATCCAGAGGAGGATTGAGAGAATTTAATGTGGTCAGATTAGAGCAAAATCGAACTTTTTGGCATAAACTCGACTCGCCGTGTCTGGAGTGAGAAGAATGATGAATGGCATCCCAAGAACACCATACCCACTATGAAGCATGGGGGTGGAAACATCATGTTATGGGGCTGTTTTCTGCAAAGGGGACAGGACGACTGATCCGTATTAAGGAGAGGATGAATGGGGCCATGTATTGTGAGATTTTGGGCAAAAACCTCCTTCCTTCAGTAAGAGCATTGAAGATGGAACGTGGCTGAGTCTTCCAGCATGACAATGACCCCAAACACACCCGTTGCCGCCCAGTCAACTAAGGAGTTGCTCCGTAAGAAGCATTTCAAGGTCCTGGAGTGGCCTAGCCAGTCTCCAGACCACAACCCAATAGAAAATCTGTGGAGGGAGTTGAAAGTCCGTGTTGCCTGGCGACAGCCCCAAACACTGGCGTGCGCAGCACATTTTATTAGGGGGTGCACTGTCAGAGGGGTGTGTCTAGCACCGCCTTTTGGGCGAGTCTAGCACCATCTATTGATGGTCAACGCATATAAAATATCCACCCCTGTACCAATCCTAATAAAGCAGATACATTGTCAGATGTTGTGGTGTGCACCAAACAAACACCCCTGATGGCACTCACTGCAATTACATTGCTCCTCCTCAGCCTGGTCTGGCTCCCCCTCTCTTTCTCCTGCAAGCTGCAGCAGCTTACTTACAAGTCAGTAACTAAACTGACACTGACAGTCGCAGACTAGTACTCCTGCTGCTGGAAAAACGAGTGACATGTCAATGTTGCTGCCGACTGCCTGCCAGTATTGAATTTGTCTTCCTAAGAGGAACGCTGGCTGCATGCTGCTCCGCATCAGTGACTGGCGTTGGCATAGCAGAGAAGGAGAGAGGTGTGTATGTGGCGGGTGTGATGGGTGGGCATGCGAGCAGCATGATGTAATCACGTCACATCACGCTGTTTTTGTACATGGAGGTGGAGCCGGGAGTGTGAAAGCCGGTGGCAGTGGCACCCTTGATTAACCCAGGCGTCCGGTTAGTAATGCAGTCCTGACAGGGTGCAGCGCAGAGGGGACAGTAATCAGCCTGCTCGGCGATCGCTGCATCGGGCATGTGAGATCGGGGTGCCAGACATTAGGGGGTGCCTGTGCGCACCAGGCACCCCCCCTGCGCACACCTATGGCCCCAAAACATGACAGATCTAGAGAAGATCTGCATGGAAGAGTGGGCCAAAATACCTGCTACAGTGTGCAAACCTGGTCAAGAACTACAGGAAACGTTTAACCTCTGTAATTGCCAACCGAGGTTATATTACAAAGTATTGAGTTAAACTTTTGATTGTCCAAATATTTATTTTCCGCAAGAATAAACAAATACATTATTTAAAAATCATACAATGTGATTTCCTATAATTTTTTTTTCTGATTCTGTGTCTCACAGTTGAAGTGTACCTATGATGGAAATTACAGACCGCTCTCATCTTTTTAAGTGGGTCAACTTGCACAATCGGTGGCTGTCCAAATACTTTTTTACCCCACTGTACTAAGCTACACAGTGTAGAGACAAACAAAGATTGGGGAGGGGGAGACAGACAGACATGCAGGGTGGTAGGAAGGGAACATAGCGCTGCAGACAAGGGGCTGAGATTGCTGTGCTGCTTACTGTGCTGCAGCATTATTCTTGGCCTGTGTGCTTGTGTGGTTCACACAAGTCCCCTTCTGACCAGTAAGTAAGCTGAGGGAGGAGGGGGAAAAAAGAAGAGACACTGCACTGGCTTTCTAAAGCAGTGTGCTTCTACCAAGGGAATCCTAAATGAGGGGGGTCCGTATGATGTGACACTGAAGTGTGTAGTGTTACTCTATGTGCCCGCAGCAACGTCTCTCCTGGTCCCCAGTCTGCACCTAGCTCTGCCATATCGGCGCATTCTTACTTGTGATAGCGGCGCATGCGGCACCTTCTGCAGCATCACCCACTTCTCGTCTCTGGGCTTCGGCATGTGCCATCTCCTGTTCCCTCTTGTGCTCTAGCTATTTAGCCAGTCTCTGCTGCAGGTGCTGCTTGTGTCCACCGCCATGGAGACATCAGTAACCGCACCTTTGCTCCGGTTGTGCTGCTCCCACTCCCAGCTATAGCTGCGACCAGGACCACCATCAGAAATATGTATCAGCAGTAGGAGACAAAGATGGGCCCCCTTCTCTGTCGGGGCCTGGGACACCAGTGCTGGCAGTCCCATCTTGATGGAAGCCCTGGCTCTGTTACCTCTTGTCTGTAGTTACCCAGTCATGTCTTATTACTGTTTGTTCCCAATTGGAAAACGCAATGGAATATGCTGTCACTATATAAGCAACTGTTAATAAATAAATAAATAATAGAAAAGTGATGGGGACTAGGTGGTGACAGAGCATGTCTCCTAATAGGGAGCACTCTGTATTGCATCCCAGCATTGCCACCTGGGGTGATGCCATGGCACATGAGAATTACTATCAGTTTACAGAGGAAGTGACCTTCACATATTATTATTATTATTAGGGTCGGACTGGCCCACAGGGGAACAGGGGAAACCCCCGGTGGGCCCCACTGCCTGTGGCCCCTCCTCCTCCTCTAGGGATCAGGTTCCAGACTCTATCCTAGTGCACTTGAATTATGCATTATACTTATGTTACATTATACTTCACAAGAATATGGTTTATTATTATATATTTAGCAAGGGGAACAGAACATGTACTCTGTAATGGTTATCCAAACCTCTGTGGTGGCTGGCCACGCCCTAGTGGAGCCTGGCCACACTCTTAAGCATGGGCCCCTACAACAGCATCCCCCCGGTGGGCCCTTCATGACCTAGTCCGACACTGATTATTATTATTATTAAGCAATATTTAAGTTGTGGAAATAGGAATGACAGAGTTTTGGCCCGATAGTAATAAGAAAACATACTCATAATTCCCTCTCCAGATCAGAAGACAGTTCAAAGTTGGAATTACAGTATTGTAAACAGATAAATGAGGTGGAAAAGTGAGTGCTAGTGAATAAGTTCCACCAAAGGCTGTATAAGCCCTTAGGGACTTTAAGCTTGAGTGTTGCTCCCTTTAATAATGTGCTGGTTGTTTCCCCTTTAAGGCAGTCAGATTAATTTTTAACAGCCAATAGAAGTTAAATGAGGAGGAGTTTTTTGTCTTTAACGGTGGTGTGAGTCAGAGGATCAGACTCTTTGTTCCAGTTTTCCCACCCTCCCATCCCTTTTTGTGTATGGTTTATTAGTGTGTGTGTGTGTGTGTGTGTGTGTGTGTGTGTGTGGCGGTAAAGAATGGTAGTTTGTTTGTTAAGTTTTAGGCTTAGTGGCTGTGCTCTCCTTGCAGTGTAGTATAGAGTAAATCAATTGTCCTGGATGGGAAATGGTTACAATACCTTAACGGGAGGGTTGTGGAATGGAGAGCTGAACACCAACGATTGGTTTCTGTGTTTTGTCAATAATCAATTTGGCAAAAATTTCAAACGCCAGCACTGTTATCCGTGTTTTCATTCTTAGTGGTTAAGTGTTCGGCCTCGGTCGCTCGAATCTTATGTGCTGTTTAATATTCTGCTGACTGGATGGGGATATCGGACCAAAAGTGCAGTGTGTACACACATTTGTTCAATCGCTCTTCTGTCCGTTTTTGCTGTTCTACACCTGCAGCAGCGCTGTCCCTGTCGGCGTTGCATTGGTATGTAGTCTCATCTTCATCACTACCTGAACTATAGCCATGCTGTTGTAAATATTCACCGTTTTTCATTAAACACACATTTATTTGTCCAACAATACATCACATTAAACATCCCGGCCTGTTTCCATGTGATGTATTACTGGCATGGAACTACAGTATATGAGCAATACATATCACTATATGCTTACAGCAAAAAAAAGTTCACCATAGCAACAACTATACAAGCATGGCCTTTCTTCTCCTCAAACTCATAATGGGGATTGAAACAAACCAGGCCCGGATTATGCCTTTGACGGGGCCCAGGGCATTTAAGACAGGGCCCTCCCCCCCCCTTCTGCCAGCAACTACCACATTGCTGTGCCCACTGCGAGTCCCACCCCCTCTCGCTCCACCACAACAAGACTGATTCCTAATGCTGAATTATGGGGTTATTTAGTGATGTACACAGATCTTGGTTACGCAGCAAAATCTGCGTCCATATACTCACATGCTGGGGGCCACCCATCAAAGGGCAAAGCCGCCCAGTATGTGTGGGGTCGTCCCACAATGCGTTTGCAATTTTATTGCGAAACACATCGAATAGAGGTCGACCCCTGCCTGCGCAGAGTTGCTGCGTAGGCAGGGGTCCCGTTACCATGTTTCAGTACACAGGAAACTCAGGCGATGTCATAGGCCATCGCCAAAAATGGCCGTGACAACAGCCAGATCTCTTCCCCCAATGACGCATTGCCGCCACCAGACGCCCTTCACCTTCCAGGATGCAAACGCATGGTGAAGGGTCGCACACTATGGCCGATGCGAGTACGCAGGCCCTATGGACGCGGCCGTTACATGGGGAGGGAAGGTTTCATGCTGCAGGGGAGTATAGATCATGCCGCCTTCTGTATGATGTCCCACGTGCAGCTATGCGGCCAGGGGTGTAGCGATCCATGGCGGGACCAGGAACAGGTTTGGGGGCGTGGCCTAATTGCGTTAGGCTTGATCACATCCCCATATGCAAATGACAGGGAACACATATTTGGGGGGCGCTATCATGTCCCTCAGCCAGCAGCAAATCCAAAGTTGGGCCACGATCAATGTGATCGCTCCCCTCCCCTGCCCCCCCGCACAAACAGAAGAGACTGCTGCTGCTGCTGCCAAGCGGCAATAGCCTCCCTGCACCACCACAGACCAGCCGGCACACATCAGTGTGCGCTGGCTGGTGCACAATGCTGCTGCTAACAGGGGGGGGGGGGCAGGGGTCGGTGGTGCACACTGCTAATTACTACCCGCTCCTCCCCCTCTCGGCAGCGGTGTGTGCAGCATCTTCCTCCTCTCAGGCAGCATGGGTACTGTTGCTGTACTCTCCAGCCTCCACAGCTGCTAGGAGAGCTGCTGCTGGCAGTGTAGGCTGGAGGCGGGGAGGCATCAGAGCTGGGGACAGCTGCTCCAGCCTGGGGGCCCCCTAAAACTTGGGTACCTGGGGTTCTTACCCCTTGGCCCCCCTTCAATCCAGGCTCTGAAACAAACAAATGTATTCTTCCCGAAGCACTATAGTAAAAAATGGGGATGTGATTTCTCTGTTTGTGTTCTGTACTCATGCCCTTTTCCTGCTGATTATTGTTATTCTGTTTACATCTACTGGGACTGTAGCCTGAATCGGGAGAGTACGTCATCTGATCATTTTCTTTGGATAGTTTGGATGGAGGGGGATCGAAAGTTGCAAGTAAAATGGTATAAGTGTGTACGTGAGTATAAGCTGTATTTGGGGGGAGTTAGTGGGGGGCATGGACTGTGCAACGGTACACATTGAAGGAAAAAAGGGAGACATGGAAGAAGAAGGGGGAGGTATGGATGGACCTGGGGGAGGCATAGACAGAGATGGGGGAGGTGTGAACGGACATGGGGAGGCATGGAAGTATAATGGGGAGGTATGGACAGAACAGGTGGAGATATGGAAGGAGGATGCAAGAACGGACAAGGAGGAGGCACTGACAGATCAGGGAGAAGTGGGGCTGAGATGGTTGAGCATGGACAGAGCAAAGATTGAGGAAATGGGCTGGTCGATGTTGTAATTTCCGGACCCCACTGGATTTGCTAATGCTGTGAACTATCCCGGATGGGTGGCAACCCTAATCAGTAGGAACACCTTCTCCCCACCCAATCCTCCCACTCTCCTTCTGTAATCAGCTGCTCATCCATAAACTTGGTCATCTTGCTCTGTAAACCTGCAGGCCCTGAAGAGAAAAGATATCAGACTATTCAATAATATTTTAATTCTTTAAATGAAGTTCCTGTTATTTAAAGATTCATTTAAGAAATCTACAGAAGTCTGTAAGGTTCTATGGATTTGTTATTTGTTATTGTGACACACTTCATGACAGTCAAGGGAAACATTGTTTCTTGCACAGAGGCATTAGAAGGAAGTATATAAACCGAGGGGCTCAGTATGGTATCCCGTTAGACGGGATGCCAGTGGACACATGACCAACACTGGCATCCTGACACTGAACATCGGAGGGGGTAAGTATTTTTATTTATCCCCCTACCTAAACCCTCCGGGGGTGGTGGCTAGAGCTAACCCTTTCCCCTTTTGGGGGGGTGGGGGGGGGGAGGTAGGCAGCTGTGGCTAATCCCCCACCTAGTGCCTAACCACCCCCCTAGTGCCTAATCCCCCCCCCCCACCACGTGCCCTAACCCTAAAAGTGTCCCCCGATACTTACCTTCGGGATATCAGCTGTCGGTCTTCCGGCGCCGGACTCCCGAGTGGTGTCGGGATTCCGGCATCGGTCACCTGACCGCTGGCATCAAGTCTATCTGGTTGCTGAACGCATCCCAAACAGAGGGCCCAATTCTAATTTGGAAATTTTTTAAAAAAAAGGAACTTTGTATCGGGAACAATCCTCCATATTGCAATGCAAGAGGAGCAAATACATTTATCTTTTTTCTGTGCAGGATAAATACTGGCAACAAAAACATGAGCACGTCGGGACAGTTATCACGGTTTATTTCAGCAGCCAACTGCAACCCTCTGTGTGTCTTAATTGCTGCGGACATCCTGAGTGGCGGTAGACTCACTCAGGAGCTCGATGTGTGCCTGATCTGCGTCGTTGCTGCGAATGTGTACACAGTGGCGGGCAGCTGCGAAAACTGCGGTGGGCAACTCTAAACAAACACCAGCAGCCAGAAGCATCACTCACTCTAATTGCCGCAAAAGGGGTGTGACTTCATGGGTGGGAGAGTGGCTTCACGGGAGGGGCGGGGCTAACCGTCCCTACCCCTGTTTTTGTCACTCCAGGGTCCGGGAGATGTGGCGTGCCCCGGGAGACTGGCGTGCATGCTGTGCTGGCTTCTACAGGGTGACAGGAGCCGGGTTGCTGCACGAAATGTTACAGTGCAGCACCCTGCTCCTGTCACTGAGCTGGAGCAGGCACTTTGCTGTCACCCCTTGGCAGGTGACACCCGGATGTGGGCTGCACCCCCCTTATGACACCACTGCCGGCAGCTGTTGCGTTAGCATATTTTCGCACATTCTCTTATTCAAAAATCGCATCTGCGGGGGTATTAGTGTACAACTGTGTATCAGGCCCTTTATGTTCACATTCTGAATGATAATATAATGACTGTATAGTCATTTATAAATATGTTGTTTTCCATGCAGCACTGTTTCATTAGTAACATGTACAACAATGATCTACTTTCCACTTCTGGTGTTTTCCATTCCGCTATGCGCATGCCTACAGAGTGCAGAAGTTCAGCACCAAAGCCCTTTCGTGTGACAGGAAAAGAGCATTTCTCATTGCCTTTAATATGTCACTATGGGAGCAATTCACAGCTTCAGAATGCTGCAATTTTCCTGGAAAAACACAACAATCAATAGCTCCCATGTGAAAGTGTCATCTATATTTGTGTTCAAATTATAACAAAACACTTCATTTTCATACGTATTCCTGGCGGGGAACTCAGTTAGTCATGCATTTATACTGGTAGCCTTTTTGAGTATAAGCTCTAAGTAATCTTGTGCAAATGATTTTTAAATATGTGTTAATGATGTCCTAATATTTTTACAAAGATAATCCCAGGTAAGAATTCCAGGAAAACCCATACTAATTCTACCAGCAGCTAAAAGACACACATAATACTTATCAGCAGTGGCGGCTCCTACCTCTAGTCTTGAGGAGAGCTTCTGGTGCACTGCCCATCTGAGCATCACTGTGAGTGTAGAGGAAGAAGAAAAAAAGAACAAAACTTACACAAGTGCACAAGTACCTAGCTTCAAGGGACTGTATCAGCTGCAGCCCCATGAAGCATATTAGAGCATGCTTGCCTGCTTATAAGGTCTCCTCTCCAGGAGAAACCCGTGGAGACGATGATGCATGCCATTTTAGGGGAGAGGGGGGCTGCGGCTGACACATCACTAGGCCCTGCCCCCACCATGGGAAAAGGGAGGAGAGGGGCTAAATTAAGCTATTTTGCATTATTTAGCCTTGTCCCTCAATACAGTTCCGCTAACTCCCAGTAAAATCTCCTCATCTAATCCGCTTCACTATGAAGCGGGCAGGATGAGGACGATCTGGCCACTCTTCCATAGTTGCGAGGGACAACCTGAAAAATCGTGAGTCTTCCTCAACTTGCAGGAGGGTAAGCTAGTATGTATTAGAGCTGACAGAAATGCAGGGGAGTGGCTTCTGACTGAAGCGCTATCTACCGATCACAGCCCGACTGCCTGTACAGCATGTGATCCTCATATGGTGTTTCTAAGGGCAGACACTGCCATTACTTTGGTCCCTGAACATACCTGTGTTCCCTACATACCCATCAAAATAACTCTTGTCATCCTGACACCAGCATGCTACAAAGTTCCCAGAACACAAGTAAATATAGCTGTGTCATCTGGAAGTTTGAATCCAGGGTGGTCATGTGTTCAAAGCAATTCCCCTGTGGCTAAGCAACATTACTGCGCGCAAACAACTTCCATACAATAGAGGTATTTATGTGATGTAAAAAACAGAAACCTAAAAATATTAAGAGGCGCCTGAATAGCTGGCAAGAATATAACATATAGGGGTTTGAGGTAGTGTTGAATGACAATTGTCCATAATGGAACCCGTTAACAAAACTAAATGCAGCTGCATGCAACCCTGGGGCGGAGCAACAACCATCCATACAGAGCCGGATTAAGGGGGTGCCCAGGGGGTCAGTACCCCGGGCCCCCATTATGGTGCTTCCCGGCCGAAGCTCTGCACCACTCTTCAGGTTGCCGGGGCAGGAGGAGGGATCCACACTGCCGGGGGAGGAGTGCGGCTGTGCATGCGGCTTCCTCCTTCGCCCTGCATCCATACACTTGGTTTTAACCTTTCCTCAAAGTCAAAGTTTACTGCTCTGCCAGGGAGGAGGGGGCCATCATGAAGCCTGCATATGGGCCCACTCCTCTCTTAAACAGCTCCTGATTATTTGGACTAGTGAAAACTGTTGTTATGTGTATACCTGATGTTATTAGTAAACACTAGCGCATACCCTCAAACATGACCCATTCCATTAGGTACAAAATGCTCTGTTCCTGGACTTCCTTGCCAGTGGCAGTTACAGAGGAGGGGCTGCAGCACAGTCCAAAATTCAAATAGAGGAGCCACACCCACTGCCAGTGAGTCCCAGACAATTATGTTTGGCAGCATTTGGAGTGGCAGTTGGTGTGGCTCCCCTATTTGAATTTTGGACTGTGCTGCAGCCCCACATGTGGAGCCACCACTGGCAAGGAAATCCAGGAAGAGAGCATTTTGTACCTAATAGAATGGGTCATGTTGGAGTGTATGCTAGCGGATAATAGTGTGGTGGACAAGCCAGGTGGATAGACTTAACCAGGAACTAGTGTTTATTGCAGTGCTCAATTATAGTAAAGCTATACTCACAGTTCTGTTATACAGAAAGCAATGATGGAGATGGTATACAACGGAGGTGGTATACAGCATACCGAGGACCAGAAGGTCATGTACAGTATATAGGCAGAAACACAGAACACACAGGTCAGATGAGCTGTAAGAGAGGAGGGGCCTGTAGTCTCCGATCCTCTCTGGTGGTGCAGTAGACACTGGCACTGTGCCAGAGTCTACTGTGCATGCGCGAATCACAGGGAAAATAGATGTGGCAGCCATTTTGACAGTGCCGGGCCGACGTAGCGGTAAATATAATTAAAGACCCATATGGGCTGCACATCTTGCACCTATTATAGACAAGCCAGTGGACACAGGTATATAGCAGGATCCCAGCGGAGCTGTGCTGTATACACGTGAGTACCACTGTGGCGCTTAAACACATTACCAAGATCGCGCCGCGCATGTTCAGACTACTCTAAGGTGGCCATCTTGGTTAGGTACACATGCTTCAGGTGTGAAGCAATATGGATGTAGCACAGCAACATACTCCATACACCAATAAATCCTCATGTAAACCTATATAATACAGATTCATTTGCATTATAGTTAAAAATAAGTTTGAATCCAACAAATAGTATCAAATGAACAATATGAGTTTATCTTACAGACAGATATTAAATCACAAATTCTGAAGATTACTTTGTAATAAATCAGGCCCCAGAGAACATAATTTACTATATCATCCAAAAAAATAATTGCAATCGTCCCCTCTAAGTAATGGAGGAACTTATTCAATTAGGAAAAAATAAAATAAATCAATGATCCTATGATCCACCTCCAGAATATGTCTTAGAATACATTGGCAAAAGGATCTTTTTGAAGTTCTACAGTATGTGTCAAACACAATAAACAGATGAGGGAACCTATTCTCATACTGTATATCTGTTTAGTTTAGGCAGTGGGGCAAAGAGTGGGAGTGGGTTCTAAATAATTACCTGGGCCCAGGCCTTATGGCCTGGTAGGTGCCTGAGTCCGCTACTCCCCCATCCCCATTTCCTTGACAGCGAATACTGTTTTTTTCTGTGTTTTTTTTGTGGGGGAGGAAAGGAGGCCACATTCTCAGGGGTTTCAGATTATAGATCGACAGTAATTAGGTCAACAGTTAATAAATCGACACCATATGGTCAACATGCAAAAGGTCGACATGGTCTAAAGGTCGATACGTAAAAGGTAGACAGTGCTTAAAGTCAACAGGTTCAAAATGTCGACAGGTTTAAAAGGTCGGCATGACAATAGTCAAGACAAGATTTTTTACATTTTTTTTAACTTTTTCATCCTGTACGTGGTACACTAATTGGGGTCACATGTAGTTAAACAATGAACAGAAAAACTTGAAAAACTTGTGTCAACCTTTTTCGTGTCGACCATTTCTGTGTTGACCTTTTGACCCTGTCAACCTTTTCTACTGTGTATCTTTTTCATGTTGACCTTTTGACCCTGTCAACCTTTTGCATGTCGACCATTTGTGGTCGACCTATTGAATGTCTACCTTTTCCATGTAGATATATTGATCCACAGCCACCCCCAGTATCTGGCCCTGCTCTCTACAACCATGAGTTTAGGTGGATCAGAATTGTGAATATTAGGAATATAAGACTGCGCTTTAAAGATCTCTTCTAATAAAAGTGTTTCAAATCAAGGAGGTTATTCAGGTTTGTTAGCAAACCAAAAAAAAGCAAACTAAAGGGCAACACCATGTTGCACTGCAGGTGGGGCAGATGTAACATGTGCAGAAAGAGTTAGATTTGGGTGGGTTATATTGTTTCTGTGCAGGCTAAATACTGGCTGCTTTATTTTTTCACTGCAATTTAGATTTAAGTTTGAACACATCCCACCCAAATCTCATCTTTCTGCACACGTTACAACCAGAGGCGTCACTCACCTCTGTGACACCCGGTGCGGCAGCGAGGATAAAAAGGGCGGGGCTTCATGGGAATGGGTGGGGCTTACATAGAGGGGCGGGGCTTCGCGGGCGGAACCCATTTTTAAACAATTGCAGGCACGCAAAGGGGGCGGGGCTTCGCGTCCCGACACCCGTTTTTTTTTTCACTGGGGGGTGTGGGAGGTGAGGGCTGACTCTCGGGAGGTGCTGTCCCTGCAGTGCTGGCTCCTACAAAGTGACAGGAGCCGAGTGCTGCACATAATATAACAGTGCAGCACTCGGCTTCTATCACTCTGCAGGAGCCGGCATTTTGGTGTCACCCCTCGGCGGGTGACACCCGGGAGCGGGCCGCACCCCCCGCACCCCCCTTGTGACGCCACTGGTTACAACTGCCCCACCTGCAGTGGGCTTTTTTGGTTTGCTAACAACCCTGAATAAGGTCCTAAGGCAGTTTCTAGTCAAAATGTGCTCCCCTCTCCCCAAGTCACCCACCCAGAATTAAAGGATGGATATACAGTATCTGTATATGTTCTTCTCTATACGCATACAGGTTTTTTTATATGATGTAACAAAAACTATTTGTTAATATTTTTACTGTAGAATTTGACTATGGGTAATCTATGTATATTGTTTATGTGCTCCTATATGGACCTCATACAGGTTTTTATAATACATAAAGATGTGTCCTTTTACATCTTTGCTCCCGTTGGCTACAAGTGTTGTGTAAAGCAGTAGCACCTAGCGTCTTTTTTGTGGGGGGGGTTTCGGGACAATGCATCATAAACGCAATATAATGCAATCGGATGCACACACAGCGTCTGCTGATTAAAATTATATGTAGCATGCCTTTATTCTGAGTGTCACTGAGACTGTATTTGCAGGGCCGTTTCTAGCCAATTTGGCTCCCAGTGCGAGATTTAAAAATGCGCCCCCCCCATTCGCATAAAAAAAGTGCCCCCCCTATAGATATAAAGAGGAAAAGCATGCGCGCGCTCCCGACAAGGGGGCGTGGCCTCGTTAAAATGGGCGTGGCTTTGTTAAGGTGGGCATGGCCTCATCTGATCTCATCATCACAGCCACCACAGGATAAAAAAAAAAAAGTCCTCATTTTACACATTGCGGCAGGCACGCGACCCCATTTTACACAGTGCGGCAGGCAAGTGTCCCCATTTTACACATTGCGGCAGGCACGCGACCCCATTTTACACAGCACAGCAGGCAAGTGTCCCCATTTTACACAGCACGGCAGGCTATGGTCCCCATTTTACAGAGTACGGCAGGAACGTGCCCCCATTTTACACATTGCGGCAGGCACATGTCCCCATTTTACACATTGCGACAGGCACGTGCCCCCATTTTAAACAGTACAACAGGCAAATGTCCCCATTTTACACAGTACGGCAGGCACATGCCCCCATTTTACACATTGCAGCAGGAAAGTGTCCCCATTTTACACATTGCGGCAAGCAAGAGTCCCCATTTTACACATTGCGGCAGGCATGTGCCCCCTTTTACACAGTACAACAGGCAAGTGTCCCCATTTTACACAGTACGGCAGGCACGTGCCCCCATTTTACACATTGCGGCAGGAAAGTGTCCCCATTTTACACATTGCGGCAGGCAAGAGTCCCCATTTTACACATTGCGGCAGGCAAGAGTCCCCATTTTACACATTGCGGCAGGCACGTGCCCCCATTTTACACAGTACGGCAGGCAAGTGTCCCCATTTTACACATTGCAACAGGCAAGTGTCCCCATTTTACACATTGTGGCAGGCACGTGCCCCCATTTTACACATTGCGGCAGGAAAGTGTCCCCATTTTACACATTGCGGCAGGCACGTGTCCCCATTTTACACAGTACAGCAGGCAAGAGTCCCCATTTTACACATAGCGGCAGGCACGTGTTCCCATTTTACACAGTACGGCAGGCAAGAGTCCCCATTTTACACATTGCGGCAGGCACGTGCCCCCATTTTACACATTGCGGCAGGAAAGTGTCCCCATTTACACATTGCGGCAGGAAAGTGTCCCCATTTTACACATTGAGACTGTATTTGCAGGGCCGTTTCTAGCCAATTTGGCTCCCAGTGCGAGATTTAAAAATGCGCCCCCCCCATTCGCATAAAAAAAGTGCCCCCCCTATAGATATAAAGAGGAAAAGCATGCGCGCGCTCCCGACAAGGGGGCGTGGCCTCGTTAAAATGGGCGTGGCTTTGTTAAGGTGGGCATGGCCTCATCTGATCTCATCATCACAGCCACCACAGGATAAAAAAAAAAAAGTCCTCATTTTACACATTGCGGCAGGCACGCGACCCCATTTTACACAGTGCGGCAGGCAAGTGTCCCCATTTTACACAGCACAGCAGGCAAGTGTCCCCATTTTACACAGCACGGCAGGCTATTGTCCCCATTTTACAGAGTACGGCAGGAACGTGCCCCCATTTTACACATTGCGGCAGGCACATGTCCCCATTTTACACATTGCGACAGGCACGTGCCCCCATTTTACACAGTACAACAGGCAAGTGTCCCCATTTTACACAGTACGGCAAGCAGAGTCCCCATTTTACACATTGCGGCAGGCACGTGCCCCCTTTTTACACAGTACAACAGGCAAGTGTCCCCATTTTACACATTGCGGCAGGCACGTGTCCCCATTTTACACATTGCGGCAGGCACGTGCCCCCATTTTACACCATAGAACAGGCACGTGCCCCCATTTTACACATTGCGGCAGGAAAGTGTCCCCATTTTACACATTGCGGCAGGCAAGAGTCCCCATTTTACACATTGCGGCAGGCACGTGCCCCCATTTTACACAGTACGGCAGGCAAGTGTCCCCATTTTACACAGTACAACAGGCAAGTGCCCCCATTTTACACATTGCGGCAGGAAAGTGTCCCCATTTTACACATTGCGGCAGGCACGTGTCCCCATTTTACACATTGCGGCAGGAAAGTGTCCCCATTTTACACATTGCGGCAGGCACGTGTCCCCATTTTACACAGTACGGCAGGCAAGAGTCCCCATTTTACACATTGCGGCAGGCACGTGCCCCCATTTTACACATTGCGGCAGGAAAGTGTCCCCATTTTACACATTGCGGCAGGCAAGAGTCCCCATTTTACACATTGCGGCAGGCACGTGCCCCCATTTTACACAGTACGGCAGGCACGTGCCCCCATTTTACACATTACGGCAGGCACGTGTCCCCATTTTACACCTTGCGGCAGGCTTGTGCCCCCATTTTACACAGTACAACAGGCAAGTGTCCCCATTTTACACATTGCAGCAGGAAAGTGTCCCCATTTTACACATTGCGGCAGGCACGTGTCCCCATTTTACACATTGCGGCAGGCACGTGCCCCCATTTCATACATTGCGGCAGGCACATGTCCCCATTTTACACATTGTGGCAGGCAAGAGTCCCTATTTTACACATTACGGCAGGCACGTGTCCCCATTTTACACAGTACGGCAGGAAAGTGTCCCTATTTTACACAGTATGGCAGGAAAGTGTCCCCATTCTATGCAGTACGGTAGGCAAGTGTCAAGTGGGGGGGGGGGGGGAGCGGAAGGAAGGAAGGGAGAGGGAGGGGGGGAGAGAGAGATGAACAACTTACGTCAAGAAGATCTTGCTGCTCCTCGCGCCGGCGCCTCCTCTTAACAGCTTGGCTCCCCCTCCTCCCTTTTCCCGAGTACTCGTGCTCGGGGGGCGGTGTTTCGCGGATTGACGCGGTTGCGCCGTCGTCATACCGCAAAACTCCGCCCACCGAGCAGGAGTACTCAGGAAAAGGGAGGAGGGGGGAATCTGGGACCCGTAAAGTGCCGCGGCGGGCGCCCTGTGCGGTTGCACGGCTCGCCCGCCGCAAGAAACGGCACTGTGTATTTGCATACAAAATACTATGGCAATTCGGATGCAGATAGAGCTGCAATTGCACACAGAATATAGGCATGCTGCAGGTCATTTTAACCAGCAGAAGACACTTGTGCATCCTATTGCATTACTTTGCGTTTACGTTCACGGAAAAAAATGCTAAATAGATGCTCGGCGCTACCGAGACCCGCCACGGCATGGGACAACTTCAAGGGCTTTTTAGCGTGACTGCAGCAAGAACGTAAGAGGACACTTCTTTAATTGTTAATAATATAATTACTATAGAGTTTTCTGTAGTCAATGTATATCATTGTTCAATATAGTTCGATTTATTGCCACCAGGTTCATCAATTCACCACACTGCACAGTTTTCCTTCTCTATTGTTCTACTTTAAAAAAAGATGTTCTAGTTTCATAAAAAATGTCCTTCATCTTTATTGTAAAAAAAATGAAAACTCTATACTTGCTTAAATTATATTTCTTTTTATATTCAAGGTATTCGTACCAGATCATACAGTAATAGTCCATCATACAGTGATCGTTTTTCATAATAGTTTTCTAGCTCTTGTGTAGATTGTAAAATGTCAGATTATGCAAGAGATATAATCACGTTATTAATATTTCTGAGACTATGTATTGTAAACTACACTTTAAAACTGTCCCTTTGTTCCTCAAGTAGGACTCCCATGTGTGTCATTGTTTAAGCTGATGTAATTATGTTATTAATACATGGGAATACATTCCTAAACTTTCAAATGATCTGCTCAGTTTGCATATATTTACCCACAGTTGTTTGTACAGTATAATAGGTATATGTTTATATAATATTTACTTAGGGTAGCCAGAATGTAATGTCACCCAGGCAGTCAGTCATGTGACACTATTACTTCAATTCTCTGTAGTGGATAAATCATGCCTCTAATTGTCATAATTTACTGGGCAATATTCAATTATTTTCCCCCCGTCCGCACCCTGGCGCGATATAACAATTGATTATCGCCCACTGAATTTTTTTCATTTCTAAATAATTCTACACTATAAATGTTACAAATATCTGGAGGGAAAGGTTAAAGAGATAATGTTATGTTACACTGCCTCTATTTTTTTTTACTTATTAACTAATGAGTTTACAGTTACCTGGTATACTTTCTTCTCTTGGTATTGCTTGACACGTAATGGAAGTGATGTAGTCATGCGGTTGACATTTGCAATGCTGACATTTATGATATTGACACTGTTAATTAGCAGAAATCCCCAAAATTTCCATCCCTAAGCCTTCGTTGGATCCCAACTATGGAATATTTTATTTCCTAGTACCCTAAAAATGTAAGATCCAAGAGTTGGAATTCAAATACAAGCAGGTTTGGATTAGTCATCCCTGTCTCTCAAATGCACATGTGCTGGTCATAGTTTCATGTTGTTAATTCTGCTCTGTGATTGCCTGAGAACTGCTAGCTGTCTACATCCTTACCTTATGTCTCCAGTCCTTTGATTGTTTATTACAGTTGCCATTCATATTTCCCTGCTGCGTGACTGTTCATCATTGTGTCACTAATCTGTGACTTATCTGCAATATTCCAGAGACTTTGGCATACAGTTTTTCAGTTACCATTTGGATTTTCCTGCTGTGCGAATCAGAACTGCAATATCGTTCTGGACTCTGCCATAAACTCCTCCTCATGGAACAACTCTCCAGCAATTGCTTATTACCTACAAATGGTGACAGAATATCTGACCCTAAATGTGGGGGAAAACTTGGGGTCCAGTGACCATCATGCAGAATGATTCAGAATAAAGATAGAGACTGACTCATCCCACACAAAAACAAAGGAGTGAGATTTTAGGAAGGCTGATTTTGTAGTGATGTGAAAATGTGTAAGCAAATCTTAGGCAGAGTGAAGGAATTTGGTAAGAGTGCAGGAGAGGTGGGAAAATTAATAATTGCAACACTAAATGCAACAGACCTTTGTATCAAAAGGGTTAGGAAAACCACAAAGAAAAGGAAGCCAGTGTGGTTTGCCAAAGCAGTACAGATGTGTCCTCCTACATCATTGCTGTAGTCATGTTAAACAGCCCTTCTAGTTGCACCTAGTCGAGAGCTATGCGATTAAGGTGCACATTCAGACTGCTAAATAAAATATGTGGCATGTATATATTCTCTATGCAACTGCACCTCTATCTGCATATCAAATGCTACATTATAGAGTTTATTTTACTGGAATATACTGTAATCAGTGGCATCAGATGGCGGGTGCGGGGGGTGCATCCCGCACCCAGGTGTCACCCTCTGAATGTGCAGCGTAACTGTTATTACTACTTGTTCTCCTATGTGCTGGAGCCATCATTTACTGTATTACAATCATCCCTGCCTGCAACTTATTTCTATGAGCCATGGGGGTCATTCCGAGTTGTTCGCTCGCAAGCTGCTTTTAGCAGCATTGCACACGCTAAGCCGCCGCCTACTGGGAGTGAATCTTAGCTTCTTAAAATTGCGAACGAAAGATTCGCATTATTGCGAAAATACATCTCTGTGCAGTTTCTGAGTAGCTCGAGACTTACTCGGCATCTGCGATCAGTTCAGTGCTTGTCGTTCCTGATTTGACGTCACAAACACACCCAGCGTTCGCCCAGACACTCCTCCGTTTCTCCAGCCACTCCCGCGTTTTTCCCAGAAACGGTAGCGTTTTTTCCCACACACCCATAAAATGGCCTGTTTCCGCCCAGAAACACCCACTTCCTGTCAATCACATTACGATCACCAGAACGAAGAAAAAAACGTGAGTAAAATTCCTAACTGCATAGCAAATTTACTTGGCGCAGTCGCAGTGCGGACATTGCGCATGCGCACTAAGCGGAAAATCGCTGCGATGCAAAAAAATTTACCGAGCGAACAACTCGGAATGACCTCCCATGTGTGTGCGTTTCAATAAACAGCATTATTGTGTCACCAACCCTTGTCTGTCTGCTACTAGCTTCCTAACAGGATGTGGCTGTTCAATCAGTGGAAAAAATAAGATTTTACTCACCGGTAAATCTATTTCTCGTAGTCCGTAGTGGATGCTGGGACTCCGTAAGGACCATGGGGAATATCGGCTCCGCAGGAGACTGGGCACAACTAAAGAAAGCTTTAGGACTACCTGGTGTGCACTGGCTCCTCCCACTATGACCCTCCTCCAGACCTCAGTTAGGATACTGTGCCCGGAAGAGCTGACACAATAAGGAAGGATTTTGAATCCCGGGTAAGACTCATACCAGCCACACCAATCACACCGTATAACTCGTGATACTATACCCAGTTAACAGTATGAAATATAACTGAGCCTCTCAACAGATGGCTCAACAATAACCCTTTAGTTAGGCAATAACTATAAACAAGTATTGCAGACAATCCGCACTTGGGATGGGCGCCCAGCATCCACTACGGACTACGAGAAATAGATTTACCGGTGAGTAAAATCTTATTTTCTCTGACGTCCTAAGTGGATGCTGGGACTCCGTAAGGACCATGGGGATTATACCAAAGCTCCCAAACGGGCGGGAGAGTGCGGATGACTCTGCAGCACTGAATGAGCAAACTCTAGGTCCTCCTCAGCCAGGGTATCAAACTTGTAGACTCTTACAAAAATGTTTTAACCCGACCAAGAACAGCTCGGCAAAGTTGTAAAGCCGAGACCCCTCGGGCAGCCGCCCAAGAAGAGCCCACTTTCCTCGTGGAATGGGCTTTTACAGATTTAGGGTGCGGCAGTCCAGCCGCAGAATGTGCAAGTTGAATCGTGCTACAGATCCAGCGAGCAATAGTCTGCTTAGAAGCAGGAGCACCCAGCTTGTTGGGTGCATACAGGAGAAATAGCGAGTCAGTTTTCCTGACTCCAGCTGTCCTGGAAACATATACTTTTCAGGGCCCTGACTACGTCCAGTAACTTGGAATCCTCCAAGTCCCAAGTAGCCGCAGGCACCACAATAGGTTGGTTCACATGAAAAACTGATACCACCTTAGGAAGGAATTGGGAACGAGTCCTCAATTCCGCCTTATCCATATAAAATACAGATAAGGGCTTTTGTATGACAAAGCCGCCAATTCTGATACATGCCTGGCCGACGCCAAGGCCCACAGCATGACCACTTTCCACGTGAGGTATTATAGCTCCATGGATTTAAGTGGCTCAACCCAATGCGACTTCAGGAAATCCAACACCACGTTGAGATCCCACGGTGCCACTGGAGGCACAAACGGGGGCTGACTATGCAGCACTCCCTTAACAAAAGTCTGAACTTCAGGCAGTGAAGCCAGTTCTATTTTGGAAGAAAATCGATAGAGCCGAAATCTGGACCTTAATGGAACCCAATTTTAGGCCCATAGTCACCTCTGACTGTAGGAAGTGCAGAAATCGACCTAGCTGAAATTTCTCCTTTGGGGCCTTCCTGGCCTCACAGCACGCAACATATTTCCGCCATATGCGGTGATAATGGTTTGCGTTCACTTCTTTCCTAGCTTTAAATAGCGTAGGGATAACTTCCTCCGGAATGCCCTTTTCCTTCAGGATCCGGCGTTCAACCGCCATGCCGTCAAACGCAGCCGCGGTACGTCTTGGAACAGACAGGCCCCCTGCTGCAGCAGGTCCTGTCTGAACGGCAGAGGCCATGGGTCCTCTGAGATCATTTCTTGGAGTTCTGGTTACCAAGCTCTTCTTGGCCAACCCGGAACAATGAGTATAGTTCTTACTCCTCTCCTTCTTATTATTCTCATTACCCTGGGTAAGAGAGGCAGAGAAGGGAACACATACACCGACTGGTACACCCACGGTGTTACCAGAGCGTCCACAGCTATCGCCTGAGGGTCCCTTGACCTGGCGCAATATCTTTGTAGCTTTTTGTTGAGGCGGGACGCCATCATGTCCACCTGTGGCCTTTCCCAACGGTGTACAATCATTTGGAAGACTTCTGGATGAAGTCCCCACTCTCCTGGGTGGAGGTCGTGTCTTCTGAGAAAGTCTGCTTCTCAGTTGACCACTCCGGGAATGAACACTGCTGACAGTGCTAACACATGATTTTCCGCCCATCGGAGAATCCTTGTGGCTTCTGCCATCGCCATCCTGCTTCTTGTGCCGCCCTGTCGGTTTACATGAGCGATCGCCGTGATGTTGTCTGACTGGATCAGCACCGGCCGGTGTTGAAGCAGGGGTCTAGCCTGACTTAGGGCATTGTAAATGGCCCTTAGTTCCAGAATATTTATGTGTAGGGAAGTCTCCTGACTTTTCCATAGCCTTGGAAGTTTCTTCCCTGTGTGACTGCCCCCCAGCCTCGAAGGCTGGCATCCGTGGTCACCAGGACCCAGTCCTGTATGCCAAATCTGCGGCCCCCTAGAAGATGAGCACTCTGCAGCCACCACAACAGCGACACCCTGGCCCTTGGAGACAGGGTTATCCGCCGATGCATCTGAAGATGCGACCCGGACCACTTGTCCAACAGATCCCACTGGAAAATCCTTGCATGGGACCTGGCGAATGGAATTTCTTCGTAAGAAGCTACCATCTTTCCCAGGGCTCGCGTGCATTGATGCACCGACACCTGTATTTGTATTAGGAGGTCTCTGTCTAGAGACGACAACTCCTTGGACTTCTCCTTCGGGAGAAACCCTTTTTATCCTGTTCTGTGTCCAGAACCATACCCAGGAACAGTAGACGCGTCGTAGGAACCAGCTGCGACTTTGGAATATTCAGAATCCAGCCATGCTGTTGTAGCACTTCCCGAGATAGTGCTACTCCGACGAACAACTGCTCCCTGGACCTCGCCTTTATAAGGAGATCGTCCAAGTACGGGATAATTATTTCGGCCATTACCTTGGTAAATACCTCGGTGCCGGGGACAGACCAACGGCAACGTCTGGAATTGGTAATGACAATCCTGTACCACAATTTTGAGGTACTCCTGGTGAAGAGGGTAAATAGGGACATGCAGGTAAGCATCCTTGATGTCCAGTGATACCATGAAATTCTCCAGGCTTGCAATAATCGCCCTGAGCGATTCCATTTTGAACTTGAACCTTCGTATATAAGTGTTCAAGGCTTTCAATTTTAGAATGGGTCTCACCGAACCGTCTGGTTACGGTACCACAACATTTTGGAATAGTAACCCCGGCCTTGTTGAAGGAGGGGTACCTTGATTTCACCTGCTGGAAGTACAGCTTGTGAATTGCCGCCAGTACTACCTTTCTCCGAGGGCAGCAGGCAAGGCTGATGTGAGGTAACGGCGAGGGGGAGTCGCCTCGAACTCCAGCCTGTATCCCTGTGATACTATTTGCAGAACCTAGGGATCCACCTGTGGGCAAGCCCACTGGTCCCTGAAGCTCCCGAGACGCGCCCCTACCGCACCTGTCTCCACCTGTGGAGCCCCAGCGTCATGCGGTGGACTCAGAGGAAGCGGGGGAAGATTTTTGATCCTGGGAACTGGCTGTCTGGTGCAGCTTTTTCCTTCTTCCCTTGTCTCTGTGCAGAAAGGAAGCGCCTTTGACCCGCTTGCTTTTCTGAAGCCGAAAGGACTGTACCTGAAAATACGGTGCTTTCTTAGGCTGTGAGGAAACCTGAGGTAAAAAAATTTCTTCCCAGCTGTTGCTGTGGATACGAGGTCCCAGAGACCATCCCCAAACAATTCCTCACCCTTATAAGGCAGAATCTCCATGTGCCTTTTACCGGCAGCATCACCTGTCCACTGCCGGGTTTCTAATACCCTCCTGGCAGAATGGACATTGCATTAATTCTGGATGCCAGCCGGCAAATATCCCTCTGTGCATCCTTCATATATAAGACGACGTCTTTAATATGCTCTATGTTAGCAAAATATTATCCCTGTCTAGGGTATTAATATTATCTGACAGGGTATCAGACCACGCTGCAACAGGACTATTTATGCTGAGGCAATTGCAGGTCCCAGTATAGAACCTGAGTGTGTATATACAGACTTCAGGATAGCCTCCTGCTTTTTATCAGCAGGCTCCTTCAAGGTGGCCGTATCCTAAGACGGCAGTGCCACCTTTTTTGACAAACGTGTGAGCGCCTTATCCACCCTAGGGGATATCTCCCAACGTGACCTATCCTCTGGCGGGAAAGGGTACGCCATCAGTAACTTTTTAGAAATTACCAGTTTCTTATCGGGGGAACCCACGCTTCTTTACACACTTCATTCACTCATCTGATGGGGGAACAAAACACTGGCTGCTTTTTCTCCACAAAAATAAAACCCCTTTTATGTGGTACTTGGGTTCATGTCAGAAATGTGTAACACATTTTTCATTGCCGAGATCATGTAACGGATGTTCCTAGTGGATTGTGTATATATCTCAACCTCGTCGACACTTGAGTCAGACTCCATGTCGACATCTGTGTCTGCCATCTAAGGTAACGGGCGTTTTTTTGAGCCCCTCATGGCCTTTGAGACGCCTGGGCAGGCGCGGGCTGAGAAGCCGGCTGTCCCACAGCTGTTACGTCATTCAGCCTTTTATGTAAGGAGTTGACATTGTCGGTTAATACCTTCCACCTATCCATCCACTCTGGTGTCGGCCCCACAGGGGGCGACATCCCATTTATCGGCCTCTGCTCCGCCTCCACGTAACCTTCCTCATCCAACATGTCGACACAGCCGTACCGACACACCGCACACACACAGGGAATGCTCTGACTGAGGACAGGACCCCACAAAGTCCTTTGGGGAGACAGAGAGAGAGTATGCCAGCACACACCAGAGCGCTATATAATGCAGGGATTAACACTATAACTGAGTGATTTTCCCCCCAATAGCTGCTTGTATACATATATTGCGCCTAAATTTAGTGCCCCCCCCCCCCCCCCCTCTCTTTTTAACCCTTTGAGCCTGAAAACTACAGGGGAGAGCCTGGGGAGCTGTCTTCCAGCTGCACTGTGAAGAAAAAATGGCGCCAGTGTGCTGAGGGAGATAGCCCCGCCCCTTTTTCGGCTGACTTTTCTCCCGCTTTTTTATGGATTCTGGCAGGGGTAATTTATCACATATATAGCCCTGGGACTATATATTGTGATGATTTGCCAGCCAAGGTGTCTTATATTGCCCTCAGGGCGCCCCCCCCCCCCCCCCCCAGCGCCCTGCACCCATCAGTGACCGGAGTGTGAGGTGTGCATGAGGAGCAATGGCGCACAGCTGCAGTGCTGTGCGCTACCTTGTTGAAGACAGAAGTCTTCTGCCGCCGATTTTCCGGAACACTTCTTGCTTCTGGCTCTGTAAGGGGGCCGGCGGCGCGGCTCCGGGAACGAACACCAAGGTCGGGTCCTGCGGCCGATCCCTCTGGAGCTAATGGTGTCCAGTAGCCTAAGAAGCCCAAACTACCACCTGTTAGGTAGGTTTGCTTCTTCTCCCCTTAGTCCCTCGCTGCAGTGAGTCTGTTGCCAGCAGATCTCACTGTAAAATAAAAAACCTAAATATACTTTCTTTCTAGGAGCTCAGGAGAGCCCCTAGTGTGCATCCAGCTCAGCCGGGCACAAGATTCTAACTGAGGTCTGGAGGAGGGTCATAGTGGGAGGAGCCAGTGCACACCAGGTAGTCCTAAAGCTTTCTTTAGTTGTGCCCAGTCTCCTGCGGAGCCGCTATTCCCCATGGTCCTTACGGAGTCCCAGCATCCACTTAGGACGTCAGAAAAATGCAGTGTTGCCAGATCTTGCTTGTCCTATACAACTACACAGATGGGCATGGGCATAACTAGGGCAATGTGGCCAGTGCCCCTGCATAGATCGCAGGTCACCCCAGTGGCAGAACTGCCCGCCACCACAATGTCCATTTGCAGGGCACCTTTAAGCTCAAACAGTGCTGTGTAGATGGAGGGAGCGGTTAGGCACCAGGAGTCAGCCAGTGGCAGAGTGTCAGTTTCTGTCAGTGAGGCAGCTGCTGACTGAGGAGAGGCCAGGTGAGTGCTGTCAATGACTCAAACCTTGGGGGTGGTGGGGGTGGGGGGTGGGGGGGGGGGTGCTGTTAGGGGTGGTGGTGGGGTAGACATTAGAGTTCAATTCATAAATGAAAGACCCCCCCCAAAAAAAAAAAAAAAATACTATTCCTGCAGTGCTGCTAGATCAGGCTTAGACAGAGGGGGGATGGGGGATATTAGAATTAAACTATTGAAGAACAATAATTTATTGTTCTTTAATTTAATAGTTGATTTCTAATGTCCCCTCCCCTTCCTCATTCTCTGCCCAAACCTAATCAAAAAGCATGACTACTGGTTTTTATTGTCAACAAGGGGCTCACCTCGGGGTCGCTGACAGCCTTTGAAGGGCACCTGCCCCCTATGTTGTGAGCGAAGGGTGGTGGCGGTAGCAGCGGCCAGTCCTCTTTCTCACTTGCACACAAAATACCTCTGCAATAGGGGGGGTAGTGGGACCCGGGCCCTCATCAGGCACCTCTAACAGGTGTACCCACACCCTCCCCCCTCTCAGCACCACTGGCTCAACTTAGTGGCATAATGTGTTTAAGAGGCTGTGCGGCATAACATGAATAAGGGACACTACTGTGTGATGAAACGTGAATAAGGGGCACTACTTTATAGCAAAATGTGAGTAAAGTACACTACTGTGCGGTGTAATACGTATAAAGCAGGCATGTCCAAACTGCGGCCCTTCAGCTGTTGAGAAACTACACATCCCAGCATGCCCTGACACAGCGTTATCATTCTCTGACAGCAAAACTGTGTCAGGGCATGCTGGGATATGTAGTTTCACAACAGCTGGAGGGCCACAGTTTGGACATGCCTGGTATAAGGAGTACTACTGTGTGGCGTAATGTATATAAGGGGTACTACTGTGTGATGTAACATGAATAAGTGACACTTCCATGTATCATAAAGTGAATAAGGGGCACTACTGTGTGGTATAATATGTATAAGGGGTACTACTGTGCAGTGTAGTATCTATAAGGGATACTAGTGTGTGGCATAATGTATATAAGGGGTATTACTGAGTGGCAAAACTTGAATAAGGGACATTACTGTGTGGCACAATGTAAACAAGGGGTACTACTGTATGGTGTAATGTGAATAACTTGTACCACTGTACAGTGTAATGTGAATATGGTTGTACTACTGTATGGTATCTTTTGAACTGGAGGTACTATAGCGTGGCCACAACCCTTCCTCGTGAGACCACACATTTTTGAGGGTACATGCCGAAAGTGCGCGCTATCTTTTTTCAAAATATGAGAGGAGTGGGGCACCAGTGCTCTTTCTGGCACAGGGCACCAAAATGCCTAGTTATGGCTCTGCTCTGCACATGGGCATGTTTACTACAGCGAAAATGCTGTTTCCAGAGCTTTGGCACAGTCTGGGGATTGGATGCTGTGGGCAAAGCCATCCGATGGTGTTACCGTATTGAAGCCTATGGGTTTACTTCCATGTTTCCCTCTGAGAGGGATCTCCCAGCGCTCTAAGCCCGTAAGTCCTTCTATCACAAAGGACAGCTAATATCGGAAGAGCTGTCCTTTGTGATTTTCTTCAAGCATACAGCGTTAATAAACACCACTATGCTTACAAGGGGGACAGGGGGTGCGCTTGATATAAACCAGTGCTGTGTAAAAATACAATGTCATGAATATAGGTGTGGTCCTCTGTGTTCAGCACCCCTGTCCCACAAAAAATTCCTACAATGAACACTATCCAATTCTCTACACCTGCTTAGCTAGGGCTTGGTCAATTGAGAAAATGCCTTCCCTTCTCTTTGTGTGTGTGTCCTACACCAATGAAGTGCCAGCTTTACCCAACAGAACCAACCAAATACCAAATGTCTGATGATGGCACATGTGCTCTGTTGTGTGTCTTTTAATACAGAGAATGATGTACACTTGTTAGTATGTTGTTCTAATATTAACTATATTTATAAAAGAATAAACTTAGTAGGAGGAGTCAAGAATTGTAAGAGGAGGAGTCTATGCCAGGAGCCAGATGCTGACGCCGTGGTGGACCTGTGTGTCCTTTAAATGCATGGGACTATTTTTAGTCTCAGTCCAGCCCTGACTGCCAGCCAGAGTATCGCTCACTTACGCTGGTTGATATTTTATTGGTACAAAGTGCCAATAAGTGTCTTTCTATCGCCGAGATAGCAAACCACTTCAGAAACAGACAGGAAGTACTACCCATTTTGCACACCACAGCCTGTAGTATGATCTGGGATAGCTTACCAGGTACAATAACAATACTATTGACAAAAGACCTGTGCCAGTGAGATCTCTAGCTCCATATTATATTCAGATCACACCAAGTTTCTAAGATTACTTATATAAACCGTGTTCTATATAAAACAGAATTGTTTTACCAGTCTAGTAGAGCTAAATCTTGGAGCTCTATTCATCAATACAATCTGCAACAGCCAGCACATTTCATTATATAGCACTGCTTCTCGCACAAATATATATTTTCTTACCACCAGTATTCATCAGCTCGTATCTGCGCAGTATATCGACGCTCAGCAGTCTCCTTCCTTTGGCCAACAGCAATGTAACACTGCTGGAGACAGGTTAATGTGACATGTGCATGCAGGCTGAGATCCACATATGTGTATAGTTGTTTAACTTTGCGGGGATCCATCGTAGCATTTCTGAGATAAACTGTCTGATTCTGCTCTCCCATAGAGGTCTATAGGATGACGGTAAGCACCAGTATCCTTTTGTGAAATTGAATAAGCTGTAAATTAGTATTATTCCAGAAAACAGGCTCTTCATTACTTGATAGGCACTTTGATTTCTAGTATAATATTGGGAAAAGGACTAAATAGCCGTTTAGATTTTCAGGTACATTCATTACTAAAATTGTCACTCTGAAACACCCTGCAAATAGTAGATATTTAATTATGAAGTGAACCCCACATGGGACTCTGTCCTTCACACAATAATTACATTTTTCTACTACTTTTCATATCACGCTTTGAAACACGCCACAGTCAGTGGAGACTCCAATTTCCAGAAGGCAGCTTGAAGTATAGAAGGATTGGGAAGTGCACGGTTATCTATTATGAAACAGCTGTATGACGATGAAACGGAACATACTCTACTTCATCATCTGCGCCAGTACCCCCTCCCTTACCTTTATACAGCAGCATCACATAACTCCATGGTGTATGAGCTAAGTGGGCTTAACACAGATCCCAGGAGAACAGGCAGTAAATCATGACAACTGTAAATGATGTGAAAATGACAGCAGAACCAAGCATCTTATATGAAGACACAAGGGGACATGTAGTAATCACAGCAGGACAGCAGTTGTCACAAGGAGCCTTGATAGAAAGAAATAGCTTTCTATTCTCGGTCTGCTTACATGGGGACAGATGTATTAAGCCTGGAGAACTGATAAAGCAGTGATAAGGGCAAAGTGATAACGCACCAGCCAATCAGCTCCAATATGTAAATTGACAAGAGCTGATTGGCTGGTGCGTTATCACCTTGCACTTATCATTGCTTTATCACTGCTCCAGGCTTAATAAATCTGCTCCCTAGTGAGGTAACACTTGTCTAGCTCACACAAACATTATACAATACATCGGGAGGCATTTGATATGCCGGGATCCCGGCGCTCACCATACCGGTGCCAGGATCCCGACAGCCGGCATACCAACAACTATTCTCCCTCTTGGGGTGTCGACGACACCCCTGGAGGGAGAATAAATAGTTACGCGCACCACAGTGCCCACAGCGTGGTGAGCGCAGCGAGCCTGCAAGCGGCTCTTTTGCGCTTACCCCGCTGCCTGCATATCGGTGGTTGGGATACTGTATATTGTAATGCACTGACCAGCCAGCAGGGCCTGGTCAACCAATAGGCTGATCAGGCTGCAGCTTGGAGTGCTGGGTCCTGTGAGGGGGGGGCACAATAGAATAATTAGGTTTCTTTTTTTTCCCTCTTTCTTACTGTGCGATCCTGCAGCAGTGACCGTGCACCTAACGCCACTCATCCACTCACTGCTGCAGACAGTCTGCAGTGCAGCGATGACTGATTTAGTCATCATTGCTGCTGAGCACTGCCTGAGCTGCAGCGTCTTCTGTGTCTGGCCCCTCCTCACTCCGTCCTGATTATGCTGCTGCGCGATGACAGAGTCTGACATGCGCAGTATGCATTCCAGGACGCTGAAAGGGCCATCAGGGTGCCATTTTCAGCAGCAGAGCATGGTGCCTCACAGCTCTTGCACTGTTATTCATTGAAAGTGACTTCCTGCAGAACTTGAAGTTTGATGATGTAATCGAATAGTTTGCAGCTTCTAAAGCAAGAAAAAGAAGCTTGATGTAAACTGTTGATGTAAACGGTGAGTTTGATGACTATATTTAATGTATCATTTTGTATTATTGTCATTAGTCTATGTTTCTATAGAATAAAAAAATACAGTGATTGAATCCATGGTAAATTTTGATACATAATTACAGATTTTTATCTGAATATGAGCAAGCCAGTACTTGTGCTGATTCCCCTTTACTGTTACAAACTGCAGGTTAGGACAGGCCCACGCATACAACGTATGAAATCTCCGGAATGCATCTAAAATGTAAAAATCAGATATCTGCAAGTAACAATTTTGCATCAAAATATCTCAGCAATTTGTGTTTACTTACATTAGATGTTCGGTACTGCTTTACCGTTAATGATGGATATGGCAGTCGGAAAAGATTACAGGCACGTATGGACTATATTACCAGGGACATTTAGAGTGAACTGCATCTCAGACTTATGCGATTCTTAGAAAATATCGGATTTCTGCATAACAAATTCCCTATTGGTATAATGTAGTTACAGTACATACCACACAGAAAAGCAATATAAATTATTCAACATTCCCTGCATGCTTAATATTCACTTCTGGTTATTGCTATTAAGCCTAATAAAGCATTAACATCATTCACGTTGAGAAAGCAGGAAAAAAAAAAGCAAAGTCTCCTGTTCCTCTGTATGTGGTCATTAAAATTTACTACAACATAAAGAAAAATGTGAAAATATGTAGAATGGGAAACAGATCAAATATTGCTTGTTTGAAATCACTCTGTATCTGATATAACAACTGGGCATCCACCATTCTATGGCATAGGGTTAAAGTGTGCTTTTCCCTGTCTTACGTATCTTCAGCCCTGAGGCTGCGTGCTTGTGTTCTTAACTGAGATGAGAGGTCTTAAGGCCAGTACACACAGGGAGAGATGTGTGCTGAGTGATCTATAAGTGACCGCTCAGAAAACATCTCTCCCCCCGCACAGCGCGATGAAATGAGCGATGTGCTAGATTGAGGCCAATCTAGTACAGGCGATAGCGACGTGAGGGGCTGCGCATCGCTATCGCTGGGGGGCATACACATGAGAGATCCATGCTTAAAATTTAAGCAATCTAGTCAGATTGCTTAAGGGGGGTACACACGGAGCGATGTTCAGCTCATTTCTAAGTAATCTGACTAGATTGCTTAGAACATCGTTCCGTGTGTAGGGGTGCCGGCGACAGTGATGCGTGGTCCCGTGCGTCGATATCACCGGTGCTAGATTGGCCTGCATGCAAGCACAATCTATCAGGTTGCTCATTTCACCGCTGACCTCTCAGCACACATCTCTGGGGAAATCTCCCCGTCAGTACGGACCTTTAGATTTTAAGAACGGATCTCTCCGCTCTCCGCTCTCCATGAAAGCTGAAAGTTTGTCAGGTGCCTGTAGTGCGGAGTAACCTGAGAATACAAATGAAGATGCAGGTACGTAGCATCATGCACAGAAGAAGTTCATTCTTAGCTCTGGTTGAGAATCTAAAAATCAAAGTTACGAAATAATCTTGCAAAAAGTTGCTCTCCACTGCACAGGCCCTACTGCAAAGACAATGATTCTTAAGCAAAAGCTCCATTTGTGTAGGAAATTAAGGCAGGAAACCACAGACAATATACACTGAGCAACAGGGCCGTACTGGGACTAAAAATTGTCCTTGGCATCTAAAGCACACAGGCCCACCTCGGCGATGGTGTCTGACTCCTGGCATCCTCCTCCTTGGCTGCTTAGAGTGTTATATCATTCGGGGGTACTAATTTCCTGGTCCCGGGCTGCCCGATGCCCTCCCCCCCCATGTGTACACATACTTAAGGCTGGCACCATCTTACCAATGACATTTGTGAAGATGGCGCCCACGCACTGAAAGCAGAGACTCTGGCACTGTACCTGAACCTTTGCTCTCTAGTGCATATGGCGCATCTTACCAAATCTCACTAAAAGATAGCACCGGCCGAGGAGGGACACACTTCCCAAAGCAAGGTAGGAAGCGGGTGTCCTCCTCTGCACCCCCTCCGGTGTAAAATGGCGCCCCCCTGAGGAGCAAGCCCACAATTATTATGTTTCTTACATTGCATTATTTTTAAGGGGCGTGAAAACTCCCAACCTGGGTTTAATGTAGACTTTTGAATTAAACTGGCTGCTTTAACAGTTAATATTTACTCCGCCATTTCTATTCCTGAGAGAATCTGGGGATGCAATGGCACTCACAGTGCCCCACACATCGCAGGATAATTGACATGATGCTGCTGTTTGTGGGTGGTGATTAACACACTGACCAGCTGCTGTGCAGAAAACTGGGGCATCTGCCCTGTTTTCAGGGCGTGCTGAGATGGGCAAATGTTCATGCCGCTGATCCAATGCTGCATCATCGGACGCAGCAGCGGTCAGTCGGCATCTATTTAATTAAGACTCCTGCAGCTTTTTTTTTTATTCAATAGTTTTTATTGAAAGCTTATTGTTTTTAAACATACAAACCCCCAACAAACAGTAAACAATATAAATATATACGACAATGGACCATAACAAAACAGAAAGGCAGAATAATCAGTACTTATATATTAATGGCATGCCTCAAATAAGATAGAATGTATACCATGTCACACAAGATAGACATTCATGATATGGGCTCACAGGCGCCATGTGAGCCCCCCCAGGAGATGAACAAAGACATGTGAGATGGAGAACAGAAGGAGCATAAAAAGTATATAGCACACAGACCTCAAATATATCATAGTACAATAATAAGCATAGCCAATAATAGCAACCTACCCCAACAACCTAAATAAAAAAATAAAAAAACCCATCAAAATAAATGACCCCCAAAACCCTCCACCCTGTATAACCTAACCCCAACCCAGGCATACTTGGATCCCTAAACTCCTGCAACTAAGCTACCCTAACTAAACGTAGGGAATCCATAACTTGATCAGCAGCTGGTACCATAATGAGGTGACACTCCGCAGAAAGCCTTGTACCGCCGGCGTGCACAGGAGGTGAAGTAACAGTCAGCATAAAAAGATCCTCAGCAGCAGGTGGCAAAACCATGCAAGCACACAGCGGAAGAATTCACAACGGGGTCTGCCAGAGTGTACTAGGGTTGATAAGCTTCTGTTGTAAATGCTCCAATGGCAATTAAAGTCCCAAAACGGGATAGTTTATCAGGATAGATGCGGGAGAGCTGAAAAACACGTCCTGCACCAGGCCCCCCCCCAAGACTCCTGCAGCTTTAACATATTTCTGCAGAGCCACAGAAAACAAGTCTCAGCGGCTGTGCTATGGTGTCCACTTCCGAATCAGCCCTTAATTCCACTTTACTAAAATACACAACAATCCAAGCAAGGGATACCAAACCTCCTATATAATATTCAGACATATAACTTGTGCAGTATCAGTAATATTGCAATATACTGTATGTGTGCCTAGTCAATAACTTTCATTTATAAACCACACATTGCTTAGCGACCCATCAGAGTTTTTGAACTCATACCCTCAAATATTGTAGTCAGACACAAGAGCTCTTGTGTAGTAAATCTTGTAATGAAAGGGAACTACTTATACAGCGCCTCACGTAATATGGATTAATTGATAAATGAGTGAAAAAAATAAAAAATTAAACTCCTGAGACACTGCGCTTGCCATGACCACTATGTGAAGAAATGGATGAACAAACTAGAAACAACAACAGTGGCTGCGCTGTGTGTCAGCAGTCATATATAAATAGAGAGCACAACGTGTAAAATGTAAATATATGTTATTTAATATTACAATATAAAACAGTAACAATTAAAATAAACAGCACACCTATATCTGCCTCAGGTGATTAGCAAAGTCCAGCCGTATAATCAATAATGGCTATAAAGGATAACTCATATTCCACAATGTAAGAGGGAATGAGAAGATTCAGTAAGTGCAGTTCCAGATAATTATCTCTAACAGTCACCGGGTAGATAGTTTTAAGCATAAGATACCTCTCCAAGTGGGCTGGTAACGATTAGCCGAGCGTCCCCGGCTAAAGAGTCCTGCGTTGCCCAATGTGCTGTGCAGCGGAGAGGAGATGCGGATGATCCCGGTACTTGGCGCCCGCCGCAGCGGAGAAAATGGACGGCAGCCTCCTATGGCAATAGAGGCAGACCGACGGCTGTCACCTGCCGCAATGGTAACTGGAAGACGGCTTCTTGTAGCGGTGAGCCGATCAATGATGGTAATGGTGAGATCGGTATGGATTGCACAGAGGTAAATCACCTGGACCAGGTGTGCCTGAAGGCAGGGTCCTGACGCGTTTCGTCGCGATCACGTGACTTTATAAAAGGTTTGATAAAGTCACGTGATCGTGACGAAACGCATTAGAACCCCTCCTAACGCATTTCAGGGAGATTGTGAAAATTACACCTATCAGCGCGGACGTGTACTGCTACATCTGAAAAAAATGATGTACATCCAAATGTAAATGAGCCCCAATGTTAGTAAGGTCTACTTGTTGAAGAAAAGACACCGATATTTTTCGGGTTTGTTTGTGTATTGTGTTTTACAAGAGCTTCCATATACTGTAAGTGGCCACAAGAAACCATATTTAAAATGCATGTAGCCATAGGAATCGTTGGGACAGATGTATTAACCTAAAGAAGGGATAAAGAAGTGATAAGCCAGTGATAAGCGCAAAGTGATAACACACCAGCCAATCATTATGGATTTGAAAAATGACAGTTAGGAGCTGACTGGCTGGTGCGTTATCTCCTTGCACTTATCACTGCTTTATCACTTTTTTTCCCCTTCTCTAGGCTAAATACATCTGCCCCATTGTGCCTTATACTGTAGCTAGAGATGTGCGGCGGGCACTTTTCATGTTTTGGTTTTGGATCTGGATCCTCGCTTGTGTTTTGGATCTGGATTGGTGTTGCCAAAACCACCCTTTCGAGTTTTGGTTTTGGATCTGGATGATTTAAAAAAAAAACACAAACAGCTAAAATTACAGAATTTGGGGTTAATTTTGATCCTACGGTATTATTAACCTCAATAACATTCATTTCCACTCAGTCTATTCTGAACACCTCACAATATTGTTTTTTGGCCAAAAGGTTGCACCAAGTTAGCTGGATGACTTTGCTAAGCGACACAAACACCTGGCCAATCTAGGAGTGGCACTGCAGTGTCAGACAGGTTGACACTTTTAAAAACTAGGCCCCAAACAGCACATCTACATCATGCAAAGAAGAAAAAGAGGTGCAATGAGGTAGCTGGATGACTTTGCTAAGCGACACAAGTGTGCTGCACAAACACCTGGCCCATCTAGGAGTGGCATTGCAGTGTCAGACAGGATGGCAGATTTAAAAAATAAGCCCCAAACAGCACATCATGCAAATAAAATAAAGAGGTGCACCGAGGTCTCTGGGTGTGTAATCTAAGCGACACAAGTGTGCGGCACAAACACTTCGCCCTCTAGGAGTGGCACTGCAGTGGTATACAGGATGCCAGAAAAGTAGGCCCCAAACAGCACATCGGGCCACCAACAGCATCTCCTGCACGCCCCTGTTATTTAAAAAAAAAAATCTGCACCACCAAATTAATTGTATGTGGAAAACATAGGACATGCTGGAATTTGCCCAGATGTAATGCAAGCACAATATTGGTGGACTTATACGGCAGTACCCCTGAACTTCTACGGCAGTGCCCCTGGACTTATATGGCTGCACCACTGGACTGGACTTATACGGCAGTACCCCTGAACTTATATAGCTGCACCACTGGACTGGACTTATACGGCAGTACCCCTGGACTTATACGGCAGTACCTCTGGACTTATATGGCAATACCACTTGACTTATACGGCAGTACCCCTGTACTTATACGACAGTACCCCTGGACTTATACGGCTGCACCCCTGGACTGGACTTATACGGCAGTACCCCATTACTTATACGGCAGTACCCCTGAACTTATAGAGCTGCACCACTGGACTGGACTTATACGGCAGTACCCCTGGACTTATATGGCAGTACCACTGTACTTATATGGCAGTACCCCAGAACTTATACAGCTGCATCACTGGACTGGACTTATACTGCAGTACCCCATGACTTATACGGTAGCACCCCAGGACTTATACGGCAGTACTACTGGATGTATATGGCAGTACCCCATGACTTATATGGCTGCACCACTGGACTGGACTTATACGGCAATACCAATGGACTTATATGGCAGTACCCCTGGACTTATACGGCAGTACCCCTGAACTTATACGGCTGCACCACTGTATTGGACTTATACAGCAGTAACCCTGGACTTATACGGCAGTACCCCTGGACTTATATGGCAGTACCACTGGACTTATACGGCAGTAGCCCTGGACTTATACGGCTGCACCACTGGACTGGACTTATACGGCAGTACCACTGGACTTATACGGTAGTACCACTGGACTTATGCGGCTGCACCACTGGACTGGACTTATACGGCAGTACCCCTGGATTTATATGGCAGTACCACTGTACTTATATGGCAGTACCCCAGAACTTATACAGCTGCATCACTGGACTGGACTTATACTGCAGTACCCCATGACTTATACGGCAGCACCCCAGGACTTATACGGCAGTACTACTGGATGTATACGGTAGTACCCCTGGACTTATACGGCTGCACCACTGGACTGGACTTATACGGCAGTACCACTGGACTTATACGGTAGTACCACTGGACTTATGCGGCTGCACCACTGGACTGGACTTATACGGCAGTACCCCTGGACTTATACAGCAGTACCACTGGACTTATACAGCAGTACCCCTGAACTTATACGGCTGCACCCCTGGACTGGACTTATACGGCAGTACCACTGGACTTATACGGCAGTACCCCTGGACTTATACGGCTGCACCACTGGACTGGACTTATACGGCAGTACCACTGGACTTATACGGCAGTACCCCTGAACTTATACAGCAGTACCCCTGGACTTATACGGCAGTACCCCTGGACTTATACGGCAGTACCCCTGGACTTATACGGCTGCACCACTGGACTGGACTTATACGGCAGTACCCCTGGACTTATACGGAAGTACCCCTGGACTTATACGGCAGTACCCCTGGATTTATACGGCAGTACCCCTGGACTTATACGGCAGTACCCCTGGACTTATACGGCAGCACCACTGGACTTATGGCAGCACAGGACACCACCACTGGACTTATGGCAGCACAGGACACCACCACTGGACTGATGCAGCACAACACAGCACCACTGCACTGGACTTATGGCAGCACAGGACACCACCACTGGACTGATGCAGCACAACTCAGCACCACTGCACTTGACTGGACTTATACAGCAGCCCTGGACTTATGGCAGCACAGGACACCACCACTGGACTTATAGCAGCAGAGGACACCACCACTGTGACGGGACTGATGCAGCACAAGACACCACCACTGGACTGATGCAGCACAAGACAGCACTGGAATGACACATAAGAGCAGGTCGCCACCCCACGTGCCACACCACTTTTCCTGCACAGACACTGAGGAGACACGTCCTCCTGTTATACTCTCCAGGACCGGAGTGAAAATGGTGGCGACGCGCGGCTCCTTATATGGAATCCAAAACCCGCGAGAATCCGACAGAGGGATGATGACGTTTTGCCTCGTTCTGGTTTCTGGTCTTGTGGTAAGTCCTGAGCCAGGCTCGGATCTGGGCTCGGGACGTGATGTTCGGGGGGGGGGTTCAGTTCTCAGGAAACCGGACCTGCTCATCCCTACTTATAACCAATGCAGGGAAATGGCACTGATGAATGTATGTATCTCTGATTTCTAATTTTATCCCCAAGAATGTAACAGCTACATAATGGGGGTAAGGTGTAATCAGGGAGATTGCTAGTCTATTCAGGGAGTCAGGGAGATTGCTACTATTTCAGGGAGTCTCCTGCAGAATGCAGGAGGGTAGGCAACTATGCCTCTTGGTGCGGCAGGCCCTGGGCAACTGGCACTGAGCATCTTTCTTGCTTAAAATATGCAACTTATTTGCATAGATATAACAACGAGAAGGGACAAAACTACTTTGCTAGATTACATTGATTAATTTCATGTGTAACACTTGTATATCTTTGTGCAATTGCGCCAAAATCTGTACACGAAGTACTGCAATGCAGCTGCAGTGGCTTTTTCTCCGTTGTGCTTCATCTTTCATTTTTCCCCTTTGTCAAGAAAGAAAGTTTCCCAGAAACACGTAGAAGCCGTCACTTGCAAAGCCGTAAAAACCGTAAGGACAAAGGACCATCTTTACCATCAGTATTGAGGATTCCACAACTGCAGCGGGGACTCGTGCAGGTCCTTTATACAAAGACTCTTATCAGGTATCCGGGCTTTTGCTCCACCTTTTTTTAAATGGAAAGTTTTCTGTATCTGTTGTGCATTAGCACATGTTGGGGAAGCACATTATGTACATTTTTAACTATTAAATACTTTTTAAATACTCACCTGGCGGACCTGTATGAACTTGGGGGAGGACCAGAAAAGATACCTTGAGGTGCACGCAAGGCGGAATATACTGTACATGTAAGTGTATTTCCTTAAGATCTGGTGTGTGTGAATCGTCTGAAGCATCATTTCCATTATAAAGATACCTTTACGTGCACTCGAGATAGAAGTGGAATGTAAGTGTCTATCTATAAGGGAAAGATGAGAACACCATCAACTTGAATATATTTTATTCACAACTGGATCAGTTCATTTAAATTCTTCAAGTTGATAATTAATATTTATTTTCTCCAGCGCTGGTTTCTAGCATTATTTTTGCGCCGGCATGAGGCTTCACTAGTTTCTGCGACCACACTCTAATTGCGTTGCGATCGCAATTAGAGTGTGATCGCAGTGGGTGGGCTGTGGATGGCATGCTAGCCGGCTTTGCCCTGCGATGGGTGGTCCCCAGCATGTAATTGCTCGGATTGCAGATTCTGCTAAAAAGCAGATTCTGCAATTCTTACTGAAGTTAGCCCTCTGTGCGGCTAAAGTTGTAGCTCAGCATCTATAATACACTTTCAATGGTGTCTTGCTGCATCTGCTATGTGAGTAAAGCCCCATATACACTTGCCGATGCCAGCGGGAAGGACAGCAACGGCGGGGGGTGGCGGGGGGGAACGACAGCCATGCTGCATCTGCTATGTGAGTAAAGCCCCATATACACTTGCCGATGCCAGGGGTAAGGATAGCGACGGCGGGGGGTGACGGGGGCAACGACAGCCATGCTGCATCTGCTATGTGAGTAAAGCCCCAGATACACTTGCCGATGCCAGGGGGAAGGATAGCGACGGTGGGGGGTGGCAGGGGGAATGACAGCCAGAGGCGTAACAAGGGTTTTCGGAGCCCAGGGCAAGATCAATAATGGCGCCCCCCCAAAAAATAAATGAATAAATACAAAAGGAAAGTATGTGCACACGCCACTGGTGGCACTGTATATAAAGATGTCAGGGTGTGTACGTATAAATGTAGGTGTAGTGGTCGAAGTGGAACTTTTGGAGGGGGAATGAAAAAGTGTAGACAGTAATTATGTGCGCGTCTTCGGCGCGCGCGCTCTGGAAAAGGGTGCGTGGCCACTCAAAAGGGGCGTGGCCTACAGTGTAGTAGGACCCCTTATACTATCTAGTACTGGTGCCCCTTTTACATTATAGCACACGGTATGAGCCGAAATTCACATTATACCACACGGTATGAGCCGAAATTCACATTACAGCACACGGTATGAGCCAAAATTCACATTACAGCACACGGTATGAGCCGAAATTCACATTACAGCACACGGTATGAGCCAAAATTCACATTACAGCACACGGTATGAGCCAAAATTCACATTACAGCACACGGTATGAGCCAAAATTCACATTACAGCACACGGTATGAGCTAAAATTCACATTACAGCACACGGTATGAGCCGAAATTCACATTAAAGCACACGGTATGAGCCAAAATTCACATTACAGCACACGGTATGAGCCAAAATTCACATTACAGCACACGGTATGAGCCAAAATTCACATTACAGCACACGGTATGAGCCAAAATTCACATTACAGCACACGGTATGAGCCAAAATTCACATTACAGCACACAGGATGAGCCGAAATTATTATAGCACACGGTATGAGCCGAAATTCACATTATAGCACATGGTATGAGCCAAATTTCACATTACCCCACATGGTATGAGCCAAAATTCACATTATAGCCACAGGAGCCCGCACCTCCAGGAGTGCGCGGGTAGCGCCGGCGGCACCAAAACCCTGTCGCATGGGGCGAGCGGGCCGTGCAGGTGCCGGCCCCCTCTGCTGGCCACGTGCTAGTTACGCCTCTGGTGTGATTTATGTCACTGTGTTGTTGAACAAATAGGATAGACAACCTGCCGCTATACATGTCCCTTTAATTTCCACACAGATAATACATAGACAGGCTACCTTGAAGCTTAAAGTATAAGCACAAGTAATTGTATGTCCGTGCAGCCCGCATAGTAAGGGGATGGTAGATAGCTATTTGTAATACATGCTGATGTGTGACAGAATTAGCAGCTTCTATCAGCTGTCCTGCACAGGGGTCAGAAGCAGAAGGGTAGTAAGCGAGAGTGCCGGGCTGCAGGGACAAAGCCAGGGGAAGCGTAACCTACCGGCACCGACATAGCTCTATGGCTGGTGGAGAGGGTGAGCGCGAAGCTGAGTGCCGCCGCGTACAGCGCCAGGAGATCATCATCTCACCCTGGTGCGGCGCTGGCCAGGCTCCTCTACAGCCGGCCCCGGCTCCACACACAGCGCGGCGCGCACACACAGCCATCACAGCCGGCACACACAGGCGCCCCAGCCAGGTGGACATGTTGCTGCAGACAGGTGAGGTCACTAGATTACTCACGCACGCACGAGATATGGACTGCAGGGGGGGGGGGGAGTAGGGGGAGGCTCCTAGCTGCCGCTGCCTGTACAGTGTGACAGGCACAGCAGCTAGGGGAGACAGGGAGGGTGCCGCGGGTAGCGCTGGCGGCGCCAAACTCTGTCGCATGGGGCGAGGGGGCCGCGCAGGTGCCGGTGACGCCCCCCTCTGCTGGGGCTGCCACGGCGCCCAGGGCACGTGCCCTGCTCACCCCATGCTAGTTACGCCTCTGACGACAGCCATGCTGCATTTGCAGCATGGCTGTCGTTAACCTCCCTCATCTGTACATGTTCAGACTAGTGATGAGCACCGGAAATTTTTCGGGTTTTGGGTTTTGGTTTTGGGTTCGGTTCCGCGGCCGTGTTTTGGGTTCGAACGCGTTTTGGCAAAACCTCACCGAATTTTTTTTGTCGGATTCGGGTGTGTTTTGGATTCGGGTGTTTTTTTCAAAAAACCCTAAAAAACAGCTTAAATCATAGAATTTGGGGGTCATTTTGATCCCAAAGTATTATTAACCTCAATAAGCATAATTTCCACTCATTTTCAGTCTATTCTGAAAACCTCACACCTCACAATATTATTTTTAGTCCTAAAATTTGCACCGAGGTCGCTGGATGACTAAGCTCAGCGACCCAAGTGGCCGACACAAACACCGGGCCCATCTAGGAGTGGCACTGCAGTGTCACGCAGGATGGCCCTTCAAAAAACTACTCCCCAAACAGCACATGACGCAAAGAAGAAAAAAAAGAGGCGCAATGAGGTAGCTGTGTGACTAAGATAAGCGACCCTAGTGGCCGACACAAACACCTGGCCCATCTAGGAGTGGCACTGCAGTGTCACGCAGGATGGCCCTTCCAAAAAACACCCCCCAAACAGCACATGACGCAAAGAAAAAAAGAGGCGCAATGAGGTAGCTGTGTGACTAAGATAAGCGACCCAAGTGGCTGACACAAACACCTGGCCCATCTAGGAGTGGCACTGCAGTGTCACGCAGGATGGCCCTTCCAAAAAACACCCCCCAAACAGCACATGACGCAAAGAAAAAAAGAGGCGCAATGAGGTAACTGTGTGACTAAGATAAGCGACCCAAGTGGCCGACACAAACACCTGGCCCATCTAGGAGTGGCACTGCAGTGTCACGCAGGATGGCCCTTCCAAAAAACACTCCCCAAACAGCACATGACGCAAAGAAGAAAAAAAGAGGCGCAATGAGGTAGCTGTGTGACTAAGATAAGCGACCCTAGTGGCCGACACAAACACCTGGCCCATCTAGGAGTGGCACTGCAGTGTCACGCAGGATGGCCCTTCCAAAAAACACCCCCCAAACAGCACATGACGCAAAGAAAAAAAGAGGCGCAATGAGGTAGCTGTGTGACTAAGATAAGCGACCCAAGTGGCTGACACAAACACCTGGCCCATCTAGGAGTGGCACTGCAGTGTCACGCAGGATGGCCCTTCCAAAAAACACCCCCCAAACAGCACATGACGCAAAGAAAAAAAGAGGCGCAATGAGGTAACTGTGTGACTAAGATAAGCGACCCAAGTGGCCGACACAAACACCTGGCCCATCTAGGAGTGGCACTGCAGTGTCACGCAGGATGGCCCTTCCAAAAAACACCCCCCAAACAGCACATGACGCAAAGAAAAAAAGAGGCGCAATGAGGTAGCTGTGTGACTAAGATAAGCGACCCAAGTGACCGACACAAACACCTGGCCCATCTAGGAGTGGCACTGCAGTGTCACGCAGGATGGCCCTTCCAAAAAACACCCCCCAAACAGCACATGACGCAAAGAAAAAAAGAGGCGCAATGAGGTAGCTCTGTGACTAAGATAAGCGACCCAAGTGGCCGACACAAACACCTGGCCCATCTAGGAGTGGCACTGCAGTGTCACGCAGGATGGCCCTTCCAAAAAACACCCCCCAAACAGCACATGACGCAAAGAAAAAAAGAGGCGCAATGAGGTAGCTGTGTGACTAAGATAAGCGACCCAAGTGGCTGACACAAACACCTGGCCCATCTAGGAGTGGCACTGCAGTGTCACGCAGGATGGCCCTTCCAAAAAACACCCCCCAAACAGCACATGACGCAAAGAAAAAAAGAGGCGCAATGAGGTAGCTGTGTGACTAAGATAAGCGACCCAAGTGGCCGACACAAACACCTGGCCCATCTAGGAGTGGCACTGCAGTGTCACGCAGGATGGCCCTTCCAAAAACTACTCCCCAAACAGCACATGACGCAAAGAAAAATGAAAGAAAAAAGAGGTGCAAGATGGAATTGTCCTTGGGCCCTCCCACCCACCCTTATGTTGTATAAACAGGACATGCACACTTTAACCAACCCATCATTTCAGTGACAGGGTCTGCCACACGACTGTGACTGAAATGACGGGTTGGTTTGGACCCCCACCAAAAAAGAAGCAATTAATCTCTCCTTGCACAAACTGGCTCTACAGAGGCAAGATGTCCACCTCATCATCATCCTCCGATATATCACCGTGTACATCCCCCTCCTCACAGATTATCAATTCGTCCCCACTGGAATCCACCATCTCAGCTCCCTGTGTACTTTGTGGAGGCAATTGCTGCTGGTCAATGTCTCCACGGAGGAATTGATTATAATTCATTTTAATGAACATCATCTTCTCCACATTTTCTGGATGTAACCTCGTACGCCGATTGCTGACAAGGTGAGCGGCGGCACTAAACACTCTTTCGGAGTACACACTTGTGGGAGGGCAACTTAGGTAGAATAAAGCCAGTTTGTGCAAGGGCCTCCAAATTGCCTCTTTTTCCTGCCAGTATAAGTACGGACTGTCTGACGTGCCTACTTGCATAGGTGTGCGCAGGGGGGGTGCCTGGTGCGCACAGGCACCCCCTAATGTCCGGCACCCCGATCTCACATGCCTGATGCAGCCGAGCAGGCTGATTACTGTCCCCTCTGCGCTGCACCCTGTCAGGACTGCTTTACTGACCGGACGCCAGGGTTAATCAAGGGTGCCACTGCCACCGGCTTTCATACTCCCAGCTCCACCTCCATGTATAAAAACAGCGTGATGTGACGTGATTACGTCATGCTGCTCGCACGCCTACCCGCCACATGCCCACCTCTCTCCTTCTATGCTATGCCAACGCCAGCCACTGATGAGGATCAAGATGCAGACCGCATTCCTCTTAGGAAGACAAATTCAATACTGGCAAGCGGTCGGCAGCAGCATTGACACGTCACTCATTTTTCCAGCACCAGCAGTACTAGTCTGCGACTGTCAGTGTCAGTGAGTGGCTGACTTGTAAGTAAGCTGCTGCAGCTTGCAGGGGAAAGAGAGGGGTAACCAGACCAGGCTGAGGAGGAGCAGTGTAATTGCAGTGAGTGCCATCAGGGGTGTTTGCTTGGTGCACTCCACAACATCTGACAATGTATCTGCTTTATTAGGATTGGTACAAGGGTGGATATTTTATATTGCGATGACCGTCAATAGATGGTGCTAGACACGCCCAAAAGGCGGTGCTAGACATACCCCTCCGACGGTGCACCACCTAATAAAATGTGCTGCGCACGCCTATGCCTACTTGGATGCGGTCACTCATATAATCCTCCACCATTCTTTCAATGGGGAGAGAATCATATGCAGTGACAGTAGACGACATGTCCGTAATCGTTGTCAGGTCCTTCAGTCCGGACCAGATGTCAGCATCAGCAGTCGCTCCAGACTGCCCTGCATCACCGCCAGCAGGTGGGCTCGGAATTCTGAGCCTTTTCCTCGCACCCCCAGTTGCGGGAGAATGTGAAGGAGGAGATGTTGACAGGGCGCGTTCCGCTTGACTTGACAATTTTGTCACCAGCAGCTCTTTGAACCCCAGCAGACTTGTGTCTGCCGGAAAGAGAGATCCAAGGTAGGTTTTAAATCTAGGATCGAGCACGGTGGCCAAAATGTAGTGCTCTGATTTCAACAGATTGACCACCCGTGAATCCTTGTTAAGCGAATTAAGGGCTCCATCCACAAGTCCCACATGCCTAGCGGAATCGCTCTGTGTTAGCTCCTCCTTCAATGTCTCCAGCTTCTTCTGCAAAAGCCTGATGAGGGGAATGACCTGACTCAGGCTGGCAGTGTCTGAACTGACTTCACGTGTGGCAAGTTCAAAAGGTTGCAGAACCTTGCACAACGTTAAAATCATTCTCCACTGCGCTTGAGACAGGTGCATTCCACCTCCTATATCGTGCTCAGTTGTATAGGCTTGAATGGCCTTTTGCTGCTCCTCCAACCTCTGAAGCATATAGAGGGTTGAATTCCACCTCGTTACCACTTCTTGCTTCAGATGATGGCAGGGCAGGTTCAGGCGTTTTTGGTGGTGCTCCAGTCTTCTGTACGTGGTGCCTGTACGCCGAAAGTGTCCCGCAATTCTTCTGGCCACCGACAGCATCTCTTGCACGCCCCTGTCGTTTTTTAAATAATTCTGCACCACCAAATTCAAGGTATGTGCAAAACATGGGACGTGCTGGAGTTTGCCCAGATTTAATGCACACACAATATTGCTGGCGTTGTCCGATGCCACAAATCCACAGGAGAGTCCAATTGGGGTAAGCCATTCTGCGATGATCTTCCTCAGTTGCCGTAAGAGGTTTTTAGCTGTGTGCGTATTCTGGAAAGCGGTGATACACAGCGTAGCCTGCCTAGGAAAGAGTTGGCGTTTGCGAGATGCTGCTACTGGTGCCGCCGCTGCTGTTTTTGCGGCGGGAGTCCATACATCTACCCAGTGGGCTGTCACAGTCATATAGTCCTGAGCCTGCCCTGCTCCACTTGTCCACATGTCCGTGGTTAAGTGGACATTGGGTACAACTGCATTTTTTAGGACACTGGTGAGTCTTTTTCTGAGGTCTGTGTACATTTTCGGTATCGCCTGCCTAGAGAAATGGAACCTAGATGGTATTTGGTACCGGGGACACAGTACCTCCAACAAGTCTCTAGTTGGCTCTTCAGTAATGATGGATACCGGAACCACGTTTCTCACCGCCCAGGATGCCAAGGCCTCAGTTATCCGCTTTGCAGCAGGATGACTGCTGTGATATTTCATCTTCCTCGCAAAGGACTGTTGGACAGTCAATTGCTTGGTGGAAGTAGTAAAAGTGGTCTTACGAGTACGACTTCCCCTCTGGGATGACCATCGACTCCCAGCAGCAACAACAGCAGCGCCAGCAGCAGTAGGCGTTACACTCAAGGATGCATCGGAGGAATCCCAGGCAGGAGAGGACTCGTCAGAATTGCCAGTGACATGGCCTGCAGGACTATTGGCATTCCTGGGGAAGGAGGAAATTGACACTGAGGGAGTTGGTGGGGTGGTTTGCGTGAGCTTGGTTACAAGAGGAAGGGATTTACTGGTCAGTGGACTGCTTCCGCTGTCGCCCAAAGTTTTTGAACTTGTCACTGACTTATGATGAATGCGCTGCAGGTGACGTATAAGGGAGGATGTTCCGAGGTGGTTAACGTCCTTACCCCTACTTATTACAGCTTGACAAAGGCAACACACGGCTTGACAAATGTTGTCCGCATTTCTGTTGAAATACTTCCACACCGAAGAGCTGATTTTTTTGGTATTTTCACCAGGCATGTCAATGGCCCTATTCCTCCCACGGACAACAGGTGTCTCCCCGGGTGCCTGACTTAAACAAACCACCTCACCATCAGAATCCTCCTGGTCAATTTCCTCCCCAGCGCCAGCAACACCCATATCATCCTCATCCTGGTGTACTTCAACACTGACATCTTCAATCTGACTATCAGGAACTGGACTGCGGGTGCTCCTTCCAGCACTTGCAGGGGGCGTGCAAATGGTGGAAGGCGCATGCTCTTCACGTCCAGTGTTGGGAAGGTCAGGCATCGCAAACGACACAATTGGACTCTCCTTGTGGATTTGTGATTTCGAAGAACGCACAGTTCTTTGCTGTGCTTTTGCCAGCTTGAGTCTTTTCATTTTTCTAGCGAGAGGCTGAGTGCTTCCATCCTCATGTGAAGCTGAACCACTAGCCATGAACATAGGCCAGGGCCTCAGCCGTTCCTTGCCACTCCGTGTGGTAAATGGCATATTGGCAAGTTTACGCTTCTCCTCCGACGATTTTATTTTAGATTTTTGAGTCCTTTTTTTACTGATATTTGGTGTTTTGGATTTTACATGCTCTGTACTATGACATTGGGCATCGGCCTTGGCAGACGACGTTGCTGGCATTTCATCGTCTCGGCCATGACTAGTGGCAGCAGCTTCAGCACGAGGTGGAAGTCGATCTTGATCTTTCCCTATTTTTGGAACCTCAACATTTTTGTTCTCCATATTTTAATAGGCACAACTAAAAGGCACCTCAGGTAAACAATGGAGATGGATGGATACTAGTATACTTATGGATGGACGAGCGACTGCCGACACAGAGGTAGCTACAGCCGTGGACTACCGTACTGCGTCTGCTGCTAGTATAGACTGGATGATAATGATATAAAAAATATATATATATCACTACTGCAGGACAGGTATATATTATATAATGACGGACCTGCTGAACACTGTCAGCAGAATGCGTTTATAGAATAAAAACACCACACGACGAGTGTTTAACTTTTTCAGGCAGACAATCACAATATACTGGTGGTCACTGGTCACTGGTCAGTCACACTGGCAGTGGCACTCTGGCAGCAAAAGTGTGCACTGTTAAATATATGTACTCTGTACTGCTATAACTGCTCCCCAGTCTCCCCCACAATTAAGCTGTGTGAGCAGTGAGCACTCAGCACAGTCAGATATACATAGATGATGCAGCACACTGAGGCTGAGCACAGATATGGTATACTGTGTCACTGTGTATCGTTTTTTTTCAGGCAGAGAACGGATTATATTAAATAATAATAAAACTGCACTGGTGGTCACTGGTCAGTCACTAGTAAACTCTGCACTCTCTGAGTACTCCTAAGCTCCAGTAAATCAAGTGTCTCACTCTCACTATCTATTTCTATTCTAAACGGAGAGGACGCCAGCCACGTCCTCTCCCTATCAATCTCAATGCACGTGTGAAAATGGCGGCGACGCGCGGCTCCTTATATAGAATCCGAGTCTCGCGATAGAATCCGAGCCTCGCGAGAATCCGACAGTGGGATGATGACGTTCGGGCGCGCTCGGGTTAACCGAGCAAGGCGGGAAGATCCGAGTCTGCCTCGGACCCGTGTAAAAAGCGTGAAGTTCGCGGGGGTTCGGTTTCCGAGAAACCGAACCCGCTCATCACTAGTTCAGACAAGGGAAGGCGTCGTTAACGACGCGCGGGATGCGCTTCGTTAACAATAATGAGTGTACACACATGGCGATATTGTTCACAATATCGCCTAGTGTGTATGGGGCTTATAAGTCCCAAGCTGTAAGAAAAAGGCAGAACGCTACTCCTATCAGAGCAGCTCAGTCTCTCTGGATGTCTGGTGCTATATGATGTATTAACGCTAGGTGTATGAGGACACATCTGTTGCTGTAATTCTTAGCTTAGGCCACTACAGCTAAGCAGATTTATGTTTCTCTGACGTCCTAGTGGATGCTGGGAACTCCGTAAGGACCATGGGAATAGCGGGCTCCGAAGGAGGCTGGGCACTCTAGAAAGATTTATGACTACCTGGTGTGCACTGGCTCCTCCCACTATGACCCTCCTCCAAGCCTCAGTTAGATTTTGTGCCCGGCCGAGGTTGGATGCACACTAGGGGCTCTCCTGAGCCCTTAGAAAGAAAGTATAGATTTAGGTTTTTTATTTTCAGTGAGACCTGCTGGCAACAGGCTCACCGCAGCGAGGGACTAAGGGGAGAAGAAGCGAACTCGCCTGCTTGCAGCCGGATTGGGCTTCTTAGGCTACTGGACACCATTAGCTCCAGAGGGATCGACCGCAGGCCCAGTCCTTGGTGTTCGGTCCCGGAGCCGCGCCGCCGTCCCCCTTACAGAGCCAGAAGCAAGAAGAGGTCCGGAAAATCGGCGGCAGAAGACATCAGTCTTCCCCAAGGTAGCGCACAGCACTGCAGCTGTGCGCCATTGCTCCTCACACACACTTCACACTCCGGTCACTGAGGGTGCAGGGCGCTGGGGGGGGGGGGGGGGGGGCGCCCTGAGAAGCAATTATAACACCTTGGCTGGCAAAAATACCACACTATATAGCCCTAGAGGCTATATATGTGGAAAATACCCCTGCCAGAATCCAGAAAAAAGCGGGAGAATAGGCAGCGGAAAAGGGGCGGAGCTATCTCCTGCAGCACACTGGCGCCATTTCTCCTTCACAGATCCACTGGAAGGAAGCTCCCTGGCTCTCCCCTGCAGTCTGCACTACAGAAAAGGGTAAAAAAAGAGAGGGGGGGCACTAAATTTAGGCGCTGTATAAATTATATAGAAAAAGCAGCTATAGGGGACATAACTCAGTTAGTCCCTGCATTATATAGCGCTCTGGTGTGTGCTGGCATACTCTCACTCTGTCCCCCCAAAGGGCTTTTGTGGGTCCTGTCCTCTGTTGGAGCATTCCTTGTGTGTGTGCGGTGTGTCGGTACGGCTGTGTCGACATGTTTGATGAGGATAATGATGTGGAGACGGAGCAGATGCCTTTAGAAGGGATGTCACCCCCTGCGGGGCAGACACCTGAGTGGTTGAACTTATGGAAAGAAATTAGTGCACGTATAGACTCCTTACATAAGAAATTTGACGACATGCCTAATGTGGGACAGCCGACTTCTCAGCTCGTGCCTGTCCAGGCGTCGCACAGGTCATCAGGGGCTCTAAAACGCCCGCTACCTCAGACCGCAGACCCAGATGTCGACACTGATACTGACACCAGTGTCGACGACGATGAGTCTAACCTGATGCCCACTAAGGCCATTCACTGCATGATTGAGGCAATGAAAGAGGTGTTACACATTTCTGATATAAATATAGGTACCACTAAAAAGGGTATTATGTTTGGGGAGAAAAAACTACCCATAATTTTTCCCCCATCAGATGAATTAAATGAAGTGTGTGAAGAAGCGTGGGCTTTCCCTGATAAAAAATTGGTAATTCCTAAGAAGGTACTAATGGCGTTCCCTTTCCCGCCAGAGGATAGGTCACGTTGGGAAACACCTCCTAGGGTGGATAAAGCACTCACACGTTTATCAAAAAAGGTGGCACTACCGTCTCCGGATACGGCCGCCCTCAAGGAACCTGCTGATAGAAAGCAGGAGGCGATCCTGAAGTCTGTATATACACACTCAGGCATTATACTTATGCCAGCTATTGCGTCAGCTTGAATGTGCAGTGCTGCCGCTGCGTGGTCAGATAAACTGTCAGAAAATATTGACACATTAGACAGAGACACGATCCTGTTAACCATAGACCATATAAAAGACTCAGTCTTATATATGAGAGATGCACAGAGGGAAATCTGCCGACTGGCATCTAAAGTTAGTGCATTGTCCATTTCTGCTAGGAGAGGCTTATGGACTCGCCAGTGGACAGGAGACGCAGATTCTAAAAGGCACATGGAAGTGTTGCCATATAAAGGTGAGGAATTATTTGGGGATGGTCTCTCGGACCTAGTTTCCACAGCAACGTCTGGGAAGTCAGCATTTTTACCCCATGTCCCCTCACAGCCTAAGAAGGCGCCGTTTTATCAGGTTCAGTCCTTTCGGACCCAGAAAAACAGGCGTGGAAAAGGCGGATCTTTTCTATCCAGAGGCAGAGGTAGGGGAAAAAGGCTGCAACAAACAGCAGGTTCCCAGGAGCAAAAGTCCTCCCCCGCACCTTCTTCCAAGTGCGCCGCATGACGGTGGGGCTCCACAGGCGGAGCCTGGTACGGTGGGGGGCCGCCTCAAGAATTTCAGCGATCAGTGGGCTCGCTCACAGGTGGATCCCTGGATCCTTCAAATAGTATCTCAGGGGTACAAACTGGAATTCGAGGCGTCTCCACCCCACCGGTTCCTAAAATCTGCCTTGCCGATTGCTCCCTCAGACAGGGAGGCGGTGCTAGCGGCAATTCACAAGCTGTATTCACAGCAGGTGATAATCAAGGTACCCCTACTTCAACAAGGCCGGGGTTACTATTCCACACTATTTGTGGTACCGAAACCGGACGGTTCGGTGAGACCCATGTTAAATTTGAAATCCTTGAACACATACATAAAAAAATTCAAGTTCAAGATGGAATCGCTCAGGGCGGTTATTGCGAGCCTGGAAGAGGGGGATTACATGGTATCCCTGGACATCAAGGATGCTTACTTGCATGTCCCCATTTACCATCCTCACCAGGTGTACCTCAGATTTGTGGTACAGGATTGCCATTACCAATTCCAGACGCTGCCGTTTGGACTGTCCACGGCACCGAGGGTATTTACCAAGGTGATGGCGGAAATGATGATACTCCTTCGAAAAAAGGGAGTTTTAATTATCCCGTACTTGGACGATCTCCTGATAAAAGCGAGGTCCAAGGAACAGTTGTTGGTGGGAGTAGCACTGTCTCAGGAGGTGCTGCACCAGCACGGCTGGATTCTGAATATCCCAAAGTCACAGCTGGTTCCGACGACACGACTACTGTTCCTGGGGATGATTCTGGATACAGTCCAGAAAAAAGTGTTTCTCCCGGAGGAGAAAGCCAGGGAGTTGTCATCTCTAGTCAGAGACCTCCTGAAACCAAAACAGGTATCAGTGCATCGCTGCACGCGGGTCCTGGGAAAGATGGTGGCTTCTTACGAAGCAATTCCCTTCGGCAGGTTCAATGCCAGAATCTTTCAGTGGGACCTGTTGGACCAGTGGTCCGGATCGCATCTTCAGATGCATCGCTTGATAACCCTGTCTCCAAGAACCAGGGTGTCGCTACTGTGTTGGCTGCAGAGTGCCCATCTTCTAGAGGGCCGCAGGTTCGGCATACAGGACTGGGTCCTGGTGACCACGGATGCCAGCCTTCGAGGCTGGGGGGCAGTCACACAGGGAAGAAACTTCCAAGGACTATGGTCGAGTCAGGAGACTTCCCTTCACATAAATATTCTGGAACTAAGGGCCATCTACAATGCCCTAAGTCAAGCAAAATCCCTGCTCCTACACCAGCCGGTGCTGATCCAGTCAGACAACATCACGGCAGTCGCCCATGTAAATCGACAGGGCGGCACAAGAAGCAGGATGGCGATGGCAGAAGCCACAAGAATTCTCCGATGGGCGGAGAATCATGTACTAGCACTGTCAGCAGTGTTCATTCCGGGAGTGGACAACTGGGAAGCAGACTTCCTCAGCAGACACGACCTCCACCCGGGAGAGTGGGGACTTCATCCAGAAGTCTTCCAGATGCTGGTAAACCGTTGGGAAAAACCACAGGTGGACATGATGGCGTCCCGCCTCAACAAAAAGTTAAAAAGATTTTGCGCCAGGTCAAGGGACCCTCAGGCGATAGCTGTGGACGCTCTAGTGACACCGTGGGTGTACCAGTCGGTTTATGTGTTCCCTCCTCTGCCTCTCATACCAAAGGTATTGAGAATAATAAGAAAGCGAGGAGTAAACACCATTCTCGTGGTTCCGGATTGGCCAAGACGAGCGTGGTACCCGGAACTTCAAGAGATGCTCTCAGAGGACCCGTGGCCTCTACCGCTCAGACAGGATCTGCTACAACAGGGGCCCTGTCTGTTCCAAGACTTACCGCGGCTGCGTTTGACGGCATGGCGGTTGAACACCGGATCCTAAAGGAAAAGGGTATTCCGGAAGAAGTCATTCCTAAGCTTATTAAGGCCAGGAAAGATGTTACGGCAAAGCAATATCACCGCATATGGCGGAAATATGTTGCATGGTGCGAGGCCAAAAAGGCCCCAACAGAGGAATTTCAACTAGGTCGATTTCTGCATTTCCTGCAAGCAGGAGTGAATATGGGCCTAAAACTAGGCTCCATTAAAGTACAGATCTCGGCTCTGTCGATTTTCTTTCAAAAAGAACTAGCTTCAGTACCTGAAGTTCAGACATTTGTGAAAGGAGTGCTGCATATTCAGCCCCCATTTGTGCCTCCTGTGGCACCTTGGGATCTCAACGTGATGTTGAGTTTCTTAAAATCACATTGGTTTGAGCCACTAAAAACCGTGGATCTGAAATATCTCACGTGGAAAGTGGTCATGTTATTGGCCTTGGCTTCAGCCAGGCGAGTGTCAGAATTGGCGGCTTTATCATGTAAAAGCCCTTATCTGATTTTCCATATGGATAGGGCAGAATTGAGGACTCGTCCCCAGTTTCTCCCTAAGGTGGTGTCAGCTTTTCACCTGAACCAGCCTATTGTGGTGCCTGCGGCTACTAAGGATTTGGAGGACTCCAAGTTGCTAGACGTTGTCAGGGCCCTGAAAATATATGTTTCCAGGACGGCTGGAGTCAGAAAATCTGACTCGTTGTTTATCCTGTATGCACCCAACAAGCTGGGTGCGCCTGCTTCTAAGCAGTCTATTGCTCGCTGGATTTGTAGTACAATTCAGCTTGCACATTCTGTGGCAGGCCTGCCACAGCCAAAATCTGTGAATGCCCATTCCACAAGGAAGGTGGGCTCATCTTGGGCGGCTGCCGGAGGGGTCTCGGCTTTACAACTTTGTCGAGCAGCTACTTGGTCAGGGGCAAACACGTTTGCAAAATTCTACAAATTTGATACCCTGGCTGAGGAGGACCTGGAGTTCTCTCATTCGGTGCTACAGAGTCATCCGCACTCTCCCGCCCGTTTGGGAGCTTTGGTATAATCCCCATGGTCCTTACGGAGTTCCCAGCATCCACTAGGACGTCAGAGAAAATAAGAATTTACTCACCGGTAATTCTATTTCTCGTAGTCCGTAGTGGATGCTGGGCGCCCATCCCAAGTGCGGATTGTCTGCAATACTTGTAAATAGTTATTGTTAACTAAGGGTTATTGTTGAGCCATCTGTTGAGAGGCTCAGTTGTTTTCATACTGTCAAACTGGATATAGTATCACGAGTTGTACGGTGTGATTGGTGTGGCTGGTAAGAGTTTTACCCGGGATTCTAAATCCTTCCTTATTATGTCAGGTCGTCCGGGCACAGTGTCCTAACTGAGGCTTGGAGGAGGGTCATAGTGGGAGGAGCCAGTGCACACCAGGTAGTCATAAATCTTTCTAGAGTGCCCAGCCTCCTTCGGAGCCCGCTATTCCCATGGTCCTTACGGAGTTCCCAGCATCCACTACGGACTACGAGAAATAGAATTACCGGTGAGTAAATTCTTATTATTGTATACGTGGAGGCTAGTAGGAGGCACCGAGTCAGTCCTTACTGTACCCCCTACTAGCCTGGGAGATGGGGGTAATAAATTTGAGATGGCAATAAAAAGACAAGAAGAAGAATAAAGAAGACATGATAAAAGACAAGGCGCCCGATTCAGACCTGATCGCTGCTGTGTGTTTTCGCACAGCGGGCGGTCAGCAATAGACTGCGCATGCTTATGCACCGCAATGCACATGCGCATCAGCAAACAACAACAGGCATCGCTGGTCAGCGACAGGCTGGTGCGAAAAAAGCAATCGCATAGCCATTCGCATGCTGATTGAGAGGAAGAGGCTGTTTGTGGGTGGTAACTGACCGTTTTCTGTGAGTGTCAGGGAAAATGCAGGTGTTCCCATGCCATTTCAGGGAGGGTATGTGACGTCAGCTCCTGACCTGATCAGCCCGTTCTCATTGCACTAGAGGATTATTCGAGTGAGATTCGAACAGATTTGCAGCTGTCCGCTGACTGAGGGATTTTTAGCAGCTCGGTGCACACATGCGATTCGAATATACATTCCCCTTTGGTGGCGACTCTCGGAAGACAGCACAACAATTTTAGCAGCCCAGCAATCAGGTCTGAATCACCCCCAAAGTTCATCAGAGCCTATTTATCAAAAAATGCATATCCAATGCAATCTGGGTGCAATATTAGTGCCCAGAATTGCATTGCAATATGCGATTCTTATTGTGGAATGCATCATTGAGCACTCACAGAGACAGGAGGAGCCCGTCCCTACTGCGAGGTTGGGTATGGCATACCGGCATTCAGGATGCAGGCGGTCAGAATACCGACACCATGTTTGAAATCCCGAACAAAAAGGTATTCCCGCACCAGTATATAATTCTACAAAGTAATTAATCTCATTCCCAAATGACCATTTTTAGTGTAACATATACACCTTATTCTTTGTCCGGGAGTGCTACACCTGGCTTTAAAGACTACAATACAAACACACAAGAAAAGAAGCCATTTAGTGGGGTGCACTGAGATTCAAATATCGATAGTTTAATATATAACTTTTATTATTTTAATTAAAAAGAAAGAATTTTTCTTCAGCCATATGAAATATCAAAATAGTGTAAGTGAATATTATAAACAATGTGAAGTTAAAAATTGATCACCTACAGAGACTGCTGCTGCTGTAATGAGGACTTTTCCTCTAATGTAGGCTCAATGGCCCCTGCTGCTGTCAGACTTGCTTGGTTTCGTTTGTTTCAATGTATGACACAGCTTTGTCATCTAGGGAAATATAAGTCTTTTATATGTTTTCGTTAATTTACTTAGTTGGTTTATATTCACTAATTTCTCTGTTTCACAAATCAGCTGGATTGTCAGTGAATTTAACCTGGGTACAGGGCTCATTCTTTAGCACTCGGCTATTGCGGTGATTGCCTGTCACAGCACACCACACTACTGTCCTATGATAGGTATATGTTTATTACACATATGTTATTACCCAGTTAAGTAATGGTGCAGTAATAGTAATAGTATATGTATATTTCTCAGGTCGCTTTTAGCGGTTCTAAAAACCCGCTATGCGCGTCCGTCTATTGGTTATAAGCTGCACGTCCCTCCTGACGCTATTACTCCCCCACCAGTTTCTAACTGAGTATGGTCCCAATATTACTTTGTCTGCACATATCTGTGTATAGTGGGGATCAGTGGATTTCAGTGAAACATCTAATATGTATAATTATGATAGAAATTGAATGGAATGGGCATTTGCTTCACATGTGAAATCTTCACACTCTCACTCTGATTCATTCACTTCAGCTTTGTGATACATCACTCCATTATATAGGTTATATCTGTGTCCTGCTATCCGTTTATGACACCACCTAATGTATCCACCACATTTGTTGATTAATGCATTAATGACAAAGCTGTGTGTTCAGAGGTGTGTATATAATATGCAGTTAGCAAATGCCTGATCAAATTTTCTGTCTCTCTAACACGTGTTCCACTTAATATACAGCGCCTGGGTTGTACATAATGATTTGTTTTGGAATAATCATATGTTCCTTTGGTATAGTATATATTCTACATTAATCTTTATTCAGAATAGCCCTAGTGCCATGATAGTGTAGTTATTGGTTCAAGCCGCGTGTAGCGGCTCCAGATAACCGCCACGTGCGGCAGACTGGCTCTGTCAGCCCAGCCGTCCCTGCACCCTAGATCCCAATCCCGCTACTGTGTGTCGGGTAGTTGATCACCGTGCACTGTCAACACCCTGACCGTCTATCAGTCTAGCGGGATCGGTCCAACTTTATGAGCATTCAAATAGACTTAATCTTTCCCTTTAAGCAAACAGCAGTAGAATTACAGCATGCAGCCTTCTCTAAGAAACGCCAACGTACGTTTCACAGAGGCTGCTTCGTCAGGGCTGTTTGAAATCCCGACAGGGATGCAAGAGATAGAGGCAGCTAACCCTAAACCTCTCTCTCCCCCTTTCCCTCCCTCCCCGCAGCCTAAACCTAACCCTTTCTTCCCACAGCCTAATCCTAACATCCCTGGGATACTTACGTTCGGGATCCTGGCTATTGGGATGCTGGCGTCTGCATTCTCATAGGTGTCGGGATTCTGGTGTTAGCATTCTGACTGCCGGTATCCCGAGCGCCGGAATCTCAACTACGTCCCCTGCTGCAAAGTGCTCTGAGTGCTGCCAGGGGTCTTGCATGGTCCACTGACCGCACAATGCCAGTGGCCATTGCAGAGGCTTTGCATTCAGGAAGTTGGTAAATCTGACAGCATCACGTCCCCCATAGAAACCCCCATGTGGCTGCCGGAGGGAATGGAGGGATCTCAGCAATACATTTGGGGAATTCTAAATATTTGCAGTTAACCCCCAAAAAGAGGTTATAGATAAAAAGGTAACAGACCTATGAAGGTAGGTTGCCTAGCGACGAAATGGGAGCCAATGGGGTTGATAGATAGTTCTATTCTAATTTTATAGATAAAAAAGGGGTGTAATGAATATCCAAAGGCACATTGCTGGACAAAGCCTATAGTCCCCATAATGGAAGACATATCAATGATATATTTGTGTAAAGCGGGAGTAGTGCCGATGCTATGCGGCACATTCTCCTTACCCATATTGCACCGTGGTGAGAGACGGGCACATTAGCACTCTGCCATGTGACAACGTTCCCTGTGTTCCACCGCCATACAAGCGATGTACTGCAGCGTGCAATGGACTAGTCATGACGCAGCCGCATCATGACGCATGCCACGTCACCGCCATGTTAATGCAAAAGGTATGTGAAAGGGTTACACAGTGGCGTGTGACGGACGCATCATGACACGGCTGCATCATGACGCCTGCCACGTCACAGTGCCGACATTTTAATGCAAGTGATGTGTGAGAGAGTTACTATGGTAACTAATTCCCACAATGTAAACCCCATCAACCCAAGGGACTGCATGTGGACAAATGAACACGTTACACCTCTTTTTTATCTATAAAAGTAGAAAATAAGTATCTATCAACCCCATTGGCTCCCATTTCATCGCTAGCCAACCTACCTTCATTTAGTTGAGCAAGGAATTATGGGAGTGTTAACACTGCGCAACTTTATTGTTCCACAATCAATATGGTGGCTATGAAAACACATGGCTTCTGAAGTGATGAATGCAGTTCATAAGAAATTCAATGGTATTGATTTATACATATGACCATTTTGTGACATCAATTACTTGTTTTAGGATTTATTTCTGAGTACATTCAGATTAATTATAATTATATGTATTTTAGACACTACTTAACAATAGTAACGTTTACAATTTTACCTTTGTATATTTTCAGTTTGTTTAAACAGACACTTATCTTGAAAAAGACGCTGTAGTGCGTCACAACATGTAGAAAGAAGTGTCATTTTTTGGGGTACTGCAGGCCGCAAACCATACACACACTGAAGTATATACCCTGGTTCCAAAAAGTGAGAGATTTGGTAAGGTTTTGCAGTTTTTTTTTAAGTGGCAATCACATTGCTACTTTAAAAAAACTGAAAAACCTTACCAAATCTCTCACTTTCTGAAACTCTCATTCTATTACATTTGACCCCAGGTCTCGTTATTTATTTATGAGATGAACATGATGGCCCTCATTTCGAGTTGTTCGCTCGCAAGCTGCTTTTAGCAGCATTGCACACGCTAAGCCGCCGCCTACTGGGAGTGAATCTTAGCTTATCAAAATTGCGAACGAAAGATTAGCAGAATTGCGAATAGACACTTCTTAGCAGTTTCTGAGTAGCTCCAGACTTACTCGGCATCTGCGATCAGTTCTGTGCTTGTCGTTCCTGGTTTGACGTCACAAACACACCCAGCGTTCGCCCAGACACTCCTCCGTTTCTCCAGCCACTCCCGCGTTTTTCCCAGAAACTGTAGCGTTTTTTCAAACACTCCCATAAAACGGCCAGTTTCCGCCCAGAAACACCCACTTCCTGTCAATCACATTACGATCACCAGAACGAAGAAAAAACCTTGTAATGCCGTGAGTAAAATACCTAACTGCATAGCAAATTTACTTGGCGCAGTCGCACTGCGGACATTGCGCATGCGCATTAGCGACTAATCGCTCCGTTGCGAGAAAAAAATAACGAGCGAACAACTCGGAATGACCCCCGATATACATATTAATGTGGATAAAAAGAAGTAATTACAAAGAAACTTTTATGGGCTTGATACCGACATTTATGAAGTAAGTGTACATGTAAGAGTTTACAAAGCTGTCATTATTTCATCACACGTTGGGTGTTCTAGCGGAATCAGGCAATCTTGATCTCCTGGACGGGACTGTTTGCACCTTTCTCTTCCAATACTCACCTTTTGGAGGACAATTTACATTGCAATATTACACGGTTTTATTTCCTTGTTTTTTACATATACGGATTATCCCTTAGAAATGGAGAGGAACAAATTTGTGTCATCAGTTTGTTGAACAGTTCGAAGCACGTGTGAGATTGTTACAATTTATTTGCACCCAAAAACAGGTGTTTTCTGAGATTAAGCTGCAAATATTCAGTGATAAATGGGCCCCATGTTCTGGGAAGGAATCCTAATGACTAATTTCATCTTCTTGAACGCTTTTTTAGAATTAATCTAAAAATGAAAACTGCCAGTTGCCTAATTTCTAGGTGTAAGGGTTCAGTTGGTAGCAAGCTGCAGTCTTTGCTTCCCTAATTAACAAAGCTTCAAATCAGCAGGTAACATTCTTTCCTATATTTTACGTGTAATTAGTAAAAATTAAGCACCATAGTAGGTCTTCTGTATAAGCAAACTGTGATGCCCAATAAAGAGCTATTAAAACATATTTAACATTAGATGAAAAGAAGACATAGAGGAGAAAGTGAGTATTTTTAGGGTTTGGGGTACTAAAGGCCCATACACACTTGGCGATTTTGAGCTGAAAGCAGGTCACTTTTGGTGTGTTGAGCTGCTTTCAGCTCAAAGCCTCCCAGTGTGTATGGACAAGCGATGAGCGGTGAGCACTGATGCGCGCTCCCGCTTCATCGCTGGCAGCCGCCGTTCATCTACTGGTATTACCTATGTCCTGCTATGGAAAGCCTGCTACGTCCTGCTATGGAAAGCCGCTCACCCCCGCTGACATCGCTGGGCAGGGGGGAAAAGCGCTCAGTGTGTATGCACTGAGCACTTTTCAGCCCAGCGATGTCAGCCATCATCGCTGTTCATACACGCTGGGCAAAAACGCCCAGTGTGTATGGACCTTAAGCCTATGCTAAGATACAGTATTACCTATATTATGCAATTAAAATTCATAGTATCAAACAAGGTGGCAAACACATATAAATGAGAAGACAAATGTAATTAACACAAAAGGACACCAGGAAAGAGTTGATTGGCACACTACGAGCTCCTCAATAACTTCTACTAATCTTCTCTTTTCACTGACCAGATCACTGGAACTTGCTCCACACAGTTTCCTACAGTCCTGGTCAAAAACCAGAGAGCCGTGCTGCTGTGAAGGGGGATGCGTGAGATGACTAATCAGAAGTTGCAATTAGAGATTTGTTCTCTTTCACTTACCATCTACAGTACATCTGCATTTTATTGTGGCAATTTCAATTTATGTGTTCTGTTGCAGTCTCCTTTAAAGCTGCATTAACCCTACCTTCATGCCAGAGGCCGGGGTTCCATGCAGCCAATTTTCCTTGGGCTCTGGCTTGAGGCAGAAGATGGTAGCAATGCAGCTTAAAAGGACAATACAGTATAACATTTTAAGTAACAGGAAACAGAAAAAATAAAGACTGCAGTATACTTACCTATTCTCCCAAACTGTCTGTGAGACTCACAAATTTTCGAGGAGTCCCACAGACTCCCAGTTGGTGACTCTCCCAATGCTCCCATATACAGTACCTACTGCAATGGGGTTCTCCAACCAGCTCAAAACGTAAAAATAAAGATACACTGTTACATGAGAAAAAGGAAAAAAATAAAACATCTAAATGCTTCCAACTTTTCATCACCAGCATCTACTAGCATAGGAGTGTCTCATTTGCAAATTAGTAATGTATTAGCTATAACCTATCAAACCGACTTGCAATTACTTTCAATAGAAAACAATACAACACAAATATTTACTAAGAACAGTGTGCGAAATATCATTGCTCTAAAGTAGTGGTAGTCGGGGATGTAGCGAGGGTGGCTCCGGTGGAGCACAAGCTCCAGGCACTGTAAAAGTTAGAGGGCGCACCGCAGAGCAGGAGGAAAAGGAACAGAGGAGGCGCACACTGACTCGGACTCTGAGACTAGGTAGGGAACAGGGCAGGCAGAGGCGACATCAGGAGACACTGACAGCCAGCACGTGCTGGAGCTCTTTCTGCCCCTCAAGCTGCTGCTGAGCTGCTATTTCTGCCCCTCAGGCAATTCTGGGACAGTTTTTTCATTGAGAAATTGGGAGATTATCAGATCTGGGGAGGGGGTCAGTTTTGGAGCATTATTTTCATTGAGAGATTGGGGTGATTATCAGGTCTGTGGGAGGTCACATTTGGGGCATTATTTTCAGTAAGGGATTGAGGGTTGTGCGGTCAAGTCAGTCGAGGGGCATACATAGTGTTTTTAATTTATTTGAAATAAAAAAGTAAACAATATAGCTACTTCTATAGTGGCTCTACTGTGGTGTAACGTGTATGAGGAGCTCTACCATGGCATAACATGTATAAGGAGCTTTACCAGGTGTAACATGTATAAGGGGCTCTACTGTGGCATAATATGTATAAGGAGCTTTACTATGACATAATGTGTTTAAGCGACTCTACTGTGTGATGTAAGGTGTATAAGCGGCTCTACCTTGTGATGTAATGTGCATAAGCAGCTCTACTGTGTGGTGTAACGTGAATAACAGACACTACTGTGCGGTGTAATGTGAATTGGTACAATTATTTGTCCACGCCCAATATTTTACTTGCTCACCTTTGGCGCACACTGTCTATATTCTATACACGGGGGCACCAAAAGGAAACTTTCGTAATGAGCTCTACAAGGTTTAGAACTGACCCTGTCACCAATTTAAATATTGTTTCTTTTCAAATGTAACATGCCATCACATGTTGGCCAGGACCCCAATTCAGTACAGGGGAGAGGGGCGCCAAAACATACCCTTGCTCCAGGCACCATGGCACCTAGATACACCTCTGGTGGTAGTTAACAAACAGCAAAGAAAAATAAATAAACCATGTGTAAAAAGCAACTTGCAGACGTGGATGCCCCCTACACAAGTGCACGTGCTCCCAGCACATGTCTATTCTCAGTGCCCAGTCTGTATCTCCCTCCTTGGGGCCCTGGGCCACTGATGACTGGCACTCTGTGCCCATGTTAAGCCTCGATAAAGCAGCCTTTTTGTTGAGTAGTACCCCAAATCTCCCCAACCATAAAAACAGCGTTCTGTACCTGCAGGTCGCATACAGTGCAGGTCAGATACATTGCATGTTGGGTACAGTGCGGGTCGGAAACTGTGGGAGTTGGATACAGTGTGGGTTGGATACAGTGCAGGTTACAATGCAGGTCAGATACAGTGTGGGTCGGACACAGTGCAGGTCGTATACAGTGCAGGTTACAGTCAGTACAGGTCGGATACAATGTGGGTCGGATACGGTGCGGATCAGATACAGTGTGAGTCGGATACAGTACGGGTTTGATACAGGGCAGGTCAGATACAGTGTGGGTCGGATACAGGTCAGATACATTGTGCATGCTCTAGATCAGCAATTGTCATTTGTGTGAGGTGATTGCTTGTTTCATGATCGCATTGCAAACTTGTTATAAATATGAGCTACGTGAGGATCTCTTCATTGATCTCATTGTCCAACAGAGAAAAAAGAAATCAATGCATGTATGGCATGCATTATAAATCACACTGGGTGGAGTATAGATGTGATGACAAACAATGTTGTTACAAAACTGCTGACAATAAAATTCATTGATTTGGAAGACCTCTCTGACCTTCAATAGTCCTGGACACTCACCATACTACATACAGTACCAAGCGTATAATGTGTAGAATACCTAGTGTTGTCAGTTTAGTTCTGTGTCATTGCAAGATGGACCTTCACTTATGGTACTAATTTGTTTATTTTTAAAGTGGCTGTACTGTGTCTGTGAATAATGAAAACTCAAACTGACAACAGCCAGAAAGAAAATCCTGCCTGCTCATCCCCATTTGGTTGCATGAAATAACAAGCCATAAAAGAATGTTAGATCCGGAGAGCATAAAAATATGACCACTAATCCTTTAATCTGAAATTCTCTGCTGAGGAATACAAAACAATCTGGAGGAAACCTGGTACTACTGCTGCTGGAGAAAATCCAGGGTGAAAGATCTCTGCCTTGTCAGTTTGTTATATCTGTAATACTTTATTAGCTTGTTTAAAGCATTTTATTAATGTTACTGAAGTTATAAAATTCGCCCTTTCTGGCAAAATTATGACCTGCCATAAAGCAATCTGGGTGGAGATGTAAAAGAAAAATAGAGACTTGTATCTGATAATCTTCAATCCGGACAGATCAGCTCTGTTTTGTATATATAAGTGAGTATTCAATTAGCCACAAGGTTTATTCCACGACTAATTGTCAGCTAAAATCCCTGCCATGCAGGGAACAGCTATTCAATAAATTAGCCTTTTTCCCGCACCCAAAAATCGTGATTCACATGCGGAAAAACCACTGATTCCGTGTAAACTTCAGAATCAGTGTGGTTAATTTCCCGCAAAAGACCCGAATTAACACCCGGATTCACATGCGGAAAAATCACTGATTCCGCGTAAACTGCAGAATCAGTGTGGTTAATATCCCGCAAAAGAGCCGATTTGTTTTTTTTTTTTTACACAGACTTTTTCTCGCCACACCACAAGGCATTCCCTGCGTGGAGGAAACCTCACTAGTTATGTAGGTCTGGCACAACAATTAGTCACGGGGTAAACCCTGCGGCTAATTGAATACCCCCATACTGTTCTATAATCATACCTTCCAATTTTTGTTTGTAGATACCTGGGACCCTTGTGCGGCAAAGCGACTTGCGACCTGAAATGGGTGCATGGTCTCGAGTGGAGGGGGCATGGCCTCAACAAAGTGGGCTCACCGGGCAACTGGGAAGCCCATGGCTCATCTCCCCGTACTGAATAGTGCATGCGCACAGCATATATTTAGAGATTACTTGCGGCTTTGCATAGCAGAAGGCTCCCCCAACTGCCCCCCGCCCGTGGGACACTGCTGCCCACTGGTGGGACACCGGAACAGTGTCCGAATAGTGGGACTGTCCCACTGGAATCGGAACAGTTGGGAGGTATGCTGTAATGGACTCTCAATTGCTCATAGATCATGTTCATAACCTTCCCAAGGGCAGAAATACTCCAGAGGGGTCCCCATAGACACAATCATGAGCATGTATTACACTCATACATAGCCGTAACTACGTGTGGGCCAACGGTGCATTGCCCACAGCGCATCTGCGCTATAGGCGCATTCGCTGACCCACACACGTCGCACAGGGCCGCGCTGCACAAGAGAAACCAGTATGCAGCCAACAAGCTGCAGCGCCCGGCAACCTTGTCAGCATGTGATATAGCTTGGCTGCCAGGCGCTGTAGCTTGTTGTCTCCATGCTGTGGTCTCCCCCGCTGGCGCTGTTACAGGACGGAGTAGCTGCTTCCCCTCCGCCGCTCTTGTCTCGTGGCGCTGGCATCTAGGAGCAGAGAGGTGACTCCCCCCAGTGCTGTGGGCTCCCAGGAAGAGTGGCGGCTCCCCAAAGGCAGGCAAGTCTCTCCCTCCCTTTCTCTTTCTCTCTTTCTCCCCCCCCCACTCTCTCCTTCACTCCCTCTGTCTTATGTGTAAAAAAAGGGGGACTGCCTGTCTAATGTGTAAAAATGTGGGACTCTGTCTAATGTGTAAAAATGGGGGACTCTGCCTGTCTAAAGTGGAAAAAAAGGGGGCGTGCCCAATATGTAAAAAAGGGGACTGCCTGTCTAATGTGTAAAAATGGGGACTCTTCCTGTTTAATGTGTAAAAAGGGGGATTCTGCCTCTCTAATGTGTAAAAATGGGGATTTTGCCTGTCTAATGTGTAAAAAGGGGGACTGCCTGTCTAATGTGTAAAAAAGAGGGGACTCTGCCTGCCTAATGTGTAAAATATGGGGACTCTGCCGGCGTAATGTGTAAAAAGAGGGACTCTGCCTGTCTAATGTGTAAAAAAGGGTGTCTCTGCTTGCATAATGTGTAAAAAGAGGGACTCTGTCTAATGTGCCTGCCTACCATGTAAAAAGGAGGACTCTGCCTGCCTTCAGCGCGCACTAGCACCATTTTGTATAGGGGGGGTGCTGATGCTGTGTCTTGCACACAACGCTAAAATGTCTAGGTACTGCACTGCACTCATATAAAGGGATTGCTCCGCAGAGCATCTTGTTCTCCTGACACTGCTCATCCCATCTTGGGGGATACACAAATTTATAGCGATCTGCCACCATCTACACTGTCCAAGCGGCATTTGTTTTATCACATCAACACAGATTGCGCTATTTAATCATGATCTCTCAAGCATACTCCTGTTGTTGACTCTATGGTAAAGTTCATGTGAATTAACAACAAAGGCTTAACCAGTAGCCCACTTTATGCTATTTGCCAAATTTGAATAGACATATTGCAGTGGTGCAAGATTTTTATTTTGCCCAGGCACACTCACACTCCTTTTCTGACATATAGTATTATCAAAGGTACTTTGCCTATAGCCCTACCATCGCTGCAATTTCCCTTAAGATTCCCAGATTGCAGATAGCTTTGGCAGGTACCTTATATTTTAATGGTAAATTAAAATGGTCAGTTTAATGGTAAATTTAGAAAGTAAATATGTCACTCTAGTTTCTGCACCCAATCAAAGTAGTCAACCAAATTGGCAAAAGGGCTAGTTTCCTCTTATGCAAATTTAACATGGCCTCCAATACTAAAATGAACAGATCTAATTCCACTATATTATGGTTCTAAAGAGACCCCACTTCCTGCCATTACCTTGATGTTGGATGACTATTCTTCAGCATCATACTATAAATTAAAAGCATCTAAAACAGTAGCTCTTCCTATAAACGGGTTCAGTATGACACACCGATGGACGGGATGCAGACTGTCAGTATACCAACAGCAACATCCCATCCATCATAATCCCGACAGCCCCCCATTTAGCCCCCTAACCCTCATCTTTTCCTTACCCCTCCATTGTGGGTGCCTAACCCTCCCCAGTGGTGCCTAACCCTAACCATCCCCGCTAGGTGCCTAACCCTAACCATCCCCTCCCTGCTGCCTAAATCTAACCCTTCCCGCTAGGTGCCTAATCCTAACCTCCCCCTCTATGTGCCTAACCCACCCTCCTTTCATGGTTCCTAACCCTAACGTTCCAGTGCATGGACCATAAGCCTAACCACCCCCCTCTGCTGCCTAAACCTAATGTACCCCAAACCCTCCGCCCCCGCTTTTAGGACATTTGGGTTTTGCCGGCTGTCGGTATTTTGATGCCAGCATCCCATTTGGATTGTGTCCTCTCCCGGGATCCCGGTGTCGGTATATCGACCGCTGGGATCCAGTTCGTTGGGAAGCTACTTCCCCTGTAAACATCCTCCTTGACTTATACTACGACTGAATGGTCAGAAATAAGTATAGTTAGCAAACAAAAAGTCTCTCAGATACCTGGGTATTTTTATAACACCTATGGGGGAAGACTTACTAGGTTAAAACTATGGTCCATTATTACATGAACCTGTATCCTTTTTGAGGGGCTGGATGGATCACAAGGACTGGTGGTTGGGTAGACTGGAAGCTGACAAAATTGTGTTCCTTACTAAAATACTGTATTTGTTTTGGTCCATCCCTAGAATGCTTCCTGACTGAGCAAATACTACGCTGTCTTTAGTAAATACATTTGGAATTTCAAGAGAGCTACACATGCAAAGACATACAGTATATGTCAATGACAAACTCAGAGAGGGCTATCATTCCCGAATTCAGAATTCTACTAACTCTCCCATCTTTTGAACCAGACTGGCTTTCTACATCCTTGTCTAAACCTTGAGTAGTCTTGGAAATTATATGCATGGGCTCTTTCCATTACAAGACTTGCTCTGGTTCCCTGTCTGCTCTTGTGTTTCCCCCATCCACCTTTAAATCTACGATTGTCACTATTTTCAGCTCATTCCCTCCTCCCTTAAACAACTTCTCCATACAAAGTTTCACCCTACTCATACCAAATTTGGAGTTGTCCAACAGGTACCACCAATGGAATTTATTCTGTCACAACTCACTTGTGTCCTTTTCTCAGTTGTACTCCTGCTATAACCTACCCTCAATAGGTTCCCATAAATTTCTTCATGTTAAGCAAAGGATTTAATAATTTCCGAAACTATTCCCCATTGTTTTGGCCCTTCCATCTTCCTTATGATAAATATCACTTCCCTGAACCATAGAGGAGGGATAACCGACAGGTCCACTTTGTACTAAGTGAATGCCAGCTCGATAAGATCCCCGCTCAATTAAAATGGGTAAATGATCAAGGTCTGTGTAACTGAAAATTTGGAAAAATGTGTTTTGCTCGCTCTTCAAAATGTTGAAGTGTATCAACCATATTGAAAGGTACATCAAATTGAATGAATATATTATATTCTGAAAGATTGCACAGAATCTATCATTCCCAGTCTAGGCTATGCTGGATAAGTATGGTCATTTAGAGCAGGAGTGGGGAACCTTTGGCCCTCCAGCTGCTGTTGAACTACACATACCAGCATGCCTTGCTACAGATTTGCTATTTGGCCTTGCTAAAACTGTTGCAGGGCATGATGGGATGTGTAGTTCATCAACAGCTGGAGGGCCGAAGGTTCCCCATCCCTGATTTAGAGGAACCCTACACACATTCTGGTCTTGTCCAATGATTCAGCCCCTTTGGAAGAAAATAGAGATATGTTGTGGGGCATATCCTTATGACTACAAAAGCAGCCATACTTGTAGCTCAGCTATGGAATCAAGATGTCCCTTGCCTTGGTCACCTCTAAAACATTTCTTTTTTTTTCTTGCATGTGTTATGTTATCTATAAGTAAAGGTGCAATTAAAATATGATAGAAATCTGAATTGACTGAATTTGTGAATCTGATTAACAATTTGATTAATACTTGAATTCAATATTGTAGATTGTCTACTCAATCACTTTTAAATTGAAGACGAGATTTTCCTCATATTTAAGATATTTATAGGTAATTAAAGGGTCACATTCAAGATAGTACATTTAACAGTGAGTCTTTCATCAAACAATCAGTCTAGCAAATATTGTATCATGGGGAAAGGGGCATTGAGATTTTCAATTCAGATATTCACTTAGCCCTCTTTCCTCCCATTCTTTTCAATATTCCACAAGGGCATTTTATTATCTCATATGTATATTATCCATTGAAATGAATAAGGAATATTTTATTCAAATTAGTTTCATATGTTGTCAGTTTTTACCTTCAAAACCAATAACAGAATATTTCTACAAGCTCTAATGAGAACTTTTCTCAATAGAAACTTACAATAGAAATTTGTTTTCAATGTATTATTGTACATTGATATTGGTGTTTGAATATTTAATAACATAAAGTATGTGTTTGTTTTCCTATTACAGTAAATAACAGGGGCGGACAAATTCCATCCTCAAGGACCCCTAACAGTTTATCTTTTCCAGAACAACTGTGGATCTTTTAAATTATGTCAGGTAGTAATGAATGCACCTATGCACCAGTTAGGAGATTTAGAAAACATGAAATGTTAGGGTCCTTGAGTACTGAGTTTGGCCACCCTTTCTGGCCAGTCAGATTATGCTAGGTGCACAATGGTCTGTCAGATGGTGATGGGGTCCTCTAACCAGTCAGCTAGTGCTGTGGACCCCCTAGCCAATCAGATGGAGCTGCTGAGCTGTCAGATGGCGCTCCGGGTCCAATTGCAGCCTGTCTGATGGTGTCGGGGGGTCCACTTGTGGCCTGTCCGATGGTGCCGGGGGCCCACTTGTGGCCTGTATGATGGTGCCGGGAGCTCACTTGTGACCTGTCTGCTGGCCTGTGCAAGGGGGGCCGCTTGTGGCCTTGTGTCTGCTGGCCTGTGCCGGGGAGGGGGGGGGGATTGCACACTTGTGGACTGTCTGATGGCATCGGAGGTCTACTTGTGGCCTGTGCTAGGTGGCCTGATGGGAACAGCAAATGTGGCTGGGGGCCCGCTTGTGGCCTGTTTGCTGGCCTGTGCCGGTTGGCCCGCTTGTGGCCTGTCTGATGATGCCAGGGTTCTACTTGTGGCACGTGTTGGGTGGCCCACTGGCCGGTCTGATGGCACCGCTGACCTATCTGATGGCGTCGGGGGTTTGCTGTCCTGTGCTGGGTGGTCCGCTGGCCTGTCTGATGGCGCAGCTGGCCTGTCTGATGGTGCTAGGGTCTGCTTGCCTGTCTGATGGCACAGCTGACCTGTCTGATGGTGCTAGGGTCTGCTGACCTGTGCTGGGTGGCCCGCTGGCCTGTCTAATGGCGCCGCTGGTCTGCCTGATGGCACCGGGGGTCTGCTTGTGGCCTGGGCTAGGTGGTCTGATGGGATCAGCACATGTGGCTGGGAGCCCGCTTGTGGCCTGTCTGCTGGCCTGTGCCAGGGGGCCACTTGTGACCTTGTGTCTGCTGGCCTGTGCCAGGTGGCCTACTTGTGGCCTGCCTTATGGCGCCGGGGGTCTTTTTTCGTGGCCTGTGCTGGTTTGCCCACTAGGGGTGCCACTTGTGGCCTGTCTGATGACACCGGGGGCCCGCTTGTGGCCTGTCTGATGGCGCCGGGGGCCCGCTTGTGACCAATCTGCTGTGCTGTGCCGAGGCACCTGCTTATTGACTGCCTGATGACGCTGGGGCTCGCTTGTGGCCTGTCTGCTGGCCTGTGCCGGTTGGCCCGCTTGTGGCCTGTCTGATGATGCCAGGGGTCTACTTGTGGCATGTGCTGGGTCGCCCACTGGCCGGTCTGATGCACCGCTGACCTATCTGATGGTGCCGGGGTTTGCTGTCCTGTGCTGGGTGGCCCGCTGGCCTGTCTGATGGCGCAGCTGGCCTGTCTGATGGTGCTAGGGTCTGCTGGCCTGTCTGATGGCGCAGCAGGCATGTCTGATGGTGCTAGGGTCTGCTTACCTGTGCTGGGTGGCCCGCTGGCCTGTCTAATGGCACTGCTGGTCTGTCTGATGGTACTGGGGGTTTACTGGGCTGTGCTGGGTGGCCTGCTGGCCTATCTGATGACACCGGAGGGCCTGCTGGCCTGTGCTGGGTGGCCCACTGGCCTGTCTAATGGCGCCAGGGGTCTGCTGGCCTGTGCTAGGAGGCCAGCTGACCTGTCTGATGGTGCTGGGAGTCTGCTGGCCTGTGCAGGGTGGCCTGCTGGCCTGTCTGATGGCGCAAAGGATCTGATGGCCTGTGCTGGCTGATCCGATGGCCTGTCTGATGGTGCCGGAGGTCTGCTGTCCTGTGCTGGGTGGAACGCTGGCCTGTCTGATGGCACCGAGGGTCTGCTGGCCTGTTCTAGGCGGCCCGTTGGCCTGTCTGTAGTCACTTACACACCAGTTTCATTGGCATCAATTTACCTAGTTGTCGAATATCCAAATTAAAGCATACCCTAAAATGTACCAACTATTATTTATGTGAAATTGGTGTCATTATGAAACTTTAGGTTTATTGTAGAAAAGTGTATTGTTAGTAGTAGAGTGGCAGCTCCAAGTGGTGCTGAGAGGGGGGGTAGAGGGTACTGATTACCCTGGCCTGGGCATGCCGGGGGGCCCAGGACAGACCACACCGGTAGCCATTTTATTCTAGTTCATTTTTATTATACAATGGTGGGCGAGCGACAGGTTGATAGGAGGGGGTTTACCAGGCTGTGTAGTATGTGCCACTCTCTGTCTCTACCCACCACTGCGGAGCTATGGTCTTGCGAGATAATGACCTCATCATCTAGTAAGTCTCTCTCTCTCTCTCTCTCTCTCTCTCGAGCAGGCTCCAGGTGGTAGGTAGGCGGTGATTGGGAGGGATAGGCAGACTGGCTGGGCTGGGTCTCTTTCTCATGGCTCAGCTCATGACTGGTCACTTGTCGTGAGCTGTGTGATTCAGACTGAGAGAAGAGCAACAGACTGTCTTTGACTATACTGAGGCTGTGACTATGGTGCTGCTGATGCTGAAAACGGTTCTTTTATCAATTTTATATAATAAATATAATACTTGCATTCATTCATTCCTCACCATTAGTGTGTATTGTACAGTATATATATATATATATATATATATATGTATAACCAAATTGCGCTATTAGTCCGCCTTAGACCTAATAGTCCTTGGGGAGGATCGGCTGCTAATCTTCAAATAGGTCCTCCTGCCAGTCGAGAACCAGGTGGTTGAACACTGTAAATGGTTGTATGGAGAGCGCTCTTATCATGTAGTTATGTCTCTTTAGCTGTTCTTTCTCTCTAGGACAGTCCTTCAATTTTAGCTTTGATCACGAGAAGATGGATATTTCTGCAAAATACCCTCTCACCAGATTCACCCAGATAACAACATCACTCGTTAGTTAAAAACTTCCATGAGATTTATTGTTGATAAAATCTTCTTATTTTTAAATGAATGACTCTTACATTAGATTTAACATTCGTGGGATAAGGATTTAAAAGTGGGATAAACTATATGGGATTGGTCCCATTTATTCTCTCATAAAACATCGCTCTTACATATAAAAAAACACCCCTGAGGAAGTCTGTTAGACGAAACGCATTGGATGAATTAACATTTTGTGGGTTGGACGGACTGTCATAGGAGCTCCTCCCCGGCTGGGGTAGACAGCAGTGCCATTGAGATCTTATCCCACGAATGTTAAATCTAATGTAAGAGTCATTCATTTTAAAAATAAGAAGATTTTATCAACAATAAATCTCATGGAAGTTTTTAACTAACGAGTGATGTTGTTATCTGGGTGAATCTGGTGAGAGGGTATTTTGCAGAAATATCCATCTTGGCCAATCCGGAACCACGAGTATCGTTCTTACTCCTCGCCTTCTTATTATTCTCAGTACCTTTGGTATGAGGGGCAGAGGAGGGAACACATAGACCGACTGGTACACCCACGGTGTCACTAGAGCGTCCACAGCTATCGCCTGAGGGTCCCTTGACCTGGCGCAATATCTCTTTAGCTTCTTGTTGAGGCGGGACGCCATCATGTCCACCTGTGGCCTTTCCCAGCGGTTTACCAACAGTAGGAAGACTTCTGGATGAAGTCCCCACTCTCCCGGGTGTAGGTCGTGTCTGCTGAGGAAGTCTGCTTCCCAGTTGTCCACTCCCGGAATGAACACTGCTGACAGTGCTAGTACGTGATTTTACGCCCATCGGAGAATCCTTGTGGCTTCTGCCATGGCCACCCTGCTTCTTGTGCCGCCCTGTCGGTTTACATGGGCGACTGCCGTGATGTTGTCTGATTGGATCAGAACCGGCTGGTTTTGAAGCAGGGGCCTTGCCTGACTTAGGGCATTGTAAATGGCCCTCAGTTCCAGAATGTTTATGTGTAGGGACGACTCCTGACTTGACCAAAGTCCCTGGAAGTTTCTTCCCTGTGTGACTGCGCCCCAGCCCCGAAGGCTGGCATCCGTGGTCACCAGGACCCAGTCCTGTATGCCGAATCTGCGGCCCACTAGAAGATGAGCACTCTGCAGCCACCACAGTAGAGACACCCTGGTCCTTGGAGACAGGGTTATCAGTTGATGCATCTGAAGATGCGATCCCGACCACTTGTCCAAGAGGTCCCACTGGAAGGTCCTTGCATGGAACCTGCCGAATGGAATTGCTTCGTACGAAGCCACCATTTTTCCCAGGACTCGTGTGCAGTGATGCACTGATACCCGTTTTGGTTTTAGGAGGTCTCTGACTAGAGAAGACAGCTCCTCGGCTTTCTCCTGCGGGAGAAACACTTTTTTCTGTTCTCTGTCCAGAATCATCCCCAGGAATAGTAAGCGTGTGGAAGGAACCAGTTGTGACTTTGGAATGTTTAGAATCCAGCCATGCTATTGTAGCACTTCCCGAGATAGTGCTACTCCGACCAGTAACTGCTCCATGGACCTCGCCTTTATTAGGAGATCGTCCAAGTACGGGATAATTAAAACTCCCTTTTTTCGAAGGAGTATCATCATTTCTGCCATTACCTTGGTAAACACCCTCGGTGCCGTGGACAGTCCAAACGGTAGTGTCTGGAATTGGTAATGGCAATCCTGTACCACAAATCTGAGGTACTCCTGGTGAGGAAGGTAAATTGGGACATGCAGGTAAGCATCCTTGATGTCCAGAGATACCATGTAATCCCCCTCGTCCAGGCTTGCAATAACCGCCCTGAGCGATTCCATCTTGAACTTGAATCTTTTTATGCATGTGTTCAAGGATTTAAAATTTAAAATGGGTCTCACCGAACCGTCCGGTTTCGGTACCACAAACAGTGTGGAATAGTAACCCCGTCCTTGTTGAAGTAGGGGTACTTTGACTATCACCTGCTGGGAATACAGCTTGTGAATTGCCTCTAGTACAGCCTCCCTGCCCGAGGGAGTTGTCGGTAAGGCCGATTTGAGGAAACGGCGGGGGGGGGAGGCGCCTCGAATTCCAGCTTGTACCCCTGAGATACTACTTGAAGGATCCAGGGATCCACCCGTGAGCGAACCCACTGATCGCTGAAATTTTTGAGGCGGCCCCCCACCGTACCTGGCTCCGCCTGTGGAGCCCCACCGTCATGCGGCGGATTTGGAAGAAGCGGGGGAGGACTTTTGTTCCTGGGAACCTGCTGCGTGGTGCAGCTTTTTTCCCCTTCCTCTGCCTCTAGACAGAAAGGACCCGCCTTTTCCCCGCCTGTTTTTCTGGGGTCGAAAGGACTGTACCTGATAATACGGCGCTTTCTTAGGCTGTGAGGGGACATGGGGTAAAAATGCTGACTTCCCAGCTGTTGCTGTGGAAACAAGGTCTGAGAGACCATCCCCGAATAACTCCTCACCCTTATAAGGCAAAACTTCCATGTGCCTTTTAGAATCTGCATCCCCTGTCCACTGCCGAGTCCATAAGCCTCTCCTAGCAGAAATGGACAATGCACTTATTCTAGATGCCAGCCGGCAGATCTCCCTCTGTGCATCTCTCATGTACAAGACTGAGTCTTTTATATGCTCTACGGTTAGCAATATAGTGTCCCTGTCCAGGGTGTCAATATTTTCTGACAGGGAATCTGACCAAGCAGCAGCAGCACTGCACATCCACGCTGAAGCAATAGCTGGTCTCAGTATAACACCAGTGTGTGTATATATAGACTTTAGGATAACCTCCTGCTTTCTATCAGCAGGTTCCTTTAGGGCGGCCGTATCCGGAGACGGTAGTGCCACCTTTTTAGACAAACGTGTGAGTGCTTTATCCACCCTAGGGGGAGTTTCCCAACGTGACCTATCCTCTGACGAGAAAGGGAACGCCATTAGTAATTTTTTTGAAATCACCAATTTCTTATCAGGGAAAGCCCACGCTTCTTCACACACTTCATTTAATTCTTCAGAGGGGGGAAAAACTATTGGTAGTTTTTTCTCCCCAAACATAATACCCTTTTTTGAGGTACCTGGGTTTATATAAGAAAGGTGTAAAACCTCTTTCATTGCCTCAATCATGCCACGAATGGCCCTAGTGGACATTAAATTTGACTCATCGTCGTCGACACTGGTATCAGTATCCGTGTCGACATCTGTGTCTGCCATCTGAGGTAGTGGGCGTTTTAGAGCCCCTGATGGCCTTTGAATTGCCTGGGCAGGCACGAGCTGAGAAGCCGGCTGTCCCGCATTTGGCATGTCGTCAAATTTTTTATGTAAGGAGTCGACACTTGCACGTAATTCCTTCCATAAGTCCATCCACTCAGGTGTCTGCCCCGCAGGGGGTGACATCACATTTATAGGCATCTGCTCCACCTCCACATAAGTCTCCTCATCAAACATGTCGACACAGCCGTACCGACACACCGCACACACACACAGGGAATGCTCTTAAAGGAGACAGGACCCCACAAAGGCCCTTTGGGGAGACAGAGAGAGAGTATGCCAGCACACACCAGAGCGCTATATAATGCAGGGACTAACTGAATTATGTCCCCTATAGCTGCTATAATATTTACTGCGCCTCAAATCTGTGCCCCCCCTCTCTTTTTTACCCTTTTCTGTAGTGTAGACTGCAGGGGAGAGTCAGGGAGCTTCCTTCCAGCAGAACTGTGAGGGAATAATGGCGCCAGTGTGCTGAGGGAGATGGCTCCGCCCCTTTTTCGGCGGACTTTTCTCCCGCTTTTTTCTGTATTCTGGCAGGGGCAATTACCACATATATAGCCTCTGGGGCTATATATTGTGGTTATTTTGCCAGCCAAGGTGATATTATTGCTGCTCGGGGCGCCCCCCCCCAGCGCCCTGCACCCTCAGTGACCGGAGTGTGAAGTGTGTATGAGGAGCAATGGCGCACAGCTGCAGTGCTGTGCGCTACCTTGGTGAAGACTGAAGTATTCTGCCGCCGATTTTCCGGACCATCTTCTTGCTTCTGGCTCTGTAAGGGGGACGGCGGCGCGGCTCCGGGAACGAACACCAAGGACGGGTCCCTCTGGAGCTAATGGTGTCCAGTAGCCTAAGAAGCCCAAGCTAGCTGCAAGCAGGTAGGTTCGCTTCTTCTCCCCTTAGTCCCTCGTTGCAGTGAGCCTGTTGCCAGCAGGTCTCACTGTAAAATAAAAAACCTAATATATATACTTTCTTTCTAGGAGCTCAGGAGAGCCCCTAGTGTGCATCCAGCTCGGCCGGGCACAGAAATCTAACTGAGGTCTGGAGGAGGGGCATAAAGGGAGGAGCCAGTGCACACCAGGTAGTACCAAATCTTTCTTTTAGTGTGCCCAGTCTCCTGCGGAGCCCGTCTATTCCCCATGGTCCTTACGGAGTCCCCAGCATCCACTAGGACGTCAGAGAAATATATATATATATATATATATATATGGGTCCACGGTTTTCTTGACTAGTTTTCTGCGCCTAGGCACAACATGACTTATTAGCATAAACCCTTCATCTATTGTTCTCAACTGCAATACAATACAGAGAACAATGCAGCAGGGGATTAAGTAATTACAGCAGGGGATTAAATCCGACTGGCCAGTCTCAGTTAATCCTATTAAAGGTCAAGATAAATGTGGACCCATCTGTAGAGAGAGAGAGAGAGAGATAGGTTTAGAGATATAGGTCTGTCTATCTATCTATCTATCTATCTATCTATCTATCTATCTATCTATCTATCTATCTATCTATCTATCCATCTACAGTATATAAGTCCAGTACAAAAACGTCACTCAGGGACCACAAAAGTATTAGTATTAAAAAAAATACGCGTATTAGAAACCAACATCACGTTTTGGGACAATAAGCCTCTTCGTCAGGGTTACCCACCTACATTATACATATATATATATATATATATATATATATATATTGCACATATGGGCCTCATTCATTAAGGATTGCAAATGCAAAGCTGCGGTACATCCCACCACTTACCGCCTACATATAGTGTTCACTCTAGGATTTTTTTAGGGCAGGGTGCTGAGCATTGAAGAGGGCACATTTTTATTTTGAAGGGCACATTTTTGATGTGACGCTTTGCGCACAAAGCATAGCGCATATGTTTATAGTTTTTGTACATACATTTTGCTCTTAGTAAATCATATACCCATGCATACATATAAGACACCTAAAATCTGTACTGAGAAACATATTGTATATGTCCAGTCTTCTTGAAAGATCGGCTGTAGCATATACATAAGTAGATAATATAAATGTCTTTTCCAGTGCTGAAGTAGTTATAATCCGTATGTGTTATAAAACAGAAAAGTTAAACAATGGGTTAAAATATATAGGAAAAAAATAAGTCTGTTCTACTAGGGAAATACTGTAAGCAGTACATGCTCACTGCTTACCCTGTGCTTTCCCTCTTTATCAGAGTGCTGTGTTATTTACAGTGCCTCTGCCATCCAGTTGGCTAAGGATAGAAATTGTGTTCCAATTTCAGGGGTAGGCAAGGAGCAGACAATAACATTGTAACATGCACTCTGACTGTTGCATTCTGTATACAAGGTGGATATTTATGGTCCTGCAGGGTGCACTGAAAAAGGGCAGGGTGCTTTTTCACATTTCAAAAATGGGCAGGGTGCAGCACCCTGCTGAAACAGCCTAGAAGGAACACTACTACATACCTATCACATATGTACTCACACGTGTGATTAGTATTGCAAATGGCATCTCTCCTTTGCGATGTCGGGACTTCCGTGTTTAAGAACCGGGAGTCCTTCTATGCAGCGCAGAGGGACGCGGCGGTTGTGGGGGTGCTGGGAAAGGTCCAATTGGATCCCTGTCAGGGGAAATCACGAAAACAGGCGCATAGACTTCCATTGGGTAACGCGGCCCAAAGATGGCATTACCCATGAGGTCCATGCTTTGGAATACATTCCGGAGCTTGGTACATATTGAAATGCGGTAAAAAAAAAAAAAAACTAGGATTTTCATTTTTTTTACCTCATTTTAGGTTTTAGTACAAATGCATATGTTCACTAGATATACATACATACAGAGCTGCGTGCAACTCACTATTATTGTCCACACTCTGCAGATGCTTGTGCAAATGTCTATGGGGATAAGAATTATATTTTTATAGATGCTTATCACAGTGATAAAGAAATAATAAGAATTTACTTACCGATAATTCTATTTCTCATAGTCCGTAGTGGATGCTGGGAACTCCGTAAGGACCATGGGGATTAGCGGCTCCGCAGGAGACTGGGCACAAAAGTAAAAGCTTTAGGACTACCTGGTGTGCACTGGCTCCTCCCCCTATGACCCTCCTCCAAGCCTCAGTTAGGATACTGTGCCCGGACGAGCGTACACAATAAGGAAGGATTTTGAATCCCGGGTAAGACTCATACCAGCCACACCAATCACACCGTATAACTTGTGATCTGAACCCAGTTAACAGTATGATAACAGAAGGAGCCTCTGAAAAGATGGCTCACAACAACAATAACCCGATTTTTGTAACAATAACTATGTACAAGTATTGCAGACAATCCGCACTTGGGATGGGCGCCCAGCATCCACTACGGACTATGAGAAATAGAATTATCGGTAAGTAAATTCTTATTTTCTCTGACGTCCTAGTGGATGCTGGGAACTCCGTAAGGACCATGGGGATTATACCAAAGCTCCCAAACGGGCGGGAGAGTGCGGATGACTCTGCAGCACCGAATGAGAGAACTCAAGGTCCTCCTCAGCCAGGGTATCAAATTTGTAGAATTTAGCAAACGTGTTTGCCCCTGACCAAGTAGCTGCTCGGCAAAGTTGTAAAGCCGAGACCCCTCGGGCAGCCGCCCAAGATGAGCCCACCTTCCTTGTGGAATGGGCTTTTACAGATTTTGGCTGTGGCAGGCCTGCCACAGAATGTGCAAGCTGAATTGTACTACAAATCCAACGAGCAATCGTCTGCTTAGAAGCAGGAGCACCCAGCTTGTTGGGTGCATACAGGATAAACAGCGAGTCAGATTTCCTGACTCCAGCCGTCCTGGAAACATATATTTTCAGGGCCCTGACTACGTCCAGTAACTTGGAGTCCTCCAAGTCCCTAGTAGCCGCAGGCACCACAATAGGCTGGTTCAAGTGAAATGCTGAAACCACCTTAGGTAGAAATTGAGGACGAGTCCTCAATTCTGCCCTGTCCGTATGAAAAATTAGGTAAGGGCTTTTATAGGATAAAGCCGCCCATTCTGAGACACGCCTGGCTGAAGCCAGGCGTGTCGGCGTCTGTATCTGCCATCTGCGGTAACGGGCGTTTTAGAGCCCCAGATGGCTTTTGAGACACCTGGACAGGCACAGGCTGAGTCGCCGGCTGTCTCATGTCATCAATCTTTTGTAAAGAGCTGACACTGTCAAATAATTCCTTCCATAAGCTCATCCACTCAGGTGTCGACTCCCTAGGGGGTGACATCTCTGTTACAGGCAATTGCTCCGCCTCCACCTCATTTTCCTCCTCATACATGTCGACACAACGTACCGACACACAGCACACACACAGGGAATGCTCTGATAGAGGACAGGACCCCACTAGCCCTTTGGGGAGACAGAGGGAGAGTATGCCAGCACACACCAGAGCGCTATATATATATATATACAGGGATAACCTTATATAAGTGTTTTTCCCCTTATAGCTGCTGTATTGTTATACTGCGCCTAATTAGTGCCCCCCTCTCTTTTTTAACCCCTTTCTGTAGTGTAGTAACTGCAGGGGAGAGCCAGGGAGCTTCCCTCCAACGGAGCTAAGAGAGAAAATGGCGCCAGTGTGCTGAGGAGATAGGCTCCGCCCCCTTCTCGGCGGCCTTTTCTCCCGTTTTTCTGTGGAATCTGGCAGGGGTTAAAATTCATCCATATAGCCCCGGGGGCTATATGTGATGTATTTTCGCCAGCCAAGGTGTTTTTATTGCTGCTCAGGGCGCCCCCCCCTAGCGCCCTGCACCCTCAGTGACCGAAGTGTGAAGTGTGCTGAGGAGCAATGGCGCACAGCTGCAGTGCTGTGCGCTACCTTGGTGAAGACAGGATGTCTTCTGCCGCCGATTTTTCCGGACCTCTTCTTGCTTCTGGCTCTGTAAGGGGGCCGGCGGCGCGGCTCTGGGACCGGACTCCGAGGCTGGGCCTGTGTTCGGTCCCTCTGGAGCTAATGGTGTCCAGTAGCCTGAGAAGCCCAATCCACTCTGCACGCAGGTGAGTTCGCTTCTTCTCCCCTTAGTCCCTCGATGCAGTGAGCCTGTTGCCAGCAGGTCTCACTGAAAATAAAAAACCTAAAACTAAACTTTCACTAAGAAGCTCAGGAGAGCCCCTAGTGTGCACCCTTCTCGGCCGGGCACAAAAATCTAACTGAGGCTTGGAGGAGGGTCATGGGGGGAGGAGCCAGTGCACACCAGGTAGTCCTAAAGCTTTTACTTTTGTGCCCAGTCTCCTGCGGAGCCGCTAATCCCCATGGTCCTTACGGAGTTCCCAGCATCCACTAGGACGTCAGAGAAAAATCAGTGTTCCATGGGACATAATAAGGAAAACCTGTATATACTTCCATTGGACTTTTCTCACTTTAATAAAAATTGGCCCCTAAGCAACACATAAAAGTCTAAACCCCCTTTTTATTAAACTGTTATTTTCTGAATTTATTGCTCTTTAATACTTATTGGTGGGTGAAAGCTTTAATATACATTTGGCTAAGGGGGTCATTCTGAGTTGATCGCACGCTGATGATTTTCACAGCACAGCGATCAGGTTACTACTGCGCATGTGTATGCACCGCAATGCGCATGTGCGTTGTACGGGTACAAACAGCATCGTTGCTGGGCAATGCTTCTAGCGACGAATCCATTCGCACGGGTGATCGCAAGGAGATTGACAGAAAGAGGGCGTTTATGGGTGTCAACTGACCGTTTTCTGGGAGTGGTAGGGAAAACGCAGGCGTGTCCAAGCGTTTGCAGGGCGGGCGTCTGACGTCAATTCTGGAATCGGACAGGCTGAAGTGATCGCAAGGGCTGAGTAAGTTAAGACCTACTCTGAAACTGCAATAAACTTTTTCATCCCGCTCGGCTGCACAAGCGATCGCATACTTGCACAGCAAAAATACACTCCCCCGTGGGCGGCGACTATGCGTTTACACGGCTGCAAATAGTAGCTAGCAAGCGATCAACTCGGAATGAGGGCCTGAGCTCATTGTCTGCTACAGTGCAACTAGAAGGTGCAAAATAAGGGCCTGATTCAGAGGTGGATACAATGTACGCAGTGTAGGGACTTTTTGTGCATGCGTTGGAATCGCACTGCGCATGTGCAGCAATGGTCTTGCAACAGCAGTCACAGGGAGGATGTATTCACAAAGTGAAGAGGACAGTAACAGGAGATTGGCAACCCAAATACAGCAAATGTTTTGGGGACTTATTGCTGCTTGTGATTGGGATCCCATACGCAGTGAAAATGGCTCAGTTCCTTCGGGCAGTCCGCGCAGCGATAGGATTACCCAGAAAGTCAATGATTGACCGATGTGTGTCTGATGGTTGCGTCTTCCAGCACAACCGGTGGATCTGTGCCACTTCCAGTAGTGTTCTAATACAAATCCCAGCGGCTACAACATTTGCATATGTTGCATTAATGCTATAGGGCAGGGCTGGCCAAACCAGTCCTCGAGATCTACCAACAGTTCACATTTTCCAGACCACCTAGCTGGTGCACAGGTGTAGTCATTACTAATTAAGATGTGCTGCATTCATTCCTAACTGACAAATCTACAGATCTCCAGGAGGCCTGGAAAACATGAACTGTTGGTAGATCTCGAGGACCGGTTTGGCCAGCTCTGCTATAGGGGGATCTAGATCTCTACTATCTCAATCAAGTCGTTCCATAAGGTGGAAATTGGTTTTCCCTTCACAAAACGTGCTGCCAAAAACTCTTTTACCTCATGTCATTAATCTCTTTCTTTAAAATGTACGATGCCATATAACAAAGTGTGCGATCTCCAAATGCCGATTCACAATGTCTCAATTGCACTTGTGGGTCCAATGACCTGCATGCCTGCTTCATAAATTTCCTTTCTTCCCCCTCATCAAATAACAGCAAAAATCTATTTTGTATGTTGGTTAGAAATGCCTGGTGAGAGATTCAGCAGGAGCCTCGGAAAAGCTTTGTGCTGACTCTATGATTACAGGCCTGGGAAATTTTGGAGCGAGGCACTGAATCCATAGTCCCAATCCAGCAACTAAAATCATCATCTCCAGGGGAGAATTTTGCTAAATGAACACCATACATCAAGCACGCAGGGATCAGAGATCAGAGATAAATACACAGCAGGAAGAAGTGCTGATGCTATTAGAAGACTCACTGGAAGCACTGTATAACCCATGCAATGCCAGAATGACATAAAACAATAAGGGGCATTTAGCCACTTTGTGATGTAGTGTGCCTACTTTTGCAGAAAATAAGAATTTACTCACCGGTAATTCTATTTCTCGTAGTCCGTAGTGGATGCTGGGAACTCCGTAAGGACCATGGGGAATAGCGGGCTCCGAAGGAGGCTGGGCACTCTAGAAAGATTTATGACTACCTGGTGTGCACTGGCTCCTCCCACTATGACCCTCCTCCAAGCCTCAGTTAGGACACCGTGCCCGGACGAGCAGACATAATAAGGAAGGATTTAGAATCCCGGGTAAGACTCTTACCAGCCACACCAATCACACCGTACAACTCGTGATACTATATCCAGTTTGACAGTATGAAAACAACTGAGCCTCTCAACAGATGGCTCAACAATAACCCTTTAGTTAACAATAACTATTTACAAGTATTGCAGACAATCCGCACTTGGGATGGGCGCCCAGCATCCACTACGGACTACGAGAAATAGAATTACCGGTGAGTAAATTCTTATTTTCTCTAACGTCCTAGTGGATGCTGGGAACTCCGTAAGGACCATGGGGATTATACCAAAGCTCCCAAACGGGCGGGAGAGTGCGGATGACTCTGTAGCACCGAATGAGAGAACTCCAGGTCCTCCTCAGCCAGGGTATCAAATTTGTAGAATTTAGCAAACGTGTTTGCCCCTGACCAAGTAGCTGCTCGGCAAAGTTGTAAAGCCGAGACCCCTCGGGCAGCCGCCCAAGATGAGCCCACCTTCCGTGTGGAATGGGCCTTTACAGATTTTGGCTGTGGTATGCCTGCCACAGAATGTGCAAGCTGAATTGTACTACAAATCCAGCGAGCAATAGACTGCTTAGAAGCAGGAGCACCCAGTTTGTTGGGTGCATACAGGATAAACAGCGAGTCAGATTTTCTGACTCCAGCCGTCCTGGAAACATATATTTTCAGGGCCCTGACAACGTCTAGCAACTTGGAGTCCTCCAATTCACTAGTAGCCGCCGGAACCACAATAGGCTGGTTCAGGTGAAACGCTGACACCACCTTAGGGAGAAATTGGGGACGAGTCCTCAACTCTGCCCTATCCATATGGAAAATCAGATAAGGGCTTTTACATGATAAAGCCGCCAATTCTGACACTCGCCTGGCTGAAGCCAAGGCTAATAACATGACCACTTTCCACGTGAGATATTTCAGATCCACGGTTTTAAGTGGCTCAAACCAATGTGATTTTAAGAAACTCAACATCACGTTGAGATCCCAAGGTGCCACTGGAGGCACAAACGGGGGCTGAATATGCAGCACTCCTTTTACAAAAGTCTGAACTTCAGGTACTGAAGCTAGTTCTTTTTGAAAGAAAATCGACAGAGCCGAGATCTGTACTTTAATGGAGCCTAGTTTTAGGCCCATATCCACTCCTGCTTGCAGGAAATGCAGAAATCGACCTAGTTGAAATTCCTCTGTTGGGGCCTTATTGGCCTCGCACTATGCAACATATTTTCGCCATATGCGGTGATAATGCGTTGCCGTAACATCTTTCCTGGCCTTAATAAGCGTAGGAATGACTTCTTCCGGAATACCCTTTTCCTTTAGGATCCGGTGTTCAACCGCCATGCCGTCAAACGCAGCCGCGGTAAGTCTTGGAACAGACAGGGCCCCTGTTGTATCAGGTCCTGTCTGAGCGGTAGAGGCCACGGGTCCTCTGAGAGCATCTCTTGAAGTTCCGGGTACCACGCTCGTCTTGGCCAATCCGGAACCACGAGAATTGTGTTTACTCCTCGCTTTCTTATTATTCTCAATACCTTTGGAATGAGAGGCAGAGGAGGAAACACATAAACCGCCTGGTACACCCACGGTGTTACTAGAGCGTCCACAGCTATCGCCTGAGGGTCCCTTGACCTGGCGCAATATCTTTTTAACTTTTTGTTGAGACGGGACGCCATCATGTCCACCTGTGGTTTTTCCCAACGGTTTACCAGCATCTGGAAGACTTCTGGGTGAAGTCCCCACTCTCCCGGGTGGAGGTCGTGTCTGCTGAGGAAGTCTGCTTCCCAGTTGTCCACTCCCGGAATGAACACTGCTGACAGTGCTAGTACATGATTCTCCGCCCATCGGAGAATTCTTGTGGCTTCTGCCATCGCCATCCTGCTTCTTGTGCCGCCCTGTCGATTTACATGGGCGACTGCCGTGATGTTGTCTGACTGGATCAGCACCGGCTGGTGTAGGAGCAGGGATTTTGCTTGACTTAGGGCATTGTAGATGGCCCTTAGTTCCAGAATATTTATGTGAAGGGAAGTCTCCTGACTCGACCATAGTCCTTGGAAGTTTCTTCCCTGTGTGACTGCCCCCCAGCCTTGAAGGCTGGCATCCGTGGTCACCAGGACCCAGTCCTGTATGCCGAACCTGCGGCCCTCTAGAAGATGGGCACTCTGCAGCCACCACAGTAGAGACACCCTGGTTCTTGGAGACAGGGTTATTAAGCGATGCATCTGAAGATGCGATCCGGACCACTGGTCCAACAGGTCCCACTGAAAGATTCTGGCATGGAACCTGCCGAAGGGAATTGCTTCGTAAGAAGCCACCATCTTTCCCAGGACCCGCGTGCAGTGATGCACTGATACCTGTTTTGGTTTCAGGAGGTCTCTGACTAGAGATGACAACTCCCTGGCTTTCTCCTCCGGGAGAAACACTTTTCTCTGGACTGTATCCAGAATCATACCCAGGAACAGTAGCCGTGTCGTCGGAACCAGCTGTGACTTTGGGATATTCAGAATCCAGCCGTGCTGGTGCAGCACTTCCTGAGATAGTGCTACTCCCACCAACAACTGTTCCTTGGACCTCGCTTTTATTAGGAGATCGTCCAAGAACGGGATAATTTAAACTCCCTTTCTTCGAAGGAGTATCATCATTTCCGCCATAACCTTGGTAAATACCCTCGGTGCCGTGGACAGTCCAAACGGCAGCGTCTGAAATTGGTAATGGCAATCCTGTACCACAAATCTGAGGTACTCCTGGTGAGGATGGTAAATGGGGACATGCAAGTAAGCATCTTTGATGTCCAGGGATTCCATGTAATTCCCGTCGTCCAGGCTTGAAATAACCGCCCTGAGCGATTCCATCTTGAACTTGAATTTCTTTATGTATGTGTTCAAGGATTTCAAATTTAGAATGGGTCTCACCGAACCGTCCGGTTTCGGTACCACAAATAGTGTGGAATAATAACCCCGGCCTTGTTGAAGTAGGGGTACCTTGATTATCACCTGCTGGGAATACAGCTTGTGAATTGCCGCTAGCACCGCCTCCCTGTCTGAGGGAGCAATCGGCAAGGCAGATTTTAGGAACCGGTGGGGTGGGGGCGCCTCGAATTCCAGCTTGTACCCCTGAGATACTATTTGCAGGATCCAGGGATCCACCTGTGAGCGAACCCACTGATCGCTGAAATTTTTGAGGCGACCCCCCACCGTACCTGGCTCCGCCTGTGGAGCCCCACCGTCATGCGGCGGACTTGGAAGAAGAAGCGGGGGAGGACTTTTGCTCCTGGGAACCTGCAGTTTGTTGCAGCCTTTTTCCCCTACCTCTGCCTCTGGACAGAAAAGACCCGCCTTTTCCACGCCTGTTTTTCTGGGTCCGAAAGGACTGAACCTGATAAAACGGCGCCTTCTTAGGCTGTGAGGGGACATGGGGTAAAAATGCTGACTTCCCAGACGTTGCTGTGGAAACTAGGTCCGAGAGACCATCCCCAAATAATTCCTCACCCTTATATGGTAACACTTCCATGTGCTTTTTTGAATCCGCATCTCCTGTCCACTGGCGAGTCCATAAGCCTCTCCTAGCAGAAATGGACAATGCACTTACTTTAGATGCCAGTCGGCAGATTTCCCTCTGTGCATCTCTCATATATAAGACTGAGTCTTTTATATGGTCTATGGTTAACAGGATCGTGTCTCTGTCTAATGTGTCAATATTTTCTGACAGTTTATCTGACCACGCAGCGGCAGCACTGCACATCCAAGCTGACGCAATAGCTGGCCTAAGTATAATGTCTGTGTGTGTATATACAGACTTCAGGATCGCCTCCTGCTTTCTATCAGCAGGTTCCTTGAGGGCGGCCGTATCCGGAGACAGTAGTGCCACCTTTTTAGACAAACGTGTGAGCGCTTTATCCACTCTAGGGGGTGTTTCCCAACGTGACCTATCCTCTGGCGGGAAAGGGAACGCCATTAGTACCTTCTTAGGAATTACCAATTTTTTATCAGGGAAAGCCCATGCTTCTTCACACACTTCATTTAATTCATCTGATGGGGGAAAAATTACGGGTAGTTTTTTCTCTCCAAACATAATACCCTTTTTAGTGGTACCTGTAGTTATATCAGAAATGTTTAACACCTCTTTCATTGCCTCAATCATGCAGTGAATGGCCTTAGTGGGCATCAGGTTTGACTCATCATCGTCGACACTGGTGTCAGTATCAGTGTCGACATCTGGGTCTGCTTGAGGTAGCGGGCGTTTTAGAGCCCCTGACGACCCATGCGACGCCTGGGCAGGCACGAGCTGAGAAGTCGGCTGTCCCACATTTGGCATGTCGTCGATTTTTTTATATAAGGAGTCTATACGTGCACTCATTACTTTCCATAAGCCCATCCACTCAGGTGTCTGCCCCGCAGGGGGTGACATCCCTTCTAAAGGCATCTGCTCCGCCTCCACATCATTATCCTCATCAAACATGTCGACACAGCCGTACCGACACACCGCACACACACAAGGAATGCTCCGAATGAGGACAGGACCCACAAAAGCCCTTTGGGGGGACAGAGTGAGAGTATGCCAGCACACACCAGAGCGCTATATAATGCAGGGACTAACTGAGTTATGTCCCCTATAGCTGCTTTTTATATTATATATATATATTGCGCCCAAATTTAGTGCCCCCCCCTCTCTGTTTTTACCCTGTTCTGTAGTGTAGACTGCAGGGGAGAGCCAGGGAGCTTCCTTCCAGCGGATCTGTGAAGGAGAAATGGCGCCAGTGTGTCTGAGGGAGATAGCTCCGCCCCTTTTCCGCTGCCTATTCTCCCGCTTTTTTCTGGATTCTGGCAGGGGTATTTTCCACATATATAGCCTCTGGGGCTATATATTGTGGTATTTTTGCCAGCCAAGGTGTTTTTATTGCAGCTCAGGGCGCCCCCCCCCCAGCGCCCTGCACCCTCAGTGACCGGAGTGTGAAGTGTGCATGAGGAGCAATGGCGCACAGCTGCAGTGCTGTGCGCTACCTTGGTGAAGACTGATGTCTTCTGCCGCCGTTTTTCCGGACCTCTTCTTGCTTCTGGCTCTGTAAGGGGGACGGCGGCGCGGCTCCGGGACCGAACACCAAGGACTGGGCCTGCGGTCGATCCCTCTGGAGCTAATGGTGTCCAGTAGCCTAAGAAGCCCAATCCGGCTGCAAGCAGGCGAGTTCGCTTCTTCTCCCCTTAGTCCCTCGCTGCAGTGAGCCTGTTGCCAGCAGGTCTCACTGAAAATAAAAAACCTAAAACTATACTTTCTTTCTAAGGGCTCAGGAGAGCCCCTAGTGTGCATCCAACCTCGGCCGGGCACGAAATCTAACTGAGGCTTGGAGGAGGGTCATAGTGGGAGGAGCCAGTGCACACCAGGTAGTCATAAATCTTTTTAGAGTGCCCAGCCTCCTTCGGAGCCCGCTATTCCCCATGGTCCTTACGGAGTTCCCAGCATCCACTAGGACGTTAGAGAAAGTACAATTATACATAATGTGTAAGGTTAAATTGGGACATTTATGGTACAAAAACCAACCCATTTAATGTGTTTGTCAGGTGTCCATACACAGGTATGTATTTATTATTGGTGGTAGTGTTATTTCAGGGCAATTATCAAAGCTCCCTTGCCTGGACAGTGACTTGTCACTTGTCAGTGACAGTAAGAGCTTGTCCCTGCAAAGAGGTCTGCAAAATAGCCATTGTGGGGGGTTGTGGGGTGGATCAGTTGGTGTTAGCTATCAAAGCCTAGCAAAACATTTTGGGGCTTGATATATTGTCCCAGACCACAGTGCCCATTATGTGGACTGATGTCATCAGCATTACGTGGTCTAATCCAGAAGATATTTAATACATCTCATGTTGAGGTGCCCATACACTAGTGCGATTTTGCTCGATTTCGACGCATCGGGCCGAGAAATCGGATGAAAAGTAGCAAATCGCAGGTCAATCCGATCTGATGCGCAGTCCCGTACTCGACTTTTAGGAGCCTGTGGATCGCAGTGGGTGCCCTATAGATTTCTCGGAGGTGGCGGGCTCCGGGTGCCTTGGCTGGGATCGCATACGATACATCGTACTGTACATTGTATCGCATGCGATTTCTGCCGCCTGGGAAGCTGCTGGGCAGTTCAAGGGCAACATATGCGACTTCTCCCCTCGGAGGAGTCGCACTAGTGTATGGCCACCTTTAGGTTCCTCTTAAAGAGGCATTATACCACAATTTCCACATGATTTTCACCTTAACAAATGCACCCACAGGACCTGGAGAACATCACGTCTATTGGACCCTTCACTTCTGAAAGCTTGTTCATTTCTATTAGTAGGAGATCTAGTGGTGTACTGACTGTACACATATGTCATGTCATTCTTCATTCAGCAGACTACAGGGTACAGACAGTAGACTATCAGATTAATTCAGGCTTCTATTAAATGTAACACTGATGAAAAACCAGATGACTACCTGCATAACTCCTATCTCAAAATAATTACACAAGCACAGGAATAAATGTCTGTACTGACAAGCATTCAACTTATATCATTTACCTGCTGCCAGTAAACAGATTTGTGCTAAAAGCAAGATCCAATGCAAACATAAATATGAATTCCTAAGCTTGCGGATGTGTGTCTGCTGTGACTTTGGAGGGTTAATTGAGCTTAGCGCAGGTAGCTTAGCACCCCATTTGTAAAGAGGCTTAAGAACAGCAACAGTGATGATCCTGAAGCAGAAAAGGGGAGGCAGGTAGCAGAGAATCCCTCTAGAGCTGCAGATGTGCAGATGCGTTGCTAGGATACAGACAGAACAAGGCAGCGGTGGGAGAAGATGCACAGAGATGGTAGATAGGCATGATGGGAAAGAGGAGTTCGGGGAGGTATATGGGTCTTACAAGAGCAGAGGAGAATCTGCAACATGATTAAAAACTGAGAGATTAAGTTGTAGATGGGAGTTGTTGACATTGAAAATGAAAAACTAAATTGGAGATTGATAATACAAATGCGGTGTGAAGCTAGAGGTGAGTAAGAAGCATTAGGGGATATACAACACAATGTAATATAAGTAAATATAAAGAGGATAAAGACTGGAATTCTGGGAAATTATAGAACAGTTAAAAGACAAGTTCTTGTAAAGTGCTAGGCAACACAATTTAAAATGGAAAAATATTAAAAAGACAAAGATGATGTCTGGGGACAAAGAAAAGCGCAGACAGGTCGTGAGAACAAGAGTAGAATTGAAATAGACAGAAAGGGTTCACTACGATATGCCGTCGGTCGGGCTCCCGGCGACCAGCATACAGGCGCCGGGAGCCCAACCGCCGGCTTACCGACAGTGTGGCGAGCGCAAATGAGCCCCTTGCGGGCTCGCTGCACTCGCCACGGGCACGGTGGCGCGCTACGCGCGCCACACTTTTATTCTCCCTCCGGGGCGCCGGCTGAGATTGCGTTACCAGCGGGCGCCCGGCGGTAGCCGGAGGCAGGAGCTCAATACAGAGCTCGGCTTCCGGCGCTGTCACTGTGAGCTATGGGAGAGACGTCATGACGTCTCTCCCATAGTGCCGAGGAGCGAGAACTGCAGCGGTCTGGAAGCTGGAGCGGGGCTCGGTAAGTATTGATTGTTTACTTCCTTAGCGGCGCATCTACTGGGGAGCAAACTACTGGGAGGCATCTACTGGCGGCATTATTACTGGGGGGGCATCTACTGGGGGACATTATTACTGGGGGCCAACTATAAGAGGGCAAGCTACTGGGGGCAAACTACAAGGGGGCAAGCTTCTGGGGGCAAACTACAAAGGGGCAAACTACAGGAGCGCATTACTACTGTGGGCAAACTACAGAAGGGCATTACTACTGGGGGGGGCATCTAGGGGGGGCATTATTACTGGGGGCCAACTACAAGGGGGCAAGCTACTGGGGGCAAACTACAAGGGGGCAAGCTTCTGGGGGAAAACTACAAAGGGGCTAACTACTGGACAAGCTTCTGGGGGAAAACTACAAAGGGGCTAACAACTGGGGGCAAACTACAGGAGGGCATTACTACTGGGGGCAAACTACTGGAGGGCATTACTACTGGGGGCAAACTACAGTAGGGCTAACTACAAAGTAGGGCTAACTACAAAGGGGCTAACTACTGGGCAAGCTTCTGGGGGAAAACTACAAAGGGGCTAACTACTGGGGGCAAACTACAGGAGGGCATTACTACTGGGGGCAAACTACAGTAGGGCATTACTACTGGGGGGGCATCTACTGGGGGACATTATTACTGGGGGCTAACTACAAGGGGGCAAGCTACAAGGGGGCAAGCTTCTGGGGCAAACTACAAAGGGGCTAACTACTGGGGCTACTACAAGGGGGCAAACTACTGGGGTCAAGCTACTGGGGGCAAACTACAAGGAGGCAAGCTTCTGGGGGCAAACTACAAAGGGGCTAACTACTGGCGGCAAACTACAAAAGGGCATTACTACTGGGGGCATAACTACAGTAGGGCATTACTACTGGGGGCGCAACTACAAGGGCATTACTACTTGGGCCCTAACCATTATGATGCCCTAGGCAAGATTTTGGCTGGTGCCCCCTAGCACCACCGCTGGTTCCGCCTCTGACCTTGCACCTCTTTTCCAGCACCACCACCCCTCATCCATAGCAGTCCTTATTTTGGTGTTTGTACCCCCTATATTTTAAATAGGAACAGTTCGCACATTTGGCGCACAGCCCAAAAAGGGGTGTATTTTTGCTGGCAAGGGGCATGGCCACACAATAGTAACCCCAATTCCAATTACGCCACACAGTACTGCAACTTTATTCACATTTGATCATGCGATAGTGTCCATAATTCATATTGCATACCACAGTAGCATCACTATACCTTATAAACGTTACTCCTCACAATAGAGCTCCTTATTCACATTACATCACACCCTATTGCTCTTTATTCACATTAGATGACACAGTAGTGCCCTTTCTATACACAATGCCACATAGTAGAGCACCTTATATACATAATGCCACACAGTAATGCCCCTTACACATATGAGACACATTATTAATGTCCTAATAAACATAATGTGCCTTACACATTATGACAACCTTTATTAATGCCCTTTTACACATAATGTCCCTTACACATATGCTGCACATTAATGCCCTTATACACATAATGACACACATAGCTCCCCATACACATTTGCTGCACATTATTAGTGCCCCTATACACATAATGACACACATACAGTAGTACCCTGTTACACATATGCTGCACATTATTAATGCCCTTATACACATTATGACAGACATAGTGCCCCTTACACATACAGTATGTTGTACATTATTAATGCATTTTTACATGACACACATAATGCTTCTTACACATATTCTGAACGCTACTGCACAACCAACCCACTCACATGCACACAGCACTCACACTGCCACTAACAATGTGACCTCTGCCCTCTGCTTGGATACAGATGTGTCCTCATAAATCTTGCCTCAATGCTAACGTCGGGCTCATTTTTTTAAATGAAAATGCATCTTATTTGCATTGCTATGTGGCTAGGATGCACAAGCAGCTTCTGCTGATTAAAATGATATGCAGCATGCCTATATACTGTGTGAGACTGTGGCTGTATCTGCATATGAAATGCTACACACAGAATATAGGCATGCCGCATATCATTTTAATCAGCAGAAGCTGCTGATGCTCCTAGGCATATCAAATGCCCTAGGCAATTGCCTAGTTTGCCTATGCCTATGGCCGGCTCTGGCGTAACTACAGGGGCATTACTACTTGGGAGCATAACTAGAGGAGCTAAACTACTGGGAGCATTACTACTGGGGCTAAACTACAAGCGGGGTATAACTACAGGTGCTAAACTACAAGGGGGCAAACTACAGGGGGGCATTATTGCTGGCGGCTAAACTACAAGCAGGCAAACTACTGGGGGCATTACCATTGGGTGGCTAAACTAAACGGGCGGGGTAAACTACTGGGGTCATAACTGCAGGGGCATTACCACTGGGGGCATAACTACTAGGGCTAAACTACAGGGGGCTAAACGACTGGGGGCATTACTACAGGCAACATTACTACTGGGGGCAATACTACACAGGGGCATTACCATTAAGGGCATTACTACTGGGGGCCCTTCTAATGAGGGCATTGTAAAGAGGGCATTTCATAAGGGGCATCACTCGTGGGGACATAAGGGGCACTACTATTGCGGGCATTGCATAAGGGGCACCACTATTATGGGGTCTATATAAGGGGCTCTACTACTGTGGGCACTAGCAGTACAGTGGAAATTGCATAAGGAGCACTACTACTGTGGGCACTGTATAAGAAGCGCTACTGCGGTGGGCATTATGTGTATTACGGGGTGCTACTACTGTGGGCATTATTACTATTCTGTGACCACGCCCCTTTCTTTTTGAGACCACGCCCAACGCGCGCCACCCCACAGTGCGCAATACCTTTGTTTCATGTGCGCTGTGGGGTGGGGGGTGAGTTCCACCACCTCTGTAGGACCACTTTAAGCACTGCATACCATAATGAGATATCACGGCGATGGGACCCAAGTCTAAGCACAGAATGCATTTATGTTCCATATACACCTTATACACACAGCCTGAAGGTGATTTTAGCCATTATTTTTAATAACTTTGTGCATTAAACAAAGTGTGTGTACATTCACACAATTCATTTATGTGTCATATACACCTTATACACACAGCCTGAAGGTCATTTAATACAATATTTTTAATAACTTTGTGTATTAAACAAAGTTTGTGTACAATGAGCCATCAGAAAACAAAGGTTTCACTATCTCAGTCCTGCTCCAAAAAATCCTTATTTCTGGATATTCCGTATTTCTGAATATTTGGATATGGGATACTCAACCTGTCTTTAACATTTGAAGATTGGAAGCAACATAAGGGAGGACAAAGTATCTCCTTCTGGTTTAGGATGCAATCAATAACAGGACCTGGCCACAAAGGGGAATATAGGGATGCAGAACACTTGCAGAGGGATGCAGAGCACAGATTAGTCCTCACCCATGGGGCGAGATGCAGCAAGTGGAAATATGCAGGCAAGCCTCAGAAAATGCAGTTTCTGAAGGTTTGGCCACGTACTGCATATGTACCAAGCCCCGGAATGTGATAAGATTCCGGGGCTTGGATGTGGAGAGGGCAACACCATCTTCAGATGGCGATGCCCAATAGAAGCCTATGGACTTCTATTGTGCTACCACTTCTGAGAGAGATCCAACTGGAACTCTCCCAGCACCCGCCATGGTGCATGCATCACTCAAGAGCTGTCCTTTGTGATTTTCTTAATGAACACGGCATTAGTAAATGCCGATATGCATTCGGAGAGTGGTGGGATGCATCACAAACAAAATGTGATGCTTGCTGTATCCCGCCCATGGTATCGTAGTGGGTTCCTAGTATCAGCGTTAATTAAGATAGCGTGTAAGAGAAGAGACATCTGAAAAAAAGCTTCTTGCTGGTAGTTCAGTATATTTGGATTTGCAAACCTTTCAGGTTAACCAGGGGCATCAAAAAGTTTTTAGGTTGGTGGGAAGTGGGGGTAAGATATAATCTCATTTTGTGCCCCTGGTTGTGGAGCCACCGGGGAGGAGGTGGTGGTTTCACGGGAAGTCTAGGAGGCAGCACCACAGCAAGGAGGTGGCACCATGGAGTAGGAGGCTGGGAGTCCCTGTCCCGCCTGTGTTTCTCAGCCACACCATCATCTCCTCCCTGCGTCTCTCTGACATGCCATCATCTCCTGCCTGCATCTCTCACCATCCCCCTAACTTTGTGTCTCTCAGCCTCCTCCCCTTCACTCTGTCTCTCAGCCTCCCCACTTCACTCTATGCCTCTCATCATCCCCTTGACTCTGTGTCTCTGAGCCTGCCCCCTTCACTCTGTGTCTTTCAGCCTCCCCCTTCCTTCATTCTGTGTCCCTCAGCCAGCCCCTCTTCACTCCGTGTTTCTCAGCCTCCCCAATTCACTGGTAGCCGCCCTCACCTCTATGTCTGTGTTAGCCGGTAGACGGTGATGCCAGGCAGGCGCCGCAAGAATAACAGAGAAGGCTCTTCTTTGCGACAGGAGATCAGACAGACAGGCTAGGAGTGTAATGTCAGTGGCACGCTCCCGCCTTCTGGCAGCCTCCTCCACTCCTCCTGTACATCGGCGTCTCTCTCATATTAGGGGGGGGGGGGGGGGGGTGAGCTGCCCACTTGCCTCCCCCCCCTCCCCCACCCCCCTCATTCCGGGGCCACTGAGGACAGCCATTTACAATTGGTATAAATCCACTTAATAAATGCTACATTTCTCTTGCTGAAGCTAAGCTCCATTTACATGGGCCAGGAAGAATAAAAGTAAATGAGAATGAGAGGGAAGGGGGATGTGTCAGGAGAGCTAGCAGGAGCCAGACTGCCTCCGTGAATGAAGCTAATTTGGGAACACAAAGCTGTATATAAATGAAGTGGCTCCGTCTGAATGTGAAAACAAACACAGGAGAGAGACATGTGGGGAGATGGATACAGGGAAATAGGTGCAGTGACTAATAAGTATCAAAGAGCATTTACTCAAAATCATTATTTCAAATATGACTTTACATTCCTGGATTTAGCATTTTGATTAAAGTTGTTTTATTTAAATCTCTGCATTCACTAACAGGAGTGCGTGAGCATCTTTCTGCAACTGTTTTTTACAGTAGACCCTTATGTTGTTTTTCATCGCAGTGGTGCATGGCATGTGGGGAGGCCCTGGTTTCCCATGCTGCACTCAACATTCTCAGATATTAGGCCTGATTCAGTGGTGGTCGTTGCTGTAGTGGGTGAGATAATATGCAAATGATAGTTTCAGCTTTCCCCTTGTGTACTAGCATGCGCCTGAATGTGCAAACACTAAGACACCCGCTTTTGGCTTCTGTGCACGCTAAACTCTGGCGGTAGTTCTAGATACTCCACCATCGCCGCACCAGCCTATGGCAGACGCAGTGTCTCCATCTAAACATGGCCCCTGTGGCAGCAGCTATGTGTCTAAGAGCCAGAAAAATAATAAAGTAAAGAGTGATAAATTCCAACCAACCAGCTCATAACTGTCATTTTTCAAACACAGCCTGTACATGGCATTTAGAGCTGGCACTTTATCACTTTTCAAGGCTTAGTACATCTCTCCGATTGGCTGGCACTTTATCACTTTTCAAGGCTTAGTACATCTCTCCGATTGGCTGGCACTTTATCACTTTTCAAGGCTTAGTACATCTCTCCCTTAAGGTGTGTACACACGGTGAGGTATCAGTCAAAATCGCAAGGAACGTTAGTGCAAATCGCAAGGTGTTAGCCACCTTGCAATCCCGATTCGATCCTGATGTGCACTCCCTCGGGATCGGTATCGCAAGGCTAGATAGACTGTACAGGCAAGTCAGTTTTGACTATCTAGTACAAAGTATAGTCAAAATTGGCACTTAGTCAAAATCGCACATAGCCAATATCGCAAGCACACACAGGTGGTCATTCCGAGTTGATCGCTAGCTGCTTTCGTTCGCAGCGCACCGATCAGGCAAAAAAACAGCACTTCTGCGCATGCGTATGGGGCGCAATGCACACGCGCGATGTACTTTCACAACAGCCGATGCAGTTACACACAAGGTCTAGCGACGCTTTTCAGTCGCACTGCTGGCCGCAGAGTGATTGACAGGAAGTGGGTGTATCTGGGTGGTAACTGTCCGTTTTCGGGGAGTGTGTTGAAAAACGCAGGCGTGTCAGATACAAACGCAGGCGTGCCTGGGGTAACGCAGGAGTGGCTGGCCGAACGCAGGGCGTGTTCGTGACGTCAAAACAGGAACTAAATAGTCTGTAGTGATCGCAAGCTAGGAGTAGGTCTGGAGCTACTCTGAAGCTGCACAAAATTATTTTGTAGCCGCTCTGCGATCCTTTCGTTCGCTATTCTGCTAAGCTAAGATACACTCCCCGAGGGCGACGGCATAGCGTTTGCACGGCTGCTAAAAGCAGCTAGCGAGCGAACAACTCGGAATGAGGGCCATAGTCAATATCGCATAGTCCATATCAATAGCCAAAATCTCACCGTGTGTATGCACCTTTAGAATGCAGCCGTTTTCACTGATACCTCCACGACATTCCCATTATACATTATACGCTTCAGGCCACCTCTCCGAGATGCTGGACAGTCCTCAGGCTCTCCTCCTGCACTGGAATAGATGCGTGCGCATTGAATATGTGCGTGCGCATATTCATGTGCTGCTCTGGATAGAGCAGTGGTAACTGTGCTCCCCTATCCCGGCGGGACACTAGCGGGACAGTTGGGAAATATGCAATAGGCCCTTCATCATTTTCAGCCCATGGCCCATAAAGCCCCCTTTCAATCCCGATTCGATCCCGATGCGCACTCCCATGGGATCGGAATCACAAGCCTAGATAGACTGTGCAGGCAAGTCAGTTTTGACTATCTAGCCCTGGCACTGGTAAGAGTAATTCAGTTACGCTGAATAGAAATCTAAAAAGTAAAATTGTGATAGCTGCAGCTGGTCACTTGTCCGGAATGTAAAATGAATGCACAGGTATAACAATTCTAATTTATGTTCCTCCACCCACTGCTGACCTTTGTTTTGTCTGCAGTGCTCTATGTGAAAATCTCCATATATTACTATGGTTGTAAAATACATTGAAGGTCAGCTGCCAAATCACTGAAGTCTAAACATAATCACCATGAACACACTCCTTTACACATCTAATATCTATCTTCCTAACACTTAACATCAACCCCTTTCATAAAATAAAACTTATATTTTGCTCCTAAATTACTCCTCTAGCTTTACTTACAGTTTTCATGAATCTTGAGAGCACCTGAGATTGCGACTGTCTACAGATGTGTCCACACACATCTTTGCTGCAGTCGTGCTAAACAGTCCCATGAGACCCTCGCTAACGCCAGGCATCTTTTTTTAAAATCTTAGTCGCAATGCAATGCAGCTGGGATGCACTGGGAGACTGTGCTAATTAATTTGATATTCTTGTATATCTGTGTGCAAATGAGTCTCTGAATCAGTATATAGGCTTTATTTCCCACACCAAGGGCCTAATTTACACCTGATCGTAGATGTGCGATAAAACATACATCTATGATCAAAATCTCTGACATGCGGGCAGACGCCCAGCACAGGGCAAGCCTGCCCCGCCTGCCGGGTCCTACCACCCCCCCACTCCCGCCGCAGACGTGCAAAAGAATCGCACAGCGGCGATGCTTGCGCATCTGTCGAGTAGCTGCGTAGGCAAGTAGCTACCCACAATGTTTAGGGTCGCAGTGGCTGCAAGTGACGTCATACAGCAGTCTCGGGCCACCCCGCAAACGGTCCAGACACGCCTGCGTTGTCCAGACCGCACCCCGCAAACGCCGACACGCCCCGACGCATCTCACAGTGTGCACACGCGCAGTGCGGCTGCTGCGCATGTGCACACAGTACAGGGCTTAAGCCTCTGTACGCTGCTGCGACCAGGTCTGAATTAGGCCCCAAGTCCCGTTGTGCTTCATAAACAGACTCAGTCACACACAGATATTAAATAGAACAGCAGATTAAGACGCACTTTTTTACAAAAGAAGATGCCCAGCACTAGTGGAGTTACACGGGCACCTTTCTGCTCACTACCGCCAGGCATCTCTCGCTGTGTGGTATACTGAGTCTAGATGTATGAGGACACATCTGTATACTACTGGACATGCAGCAATTTAAAACTTTTTTTTAGTATCAGGCAAATTACACTTAGAAATGCATCAGGAAGGTGTAAAATATCTCACATTAAAATTATTGTTTTATTTCTAATCTCTGCCAGCAACGTTGGTGCAAATGTTAATTCCTTTAATTAGAGGAAATGGACTTGCGCCTTTCTGCATAGCAAGGAAGACACCTAAAAATGGAATCCCTCCACTCCTTTATCTCATTCCATTATATTGCTCCACAATCCCAGAACACTCTTGTTTTGTTGCACAAAATTAGTTACAATGGTGTAATTAGCTCACACCTATAATAAGATGCCTTCGCTCCACCTAACACTTCCAACAGAATTGTCAGCTAAATATACAGTATATTATTAAATACATTACATCAAATGACTAATGATCAGTGGACCATGATAAGTAAACAAAATGCTTTAATATAAATTACGTAAATTGCAGCCTTAGTCTTACAAAAGTTCATTAACAAGCGTGGAAAGTTGTATGTACAGTACATGTATTATGCTCTTCTATTAAATCTCTCCTGTCTTCTAGAAAACCAAGCAGATAGAAGAAGGGTAAGCCGGGTCTTTCCGTAACGAATGGTTTCCTCGGCAACTGACAACAATTAATGGTGAGTAAGGACGTGGGCCTGAGCTACGCTGCTGGTTGCTGTTGGTTCTTGGTTCTGAGGGATGCGGGGGAACATAGATCAGCGTTGACACACGTCACACGTGTAAACCATGCATGCTTCCGCTGTAATCCCCAGAAAACACTGAGATCACAGTGGGAAGCCAAGAACAGAGCTGGGTGTTTACAGCTAGGAAACAGATTTGTTTCTCTGCTGTAAGGAGCAAACTATTCCATAGGTTGTGATGTCGACTACTATAGCAATTATGCAAACTGGATATATTTTCCAATTACTAGTTCGCTTTAGCTAGTTTAAACAAAGTTACAGTAGACTGAATTGTGTATGTGTCTATTTATTAGTATTGTGATCCTTTATTCTTGTAGATTTTATAGAAGGTTAGTCACCAAATACATGTTATCCAAATAGATCGATTTTGTAATGTTCTCGACAATTTTCAAATCGCTGTACGGCTTTCAGTGGTCATGAAATGCTGACACTTTAAAATTATGCAGTCTTCAAAAAAAGTGAATTATCTGCCTACAGAGACCATAAATAATGAATGATAAATAGAAAGGAGGCAGAGAGAATCTTAAATAATTGACCGCAAGGGCTCAGCAAGACAGAAGTGAAAAGATGTTATGCTAAACCAGTATCGGTACCCTGTTCTTTTACTCCAGTGCAAACCTGACAACCCTTTTCTGAAATAATATTAAACAAGATGATGCCTGGTGATTCATAGTGGTTTCTTCATTTTCTGAGCTGACAATGCATAGATTAATTAAAGGGGTTTTCTAAATGTAGGAGTGTTTAAACGGGTGGTAGTCATGTGACCGCCGGTCGGCTGACCGACAGTCACATGACCTCCTCCGTGAGCCCGACGGCTCACTATCCCGATGGTCGGCATGCCGACCAACAGGGACTATTTCCACTCGTGGGTGTCCACGACACCCATAGAGTGGGAATAGAACCCGTGGCGACCGCAGGTCGCCACCGAGCCCGCAGGTCGCCACCGAGCCCGCAGCGTGGCGAGCGCAGCGAGCCCGCAAGGGGCTTGCTGCACTCGCCCCTCCCCGCCGGGATCCCGGTGTCGGTATGCTGCCGGGATCCCGGCGTCGGTAAGGTGACCGGCGGTCAGAAGACCGCCGGTCACCCGTATTACACCCGTTTAAACTGTCTCTCTGTGTTCTTTCACATTAGAGCAACATTTGGGGACCCTGCCCTGAAATTCAGGTCAATGTAGCCAGTTCCTATATTAACAGTTAGTGGGATCCTCCTATGCAGAAATTACAGACAGCTCCTGGTTGTATGGCAGCAGTACTCACCCACTTGCCAGCTGCCATTTCTACCAGTGCGTTGGAACCCTTCTCTCCTCTTCCAGCAGTAGTTCCACTAATTTAGGCTACATTGAGAAAACACAAAGGGTCCTTATATGGATCCCACCGATGAGGTTAGCAGGGGTGTGACAGCTATTGGGGGAGAATAGTGATGTGCACAACCCTCAAAATTAGAACACCAGCCAGTAATAAGATGTCAACAATTAAACTCCACTACAAGCAGAGGTGATTTAAGAGGAGAGGAGGGGGCCCGTGTTCAGGCTCTTTGTGGGCCCCCTCTTCTCTGGCAGCTGCGCTATAGACTCCGGCAGCTGGCTCTGTGCCAAAGCTTACTGCACATGCGCAGGGCTCCGGGAACATCACCTTGTTTCCTGGAACACCTCTACTGTGTATGCACAGTTTACTGGGGAATGGCCACCATGCTTTCTGTCTGCATCATGGCACTTCAGAGGGGTAAGTATAATTTTATGGGTGCAGGGTGAGCGGTTTGGGCCCCCTGGACCCAGGGTCCTGTGTGCACAGCAACCATGCACCCATTATTGATACAACAATGATACAAGTCTGTAACAAGGTATTACCAGTGAAAAGTCTTTGTTTAAGACTATATAATATTCACATGTTGGGCGGTGCTACGGTGTTCGGCGCCCCCCTGCAAACTATAAATTTGCGCCCTGCCATACTTTACAAAGGGACAGCGCACATAATGCCCAATGTAGCAGTGACACTTATACACATAATGCTCTCTGTAGTACTGCCGCTTTCACACATTCCCCCCCCCCCCAGTGGAAATGCCACTTATACACACAATGAACCCTGTAGTAGTGACGTTTTTACACAACACCCCCCTCCAGAAGTGCTGCTTACCCACAATGCCCCCCGTGGTAATGCCGCTTATACACACAATTAACCCTGTACTAGTGCCGCTTATACACAACGCCACCTGTAGTAGTGACTCTTACACACATAATGCCCCCTGTATCAGTGATGCTCACACACATAACGCTCCTGTAGCAGTGATGCTTACACACATAATGCCCACTGTAGCAGTGCCACGTATACATATTATGCTGCACAGTCACACATACACATACACACACACACACACACACACACACATACACACACACACACACACACACACACACACACACACACACACACAGATATACACACACCACATACACATACATACATACTGTACATACATTACACACATACTGTCACACATACACACACTTTCACTCACACAGATACAGGGATGTAGGGCAGGGAGAGCGCCTCTCCAGCCTGGCTCCTCCCTGCTTTGTATCCCTTTGCTGAGCAATTAGCGCCGGGCCTGCTCATGCAGATTCCCCTCAATTCCTGTACCTGAGGTTTTGGTACCTATATTTTTGGTCACCACTACAGGGAGAACTAAACACATCAGTGGTTGTAAAACTTTATATCATCAGACCTCAATAGTCTGTTAGCACCAAAACAAAGTGGCATTTACAGTATCTTTTATTTAGATCGATCAGAGGCCAAGTTTTAGGTAAGATCATGGAGCCTATTTTTCTATGGTGGCGATAGGGAGCCAAACAGTATGATTCCCTATCACCCCATATCACCGCTATAATAAATTATGTTTTGGGGCTAATTATTTAATAACTCTTGGCAAGACATCGTCTCTGATAGAGGGGCCTGTTCCGGTGATGAGGTTAGCAGGGGTGTGACAGCTATTGCTATTTTACTGCAGGGGTTAAAGTGAGCCAGAATGAGGCGGAACTGCGTTCCGTCTCCTCCAGCTGACCTAACCCGATGTGTGCCTGGTGCTGCAGGGAGATGACGGGCGCCTGCTGAGATTGTGTTACCAGCGGGCGCCCGGCTCTCTCTCCACAGCGGAAGCCGGCGGCAGGAGCTCACTACTGAGCTCCAGCTTGCGGCTCCCGGCTGTCAGTGTACGCTATGGGAGAGATGTCATGACGTCTCTCCCATAGTGCCGAGAAGCGGACGCCGGAAGGACTGCAGTGGTCGGACGCGGGAGCGGGGCTTGGTGAGTATTTTGTTTGTTTGTTTTTCAGATGTACCTACTGAGGGAAAACTGCAAGGGGGATAACTACTGGAGGGCATTACTACGGGGGGGGGGGGACTACAAGGGGGCAAACTACAGGGGAGGCAAACTACGAGGGGGCAAACTACTGGGGGGTATTACTACTGGAGGGCATTACTACTGGGGGCAAACTACAAGGGGGCTAACTGCTAAGGGCATTACTAATAGGGGGCATTACTACTAGGAGCTAACTACTAGCGGGGCTAAACTACTGGGGGCAAACTACAAAGGGGCAAACTACAGGGCAGCTAACTACAGGGGGGCAAACTACAGGGAGGCATTACTACTGGGGGGCATTACTACTGGGGGGCATTACTACAGGGGGCAAACTACATGGGGGGCTAAACTACAGGGGCTAAACTACTGCAGGCATTACTACTGGGGGGCTAAACTACAGGGGGCTAAACTACATGGGGCAAACTACATGAGGGCTAAACTACAGGGAGGCTAAACTAGTGGGGGCATAAATGCAGTGGCTAAACTACAGGGGGCATTACCACTCGGGGCTAAACTACAGGGAGGCTAAACTACTGGGGACATAACTACAGCGGCTAAACTACTGGGGGCATTACCACGCTAAACTAAAGGGGGGGTGAACTACTGGGGTCATAACCGCAGGGGCATTACCACTGGGGGCTAAACAACTGGGGGCATAACTACAGGGGGCTAAACGACTGGGGGCATTATCATTAAGGGCATTACTACTGGGGGCACTACTAATGAGGGTATTGTAAAGGGGACACTTCATAAGGGGCACCACTCCTGGGGACATAAGGGGCACTACTACAGGGGGCATTGCATAAGGGGCACCACTACTATGGGTTCTATATAAGGGGCACTACCACTGTGGGCACTACCAGTACAGTGGACATTGCATAAGGACATTGCATACAACTGTGGGCATTGTATAAGGGGCGCTACTGCTGTGGCCATTATGTGTATAACGGGGTGCTACTACTGTGGGCATTATGTGTATTAGGGGCGCTACTACTGTGGGCTTAGTGTATAAGGGACACTAAAGTGTGTCATAACATGAATAAGAGACACTACTATGTGGTGTAATGTGAATAAGATTGTGCTACTGTGTAATTTTAATTGGGGATACTATTGTGTGACCACGCCTCTTTATTTTTGAGACCACGCCCCTTTTTGGGGGCACGCGCGATACCTTTATTGCATTGGCGCCAGGGGGAGGGGAGATGAGTTCCACCACCTCTCTAGGACCACTTAAAGCACTGCTTTACTGTAAATGATTGCAATTGCTACTTTACTGTCTGTCCTAACATGCATGCGCTGCCATAATAACTGTACATTTTTATCCTTTTTTTTTTCTTTTAAATATAAGGGTGTATGGGAGAAAATTGCAGTAGACCTTATGTAATGTATATTACATAACTATACTTTTTTTAGTGAATGTTTCATTTTAATTTGACATAACATGATATTTATTGTACATAGTGTATGGAATGCAGTAGTGTACAGAAAGTTTTTACACAGCTTGGCAGCTCAGTTGAGTTTAAAATCCAGTTTTGATGACCTGTCAAAGTTCACCAGCTGCCGCATTAAACAGAACTGCCAGCTTGCATCAAGTGTGTACATTTGCAGGTACAGTGCTGACTAAAAGGAACTTCTTGGCACTGTATTGGTTTAATAATGCCGGATGCTGCCTTCCACTACAGTAGACAAATGAAATTTAAAGGAAAAAGCTATCAATTTTAAAAGAGGACCTATACTGAAAAAAACTGGGCAAATTGTCTGCATTGAGGTTAGGGGCGCTTTAAGAGAAAAGGAGACCCGTGTGCAGCCTCCTCCATTCAGGCCCCCTCCTCCCTGCCGGAAGCACTGAGAGTCTGAGCACTAGAGGGCTCAGAATCTACTGCGGATACGCAGATCTCCGGGAAAATGGTGCGGTGGCCATTTTCCCAGTGATATCTCTACTGCACATGTGCAGAACTATGTGAAAATGGCCACAGCTCCATTTTCACAGTGTTTTATCTGCGCTGCTGACGTCGGCGCAGGACTCATTAAAAAAATGGGTGCACTGGTTCCCATCGGCCCATGGGGGTCATTCCGAGTTGTACGCTCGCAAGCTGCTTTTAGCAGCTTTGCACACGCTAAGCCGCCGCCTACTGGGAGTGAATCTTAGCTTATCAAAATTGCGAACGAAAGATTAGCAAAATAGCGAATAGACACCTCTTAGCAGTTTCTGAGTAGCTCCACACTTACTCGGCATCTGCGATCAGTTCAGTGCTTGTCGTTCCTGGTTTGACGTCACAAACACACCCAGCGTTCGCCCAGACACTCCTCCGTTTCTCCAGCCACTCCCGCGTTTTTCCCAGAAACGGTAGCGTTTTTTCGCACACACCCATAAAACGGGCAGTTTCCGCCCAGAAACACCCACTTCCTGTCAATCACATTACGATCACCAGAACGAAGAAAAAAACTCGTAATGCCGTGAGTAAAATACCTAACTGCATAGCAAATTTACTTGGCGCAGTCGCACTGCGGACATTGCACATGCGCATTAGCGACTAATCGCTCCGTTGCGAAAAAAAAATACAGAGCGAACAACTCGGAATGACCCCCCATGTGCACTGCACACTGCACCCATGATAAATACGCCAGTGCTTAGATGGCTTTATATCTGCACGTTCCAAAGCCGCACTGAGCATGTGCAGATCCGTGACTGCAAAGTGCCCCAGATGCTGCAGCATCATTGATATGCTTCTGGCATTTGGTGGCAGTGACAGGATATGTTGCAGAAAATGGGGACGCATAGACCACGTTTTTTCGGGGTTGTGACGCCCAGAGCGCAGCTTCACTGGCTTCAGCAGCATAAATTTTCAGGACATCCTGAGTAACCTGAGGGTATATTATGTGTATTATTTGCTTACGCAGTTGCATTAGCATATTACGAAACAGCTGCTACGTACAAAGACGTAGTGGCCATATGTACTGCGCTCCTCCCTAAATCAGGCCCTGTATGCCCAAAAAGCCAGTATTTTCTCTGCATGCAAAAAACATCATCTACCAGATGCAGGCAACAGATGACAGCTGGAGCAATGACACCCTCGATTTACTAGTTGGGAGAGGTGCAAGTATATAAGGGTCATCTAAAATGTTACACAAAGCAGAGAAATTATTATCATTTCTTTTTTTGAAGGTGTGCAGTATTTTCTAAGCAAGGTAAATATTATAATTTCTCTGTCTGTGAAGTGAATCAAAGGCACTTTTGTGATTGGATACATTTACTGCTAGGCACTCAGTAAGGATAACTGATCAAACTACTGTCAAACAGATATTTATTTAGGCAGGTGCCTATGGCCAGGTTTATGAAGTTATATATCATGAACGCGGTACTATATTACAGAATGAATAACTGGATCTGGTACACATAGAAATTACCTTTCTGCTATAGCAATCTAAATATATATTTTTTTATTATTGTGATCTGTAAAATGGGTTCAGTAGGTAATGCCGATGGATGGGATGCCAATGGTCAGAATACCGACATCGGCATCCCGGCCTTTGAAATCCCGGCAATCCCGCAGGTAAGACCCTAACCTTCCCCTGTCCCCTACACTAACCCTCCCTTGTGAGTGCCTAACCCTAACCCTCCCTTCCCTGCTGCCTAACTCTAACCCCCCCTTCCCCGCTGCCGAACTCTAACCCTCCCTTCCCCGCTGCCTAAACCTAACCCTCCCTGCTTGGTGCCTAACCCTCGCTTCCCCGCTGCCTAAATCTAACCCCCCCCCCCCCCCCCGCCCCCAGTACTAGTGCCTAAACGTAACACCCCCCCCTCCCCCGCCCCCCCTTCCCCCCATACGGCAGGAAGCGGCTGAGAGCCTGTTCGGGATTCCAAGTGTCAGTATTTTGATGCCGGTAATCCCACCTCTTTCGGTATTCTGACGTTGGGATTGTGGTTGCTGGGCGGAATTCTGGCATCGGTTATTATGTCCGCTGGGATCCCGCCCGGCGGCATTTTAACCACGTCCCTGTATAATACTGTGATGGGATACTTTGTAGAATAGCCACAAGAACTGTAACCCGTTTTGCACACCTGAAAGAATACAGATGGCATTACTATATGACAGTAGTGTCATAAACCTCCCGGCTCTGTATGTCCACACTCTGGATGGACACACAGGGTTTAAAGTTTTTGTTGGGAGGGGATTTTGATTGGACTGCTCCACCTAGTGTTTGGGTTTTTGATTAGTAAGGGATGTTTTGGTTGTTTAAAGTTGTAGTCTGAAAAGAACTACAAAGTCTCTTTCTTCTGGGCGGCAGTTCTTAGGGAACCTTGTTCGTTGGCCGGTTTCAGAACGATTCCAGGCCGATTGTTTAGGCTGGGTTTTGGTGTTTCCCTGGGGGGCACTTCAGTCATGGAAGAGGTTAGGTATAGATAGCAATGTCAGTCAAGGGGCACACCGGTACAGATGGGTGCTTTGCCTTCTTTGTGGTTGGGCTGTCGCATATTGTTCAAGTTTCTGCTTAAGCTAGGCCGTTTTTCCCACGCCACCATACTCTAGATTAATCTTGAAATCAGTTAAACTAAATCGAATCCCTTCTAATAAAAAGCTGACCCCTTTCACTGACAATTCAGTTGTCCATGTCATTATTATAGATAAGATCCTATGAATGGAGTGTGGGTGTATATCGGCCGATGGAGAGTTTATGATAGAATTCATCCACAAATTGGAAAAGTTACACCAGTTTATTGTGCTTAATTTTTGTATTTGGAATGATTGTACGGTTATATAGATTGTCATTATTTATAACAGAGCAAGCAAGTGATATGAAGGCAGTCATCTTGTGCCCCTCTCTGTTCTGAGATAATGGGCCAGCACCATAACAGGGTTTTCCTGCACCCTGTGCCAGCCACGCCACCTGATCACATGACACTATGATGTCATGCTGAGGAGGTGGGGCAACAGGAAGCACAACACTGCCCGAAGCATCCTCAGGATGCTCTAGGGAGCTGTACAGGTTGCAGTGTGCACATAGTTAGCTGCCAAAGGATGCTCTGGGTGGCACTGCAGTAGCGATACTGTCTGCCAGATGCAGGGACCATGGGGCAGAGTCCTAAGCCCTCTGTGACAGTATAACTCGCACACCCCTAGTTACAGCCCTAAATGGGCCTGATAACGGATCTGGCACAAGCCCTAAAGTGGACGCATCCTGAGATCACCAGGAGACTGTGCATGCATCAGAGAAAGCAATTGCTGACTGCACATTCGCCCCATCATGCAAACGCACATTGACAGAGAATATGAGTAGAAAGGACCATTACGTCCACGGCCACTTCTCTTCGTCTGTGAAATTGGCATTTCTGGGTGGCAACTGGGCACATAACGTGCACAGAACTGGATGCACTTAATGGGAGTCACATCATACCCTCCAACTGTACCTTTTTAGCAGGTACAGTACCTTTTTTTTATGGTCCGTACCTTCCAAAAGGGGCTATGTACTGATTTTTGACTCTCCAAATTTACACTGAAAGTATAGGAAAGACCCCTTTCCGAATTTGTATCTGTTTTTATGTGTAAAATGTTGGAGGGTATGTAACATGGGAGTGTCGCTGCCATGTTGCCTGACTTCCTTGCTTATCTGAAGCGTGCAGACGGACATGGGAAGCCTGTTTCATATGAAGCCTGTGCAGCTTTCTACATAATGGCGTGCTGTTACTTGCAAGAGATAGTAAGTTTGGGTGCCGTGGATGTCCACACTTGCGACCATTTGCGTCCGACTCACTGTTTTCATTCAGAGGCGCCGAGGGGAGCAGGTACTAACTACCCAGGCTTCTTGTTGGAGGGGACAGCATCCACGCACACCCCCCAACCCCGTCCCTTTCCTCTCACTGCCTTACTTATCACTGGCTGTATCCTCTGTCCCCAGCCCCCAGTTGTGTGCTGGGCTGCAGTAGGTCCAGGGAGGCTGCTGACTGGACGCAAGAGCAGGGGGAACGGTTGCACTGATCGTGCCTCTCCCTGGAGCTGATCCTGTGCAGTCGGCACCGATTCGACATGCATAAAAAGTAGTAGGCAGACCCAGCAATCCTGTAATGTACTGTCAGGGCAGTAAGTAACACAGCAATATGTTATTAGTAAATTGCAGCAATAAGAGATTTATGTACTCATCACGTGCTGTACCAGATGGAACCAAAACCTCTAGTCTAGTATCTGTGGAAGTGTTTTGGGGGGCACTGCTGCAATGCAAGCATTCAGCTGTCAAAGAGCCTCAAAGAAATCACTGGCAGGAGAGGGGTTAAAACCAACCACAAAAGAAAGGACAATGAGTCATGGGATATAGGCTGCCAATATCTGTTTAATTACCACAAACCCAGCTGGCTCCTCAGCTCACGTCCGAAAAATACAAGAAAATGGGGGAGAGAATCAGAAATAGCTTTCAGTTTTATTTTTAAAGTCTTGTTGAATTATTAAGAGCACAGTAGGAACCCGCGGCCCTTCTTCAATCAATATTTCATCCTGTCTCAATCCTTGTGCTTTCTTCTTTCTGGTAATGAGTTCTAAACGCAAGGAAGCTACTTTCACACTTAGTCAACATGGTTGAGCAAAGGAGATAATCCACGAGCAGCACGACACTACAGCGTATTATTATGCAGTGATGTCAGGTACTGCAGGAAGGCGATGTACAGCACTTATACACCTACGCCACCTTAATAAAATACCTAATAATAATATATTTATAGTCAGAAACACTGCATACCTATATCATAATAGAGAATATGAATATAGAGAAAAACACTGAGGGACTAATTGTGAAGCCAGGATGATGCTAAAATGGTTATTTCTCCATGATTGAGGCATTTTTTTAGTATTCCTGCAATTTACTAAAAGCTAATTGCAAACAGTAACACAAATATCTTCTAACTAATGCAGAAGGCCGCAGTCCCTATTATTACCAATGAGGATTGTGTTCTGAACCAATTTATCACACCCCTGAAAAACTGTGCCCGAGGAGTCAGCGCCTCTGCATATGGCGTTAGCTGCTGTTACACTGATGTACATGCTCAGTAGGTAAGCCGAGTCAAAAGCCTGAAGTGAATTAATAGCGAAAGCTATCTTTCCACTATGGCGCAGCTTTCCTGGTAAGACGTTATTGATATATACTGTTGTCCAGTAACATACCTCCCAACATTCAAGGGAGGTAAATCAGGACTTTCTGCACAGCGAAAACGAGTAGTGCCAAATAGGGGTGTGGCCTGTGGGAACAGGACGTGGCTTAATGGGGATGCCGCAATCGCGGGCCACGCCTCCCATTTTAGTGGGGGCATGGCCAGTGCTCCGAAAATGAAAATTAATTGAACAAAAAAAAAAAGAGTAAACAAACAAGACATCCTCTTCAATGTTTATGACATTGAGAATCTGTTCTTATGACCAGTGGTGGAAACTCCAAAGATGCCCTCCCTAACTATAAAACATTAATAGTGTCACTAATAATAATGAGAGGTGACAAGAGAGCGACATACTGTATCATGCAGTGCGGTGAAATTCCCCCACACCACCCTCCAGTAGATAATCTCACATTTCCCAGGATAATAGCCCAGAGAAGTTTGAAGATCAATTATGGGTTGACACCAGAGGTGACATAATGCACTAGTGACTAGTCTACTTATTAAAAAGCCTATTAAGGTCTATTATTAATTAATAATTTTTTCACCCACAGTAAAAAAAAAAAGTAAAAAGAAAAACAATAACTGATAATAGCCATGAGAGGTATCAGTAACTTCCTGCCCGTACATACTCCATCAGGATAAAAGCACATATCCCGGTTTCCTTTTGATTTTTTTACCCAGAGCATTCGCAGCTAATAGCATAAGCTGTGAATAAACTGGGCCTCAGCCATTTATGTAGGCTTGAGCAAATTGGGGCTTACTGCCTCATGTGTTATATTGTTTCAGTATCTATTGCTCACATCAGGTGCTGGGCTTGTTACTCTATCTGTCACACTCATTTTTTTGCATAGCTGGGGCACGTTACTTCATAGTATCTATTGCTCATATTAAGTGCATGTGAACTTATAATTTTCTCAATTGTTGCTTTCCTGCACAATTTGCGAACAGCCTTGGGCTTGCTACTCTGTCTGTCACACTCATTCTTTGTATAGGTGTGAACAGGCTGGGGCACGTTGCGCCATACGTTACACTGTGTCTGTGTTTATTATAGGTATATTTTGTGTCAAAGGTATATTTTCAACTCCAGCAATACGCTATATTATGAATAAGGTTTAATTTCGTACAATTTTTGGGCATCACCCTTTGTGCACTGTTTAAATCTAATCCCTAACTTTTTCTTAAATTTCGGGGTTACTCTATCTTCCCATGATTATTAGTGACGTTCTGCAATGCCTATGGTAACAGAACGCCACTCCTTTTAGGGACAGCAGAAGTACCCCTCTACCCTTACTTCTGAGCCATTGTCTGTTCCTGATCACTCTCTCATTCGGTCATTCGATGTTGAGACAGATGATTGAACAGCAGAAGTGTCAGAATATTTAGACTTGGCTCCTGCTCTTATATATCTACTGTACACACTTATTTAAATCAATATACTCCAAGACACGTACTACTTAGTAACATTCATCTTGCTACCTTATTGGAACCAACTTAGGCACACATTGGTCCAAACTATCATTGCTATACACAAGTCCTGCGACTTGGCCTATTCAGCAACATTACTCTAGCTACCCTATTGAATAAACTCAGGCACACACCATTTTCAATTAATATTGACATACATAAGTCCTGCAGGTTCCCGTGTGCTTGAAACATTGTGTGTGTTGGAGACATATTTACCTACGGTCAGAACGCACTGGGTATGCCCAACCTCGTGTGATCTTGGAAGCTATGCACTGCAGGGCCTGGTCAGTACCTGGATGGGAGACCACCAGGGAATACTAGGTACCGTAGGTATTTTATTCTTCCACACAGAATTCATTCTGTGACTTTCAGACAAGGTAGAGATCATAGTTTACACTGAGCCTAATGGAGTGACTTTATTCCCATAAATATTTCCCACTGTTAGGAGACACAGGCAATTTTGACAATTAAGGGAATGCATATTTTCGCCTACCTATATAACTATTTCGCCTAGAATCATAGCATTAGTGCACTTATCAATATATGATGTCTGCTCTCTTCTTTTTAAGTATATTTCAATAAAAGTAAAATTTTAATAGTTTCACATTTTAATTTTCTTAAGTGTGCCCTGGAAAAGACATATAGTTGCTTTTGTCTTTTCAAAAGACCACACCCCCTGTTTCATTGACACCAGGGGTGACATTATGCACTAGTGACTAGTCTAAAAAGCCTATTAAGGTCTATTATTAATTAATAATTTTTTCAACCACAGTAAAAAAAAAAGTAAAAACAAAAACAATAACTGATAATAGCCATGAGAGGTAACTTCCTGCCCGTACATACTCCATCAGTATAAAAGCACATATCCCGGTTTTCAGACAATTAGCCCGCCAGTACATTTTGACTATTCTCAAAATAGGCCCCATAGTGTGACTTTTATTACTTAAATTGATATTCTTTGCTATATTTTCATAGAAGCAAACTTACTGTTTTGAAAGCATTTGTTCTGCTAAATCCATCCAAATAGTGTTACCAGAATAGTCATTGTGAGGTAAAAGTACCACCAATATACTTGATAAATATGCGACAGCATACATAGTCATAATAAATCATAGGAGACAGCTCTGTGGGCGGGGAAGGGGGGGTTAGGGTTAAGCTGCAGATGGTGAGGGGGTTAGGTTTGGCCACCACTGGGGGGGTTAGGGTTAGGCACTAAGGGGGGAGGTTAGGGTTAGGCTGCGAGAAGAAAGGTTTAGGTGGTTGGAGAGAAGGAGGACATACTTACCTTGCCCCTGATGGGATTTCACAGATCGGGATTCCTGCATCCGTATTGTGACCACCAACATCCCATCCGACCGTCAATCATACTGGAACCAATACTCATACTTGCAGCTACTCTTTAAATGATCCCTTAGGGAACATCCAAGTGGAATGTCGCCATTGCTCTCTAAAATTAATTTTTTTTCTGGACAATCCAGGACACTCTGCAACCTGTAATCGCTAACCCTCATAGAAAATGTGGGTAGGAGTACATGTCCTCTGTAGGCCTGTCTCTGTGTTCCTAGTATCGTATGCTGCCAGCATTATGCAACTATGGAGTGTACTCACAATACATTATTGGCATATAATTCATGCTACTGCGCAGTCTCCAACAAAATGGCTCCTCTAGAGAAACTTAATTCTCTAACCAAGATGGTCACCAATAGCGCATCTTGCCATTGTGTGAGAGCGACATAGTGAAAGCTAGACATCCTCCTCTCAGCTCCTGAGATCCGCAACTTCACCCTGCTAATACCACTGTTCCAGAACCCTGCACAGCTGACTTGTGAGAAGGCAGTTACCAGCTGGTGAACTGCCTACACCCCTGCTATGCTACAATCACTGCTCCATTACTGATCCAACAAGTGTAACAGTGAATAACAGTAGCACATTCAGTTGTGCATATAAACCACATGGTGGAGAAGGGGCACGACTAAATTGATCCTAGAGGAAGACCATGCTTTGTACCTTCACACATTAGAGAGAGAGAGATCTTTATACTATACACATACATTTATAGATCACTGCAAGAAAAGGGATTTGGACACAAATCCTCTTTACACCATATTCTTGCACTTAAGTTGCGAGCTTGTTCTTATTCAGTTACAATACCCTTTATTGAATAACACATTTCAATATACTGCCATACCCAGGATTCAAACCCATAACCTGTTGTGAACCATTCAAACACACTACTCATTGAGTTATTTGATCCTGCATAAGACCTATGACATTTCTAACTATATGAAGCTACTTGTACTTTGTAAATACATAAACAGCATTGCAACTGAGCAGATCTATGTAGTGTGCAGCCACACATCCAATCCCTTGCAACCACATCCTACATAGATCTGCTCAGCTACAATGCTTATATTTTTTTACAAAGTACAAAGTAAGCTTCACATAATTAGAATTCTATAGCTTTCTATGCAAGGGCAGATAGCTCAATTAATAGAATGTCTGACTGAAATGCCATAGGCAATGGGTTCGAATCCTGAGTATGTCAGCATCTTGAAATGTAATAAAGGACAGTGTGAATAACAAAGAGCTCTCAAATTAAGTTCATGAATGTTGTATAGGTATTAGCGACAGATGGGGTGGGGGAAGTATACAGTCGACTTCAAAAAGGGAAGCTGTAAGTGAAAGTAATTAAAACAGATAATTAACAAGTTTTGCCAACAACGCCCCCTACTCTGCAGCACTATGAGCAGTGGCATACTCCATGGGTTGGTTTAGAAATACCAGCATTCGGTATGCAGGCAGGCAGAATACCGACCGCAGCATCCCGACAATGAGAATCCCGAATGGACCCCTAACCCCACCCTCCATACAGCCTAAATCTACAACCCCCTCCCTGCAGCCTAATCCTCCACCTTGCAGCCTAAATCTACCCCCCTCCCCCCACACACACACACACACACACACACCCTCAGCTTAACTCTCCGATGGCCTGACAGTGTCTTGTTTGGGTTTCAGGGTGTCGCGATGCTGGTTCCGAGATTGTGATCCCAGTCAGGATGTTGGCGCCGCCATTCCGAGCAGTGTGGGAATTCCCACTTTGGTATTTCGACTGCCGGGATCCGATCGACCAGATCCTGACCAGATCCCTACTCCATACCACTCTAGTTATGGACCTACTGAGGAGCCATCTTGGCCACATGTAAAAATACTGAGAGCAGCTGCAGCAAAAAAAGAAGAAAAAACAGTGTGACTATAAGCTATATGTGTCATAGAAAATACTTTGTACAGTAGAAGAGCAGCATAATAATGTCTATAAGGAGCACACATACAGGAATTATACCTGTAATGGGGTTCATTAAACGTAACGGTGCAGAGAACTACACAACAAGAAAATTTGCTATGGAGACGCAACTTAAGTGGGAGAGACTGTGGAAAGTAACAATAGATCCTGGTGACATTTGAAGTAGAGAGAGCCATGAGTACCATAGGCTAGAGTTTGGAGCAGCATATGTACTCCATAATTCAGTTATAGACTTGTGGACTGCATTGCAAGAGACATATCAGGATGGAGGTCTCATGAGAAGAATAAACTAGAGATGTGTATTGTATAACACAAAGTTACATGAAGGCAGAAGTATGAATGATTATATAGACAGAATGATGTCTGTCTCCCAATGTCTGTTGGTGTGAAAATAGAACATAAGGCTATTGCAACTACCTTATCTTCATTGGAAGCAAACAGTTTAAAGTTAACAACAGACACAGTAGGAGCTAAACTATTACAGATTCAGGAAACGTACCCTGTGAATCTAATGCTAAGACAAATACATTGCAAGCAAAAAAGTGACACTTTCATAAAGTTAAAGTGATATTATTGTCCCAAGATAGGTCACAAGGAAATTAATTGCAAATAGAGAAATGTAGATCCATGTAAATGTAAATGTAGATTACTGCGGTACATTTAGCCCTGGCTGTAACAGATAACCACAAAAAATACTCTTGGTATATCAATTCAGGTGCAACAAGACATTTCAGCTGCAAGGATAAGTTGTTTACTGAGATAGGTGAGTGTAACTCTATCACAATCAAAGGAATTGGCAAACAAACTTTGAAGCCACAAATGCTGGGACAGTTAAAGCTCTATTGAGAACAGAAGTCACGGAAATCTGGCACAAGACGCCAGCAATTGTATGTCCATGATATACAGCACTACTACGCAATGATGACAAGTGAGTCACAGTCTTTGGAACTCTGGCACAGAAGATTTGGTTACCTTGGATATGACAGTGTGTTCAAAAGTTTCAGAATGGAAGGTCACAGGAATGCCAGTGCCTAACACAGAGAAACCCGTGTATGAAAGCTGCATATTTGGAAAACAGAGTCATCATCCATTTTCAATGTCAACCAAGAGAACTAAAGCACCACTTGAAATAGTACATTCGGGCGTTTGTGGACCAAATGGAAGTAAAGTCTGTTAGTGATTAAAGATACCATGTGACATTTATAGATGACTTTGCGAGAATAACACATGTATATTTAATTAAGAAGAAATCTAAAGAAGCAAAGAAAATTAGAGATTACAAGGGACTTGCAGAGAATTAAACAAGTTGCAAATTAAAAGTTCTATGATCTGATAACAGAAAAGAATATCTCAGTTAGAGAGGTGAAATAATTATTGACAAAGTATGGAATACAGCATTAGTTGACCATAGCTTATAGTCCTGAGCATAATGAAATGCTGAACAGTACACTAGTGGAGAAAGCTAGATGTATGCTGACGGATGCATGCCTACGGATACAGCAATTGAGGCCTGGTCAAAAGGAAAGCCAGGTGTAATTCATCGAAGAACATTTGGGAGCATTGCTTATGTCCATGTACCAACAACAACAAAAAAAAGATGTAAGCTGGATTCAAAAACAATAAAGTGCATAATGCTTGTATGAGAGTAAAGGCTACAGATTGTGGATTACAATTACAAGCTTTCTTGTCAAGTCAAGGGATGTTGTATTAAAAAAACCATACAAGTTGCAGAAAAGATGGATTTTGACATGCAAAGCAAATACTGTATGTGTCATTGGACATGCCAGTAGCTGGAGATAAATCAGAAACTACCAGCGTGGAAGTTCAACCACAACAAAGATCATCTCGTAGATCAAAAGTTGGCAAGCCACATAGAAGATATGATGGGGAGTATACAAACACTGCTTTTTGTATACCTCAGGTGAGTCAAAAGCCAAAGTCAGAGACTGAGTGGTATGAATGGAAGTCACAATAAGAAAAGAGACTTTTCAAGAAATAGGAGTCCAGAGTACAAAAGACATCAATCATTGTGACAGTGACATGGGTTTAAAAGTTTTGAGTCAAGAGACCGTTGCTGAAGCCTATGTCGTCAGCAAGATGGACTTTGCTACAGTTCCAGTGAAGAAGGCCAATCGGAAGTTGTCTGATAAAATGATGTTCTTTTATGTGTCTAAGCTCACCTTTTTTACAGGTTTGTGTAACATGGAGAAGATTGTAGTGAGGAGGGTAGGAGAAGTGAAGTGGGCTAATTGTTCATTTAATGTACATGCTATGCTTTATGTAATAGATAATGGAAAAACACTGCATTATAAATACTGAATATTTTTAAATAATAAACATGTTGGACTGTGATGAGGAGTATAATCTAATTCTAGACACACTGTACCTTATAATGATAAGTATCTTTAGCAATAGAGTCAATGAGAAAGAATATCTATGAACTTCCTTCTCTGTGATGCACTCCTGCACATAAAGCAGATATGTACAGCTTCAGTTATATTCTCCTCTATTGTAAACACACATTGCTGAGCATGCCATAACTGTGACTTGAATTCAAAACCTCATACACCTCAGTAATTCAGTCAATATACAGATGTGTCCTCATACGCAATGCAATGTGAGATGCTTGGCGCAAGTGAGCCATCAGTTCCCGTGCAAGTTTGCTAGCATTGGGTGTCTTTTTTTGCCGGAAATGTGTCCTAGTTGCAAAGCAATGTTGCTAAGAGGTACCAGGAGACTGTGCTGATTAATTTGACCTGTGACATTGTATTTTGTGTCTGAATACGGAGCACAACGGAACTTGTATTTGGTAAAAAGCTGTAGCTGCTCCATTGTAGCACTTCGTTTACAGATTCAGAGACAGATATACAAGTGTCACATATCAAATTAATCAACACAGTCTCCTGGTGCGTCCTAGTCATTGTCTGCAAAAAATGACGCCTGACACTAGCAGAGTCTAAAATAGCTGGCGCACCAAGAGGGGCTGTTTGGCGTGACTACAGCAATCATGTATGAGGACACAGGTTCAGTATGATATACCGGTGGCCGGGATGCTGGCTGTCAATATACCAACAGCGATATCCCGGAAGTGGGGCAAGCGCAAAGAGTACCCTTGTGAGCTAGCTGTGCTCGCCACAGGTTCTATTCTCACTCTATCAGTAGACACCCACTATTGTGAATAGGCCTGTTGCAGCGGTATTCCGGCTGCCGGCATTTCCAGCGTCGGTATCCTGAACGCCGGGATCCAGACAGCTAGCAAATTAAACGTATACCGAGGATACATCTGTATGAAGCTATTTGTGCCTGTGTAAGAAACCTTGTAATTCCAACTATATGAGTTCAGTTAAATTTGTCAGTTGAAAGCAATGCAGCTAAGCATAGCAATGTGGTGTGCAGTTACATAGTATCTACTTCTGCTTAACTGCAATTCTTTTAACAAGTGGTTCTCAAACTTGGTCCTCAAGGTACTCAAGCTGTCTAGGTTTTGAATTTGTAGATATCCATCCATAAAAACAGATGCATTAATTAGAACCTTAGTCAGTTTGATTATACAGTAACATCTGTGCACAAGTATGGATAACTTTAAAACGTGGACTTTTAGAGTACCTTGGAGCCTAAGTTTGAGAACAACTGCTTTAAACTAACAATTACCACTTGCTTCATATACAGTAGTTGAAATTACCAAGCTCACAACACAGAAGCAAATAGCTCAAGAATTAAGGACCTAATTCAGAGTTGATCGCAGCAGCAAATTTGTTAGCAGTTGGGCAAAACCATGTGCACTACATAACTGATATAACATGTGCAGAGAGAGTTAGATTTGGGTGGGGTGTGTTCAAACTGAAATCTAAATTGCAGTGTAAAAATAAAGCAGCCAGTATTTACCCAGCACAGAAACAAAATAACCCACCCAACTCTAACTCTCCCTGCAAATGTTATATCTGCCCCACCTGCAGTGCACGTGGGGGGTAATTCTGAGTTGATCGCAGCAGGAACCTTGTTAGCAGTTGGGCAAAACCATGTGCACTGCAGGGGAGGCAGATATAACCTGTGCATCAGGGACGTGCAGTGAGGGGAGGCAGTGCCTCCCCTGTCATTCCCCTGTCATTAATGATTAAGATAATACAAAGAAGATACTTATGACACATATTCTGTGTCATAAGTATTCTCTTTATATTATTGTAATCATTGTAATTTATTAAAGTAGTTAGGGAGGCACTGATAGTAGTGCCTCCCGTATGCAATGAGAACGGGATAGAGGGGGGGGGGGGGTGCAAGCAGAGGGCTGTAAAAGCCCATTGAAAAAATTGAAAAAAGCGGCACCTATAGAAGTGCCTCGTTAACAGGAAGCATGCCCCTGTCACCGAGGCACATGTGATTGGACAGCGGATCCACTGCTGGATCAGCTGGTCCAATCACCCATAAGCGGCGGCGGGACCACGGACTCGGAGCTGCCAATCAATGGGTCCTCACTCCTCACCTGCTGCTGCTAGTAGTGGGAGCCTGTAGTAGCAGGTGCCGCCCGTGCCTGTAGATCTATTTCACTCCGCAGGCGCAGCTGCCAGTAGCGGGGAGCGGGGAGAGCAAAGTGCAGCAGCAGCATCATCCAATATGCGGGCACGGAGGTGGCGCCGGGAAGGCCAGAGCAGCGGCGGCCAGCGCTCTCCTCCTCCTCTCAGGCAGCACACTCAGCAGCAGCACTGGGCCTCCCTCTTGCACTGTCCCACCGGCGACTCTGCCAGGAATCAGGTGAGAGGGGCTGGTTATTCGAAGTAGTGTGGGCAGGAAGGGTAGCTCATCCCCACATCCAAGACAGGGGTCATTACATGTAACTGGCACTACAGGGGGGGTCATCACGTGTAACTGGCACTACAGGGGGGGTCATCACGTGTAACTGGCACTACAGGGGGAGTCATCACGTGTAACTAGCACTACATGGGGTGTCACCACTTGTAACTGGCACTACAGGGGGGTCACCACTTGTAACTGGCACTACAGGGGGGGTCACCACTTGTAACTCTTGTAACTGGCACTACAGGGGGGGTCACCTCTTGTAACTGGCACTACAGGTGGGGTCACCACGTGTAACTGGCACTACAGGGGGGTCACCATGTGTAACTGGCACTACAGGGGGGTCACCACGTGTAACTGGCACTACAGGGGGTCACTACGTGTAACTGGCACTATAGGAGGGGTCACCACGTGTAGCTGGCACTACAGGGGGGGTCACCACGTGTAACTGGCACTACAGGGGGGGTCATCACGTGTAACTGGCACTACAGGGGGGGGTCACCACTTGTAACTGGCACTACGGGGGGTCACTATGTGTAACTGGCACTACGCGGGTCACTACGTGTAACTGGCACTACAGGGGAGGGTCACCTTGAGTAACTGGCACTACAGCGGGGGTCACTACGTGTAACTGGCACTACGGGGGGGTCACTAGGTGTAACTGGCACTACGGGGGGGTCACTACGTGTAACTGGCACTACGGGGGGGTCACTACGTGTAACTGGCACTACAGGGGGGCACTACGTTGTGCTGCTGGGGATGTACTGGAGAAGCCAGTGCCTCCCCAGCTATTGACCGCACCGCACGTCACTGATGTGCATAGAGAATTAGATTTGGGTGGGGTGTGTTCAGTCTGCAATCTAAATTGCAGTGTAAAAATAAAGCAGCCAGTATGTACCCTGCACAGAAACAAAATAACCCACCCAAATCTAACTCTCTCTGCACATATTATATCTGCCTCCCCTGCAGTGTACATGGTTTTGCCCAACTGCTAACAAAATTCCTGCTGCGATCAACTCAGAATTAGCCCCATGGTTTTGCCCAACTGCTAACAAATTTGCTGCTGCGATCAACTCTGAATTACCCCCTCTTACTGCGGTACATGAGGTAGTTCCCTACATGGCATGCTGCATGATGTGCATTTTAAATATAAGTAGATTTCACAAAGAGTTATTATTGACAAGGTGCAAAAAAATGACACTCTTAGTGCTTAGCAGAGCAGCGGTGAATAGATGCTGTGCGCATGCGCACAGTGTCTATTCACAGGTGACAGAGGGAGAGAGGGCATGCCAGCAGCTCAGAGAGCGCTAGGCATGCCCCCTCAGTGACGGTAAAAGGGTGTGTGACTCATGATCGCATCGCTGCCATGAGGCCACGCCCCTTTCACATAGGTCATGCCCCCTTTCCGGGCACAAGGTCCCTCTTTATGAGTTAAGAAAGTTGGGAGGTATGTTAATGACAGCTCACAAGCAGGGGCGCTGACAGAACTGGCAGGCCCTGGTATAAGGAGGGGGCGTGGCCAAATGGTGAAGCCGTAGCCAGATCCCCTCCATTAAAATCTATATATATATATATATATATATATAAAAATCATGTTTCCTGCAGTCACGAAGCGGGCACGCACTCTACACAGTGGGCGCCAGTGTCCCATATGGCGGGATGCGATCCATCGCTGCCCACGCATGCAGGGTGAGAGAGGACAGGCTGATGTTGTGGCTGCCTCTCTCCCCAGCACAGCACACAGCACTGAGCTGCGACGGGGGAGAGGGGGGGCAGCGGGACCCAGGCCCCTCCAATAGGTCCAGGCCCAGGTAAAGAGTACCTGCTCTCCCTCACCCTCTCAGTGCCACTGCTCACAAGTTAGGTGGACGAATATCGTAAAGGAGGTTCAGTGTCCAAATCCTTTGCTTGGAGTTTTGTTAAGTAGCGATGTTACCTCAGATAAGCAGAAATTACGGAAAGCATCAGTGTTCCTGAACCACTGTATAGGAGAATGCAATCTTTTATTACCAATTTTAGAAACCAGTGGGACAGATATATTAACCTGGAGAAGGGATAAAGAAGTGATAAACCATCGATAAGCGCAAGGTGATAACGCACCAGCCAATCATTACTAATTTGAAAAATAAGAGTTAGGAGCTGATTGGCTGGTGCGTTATCACCTTCCACTTATCACTGCTTTATCCCTTCTCCAGGCTTAATACATCTGCCCCATTGGTACAACCAATGCTTTCTTTCAATGTCTCATCTCTATTTGTGGGTGTCTAGGAAGGGGGCAGAGCCAACATGACACAATTTTTGCAATCACATAATTTTGTTCTGCCCTACCCATATACACGTACAGGAACTCCCATTATAAATCCTGCTTTTGCCCCTGATGTTTATTGCTGTTTAAAAAACCTTCATAAGTGCATTGTGTAATTGAATAGGCTACACAGAGTGTACCCAGACATGGTTTGTCAAGTGTCTTTTCAATCTTTTACTTCTTTAGGAAATTGTAACATTTAGCTTGTCTCTGTTAAATCCTTCAATCCACACTAGGCGCTGACTCCAAAGCGTTATGCAGCACTGCACATGTGGTGAAGACAGAACATTTAGAAAGACTATAGTCTAGGTGCATCAAAAGGTGGCAGAACTCTCCATTAAAAAAAAAGATTCTTTAGTTCTTCCAGTTTTATTCAGAGAACAGAAATCATAGGAATTATTCAGAAATAGCTGATTAATACAGCAGGCACAATGGAAGAACATGTATTAGAACAAAAAGATCTGGCTCAGCCATCAGTGCAGGTCGGATACAGGAAGCTATAGCCACAATAAGTGTGCCTGTTCCATCACTTGCACCATAGGGGTCTATCTGCTAAGCCTTGGATGCAGACAAATCCAACGGAGATAAAATCCCAGCCAATCGGCTCCTAACTGCAATGTCACAGGCTGGGATTGAAAAATGACAGTTAGGAGCCGATTGGCTGGGACTTTATCTCCGTCGGATTTATCTGCATCCAAGGCTTAGTAAATAGACCCATAGTTGGTGGTCTTGTAACCTTTAAACCCAGAAGGGGTTGGAGGTTTACAGGGCAAAGGAGACTATTTACCAAACTAGCTTTCTCTAACGTCCTAGTGGATGCTGGGGACTCCGTCAGGACCATGGGGAATAGCGGGCTCCGCAGGAGACAGGGCACATCTAAAAAAGCTTTTAGGTCACATGGTGTGTACTGGCTCCTCCCCCTATGACCCTCCTCCAAGCCTCAGTTAGGTTTTTGTGCCCGTCCGAGAGGGTGCAATCTAGGTGGCTCTCTTAAAGAGCTGTTTAGAAAAGTTTTTTTTTAGGTTTCTAATCAGTGATTCCTGCTGGCGACAGGATCACTGCAACGAGGGACTTAGGGGAGAGACTTGCAACTCACCTGCGTGCAGGAGGATTGAAGTTTTAGGCTACTGGGCACTGAGCTCCAGAGGGAGTCGGAACACAGGTCAGCCTGGGGTTCGTCCCGGAGCCGCGCCGCCGATCCCCCTTACAGACGCTGAAGAACGGCAGAACGGAGGTCCGGAAACAGGCGGCAGAAGACTCCTCAGTCTTCATGAAGGTAGCGCACAGCACTGCAGCTGTGCGCCATTGTTGCTACACGGCTCACTGATCTCGGTCACGGAGGGTGCAGGGCGCTGCTGGGGGCGCCCTGGGCAGCAATATAGATTACCTTAGAGGCAAATAAATACATCACATATAGCCATTAAGGCTATATGTATGTATTTAACCCAGGCCAGTTTTCCTAATAACCGGGAGAAAAGCCCGCCGTGAAAGGGGCGGAGCTTATTCTCCTCAGCACTCAGCGCCATTTTCCTGACCAGCTCCGCTGGTGAGGAAGGCTCCCACTCTCCCCTGCACTACAGAAACAGGGTTAAAGAGAAGGGGGGCATAAATTGGCGATATAATTATATATTAAGAGCCCATATATAGAAACAACACCTTCTAGGGTTGTTATATACATTATGGCGCTTTTGGTGTGTGCTGGCAAACTCTCCCTCTGTCTCCCCAAAGGGCTAGTGGGTCCTGTCCTCTATCAGAGCATTCCCTGTATGTGTGTGCTGTAGGTCGGTACGTGTGTGTCGACATGTATGAGGAAAATGTTGGTGAGGAGACGGAGAAAATTGCCTGTAATGGTGATGTCACTCTCTAGGGAGTCGACACCAGAATGGATGGCTTACTTATGGAATTACGTGATAATGTCAACACGCTGCAAGCCGGTTGACGACATGAGACAGCCGGCGGACAAATTAGTATCGGTCCAGGCGTCTCAGACACCGTCAGGGGCTTGTAAAAACGCCCATTTACCTCAGTCGGTCGACAGACACTGACACGGACACTGACCCCAGTGTCGACGGTGAAGAAACAAACGTATTTTTCCTTTAGGGCCACAAGTTACATGTTAAGGGCAATGAAGGAGGTGTTACGTATTTCTGATACCACAAGTACCACAAATAAGGGTATTTTGTAGGGTGGGAATAAACTACTTGTAGTTTTGCCTGAATCAGATAAATTAAATGAAGTGTGTGATGATACGTGGGGTTCCTCCGACAGAAAGTTATGGGCGGTATACCCTTTTTCCCGCCAGTAGTAAGGGCGAGTTGGAAAACACACCTTAGGGTGGACAAGGCGCTCACACGCTTATAAAAAACATGGCGTTACCGTTTCCAGATACGGCCGCCCTCAAGGAGCCAGCTGATAGGAAGCTGGAAAATATCATAACAGTATATACACACATACTGGTGTTATACTACGACCAGCAATCGCCTCAGCCTGGATGTGCAGCGCTGAGGGGGCTTGGTCGGATTTCCTGACTGAAAATTTTGATACCCTTGACAGGGACAGGATTTTATTGTCTATAGAGCATTTTAAGGATGCATTTCTATATATGTGTGATGCGCAGAGGCATATTTGCATTCTGGCATCAAGAGTAAATGTGATGTACATATCTGCCAGACGAAGACACGACAGTGGTCAGGTGAGGCAGATTCCAGACGGCATATGGAAGTATTGCCGTATAAAGGGGCGGTCCATTGAACCTGGTGGCCATGGCAACAGCTGAAAAATCCACCTTTTGTTACCCCGAGTCACATATTGGCAGAAAAGGACACAGTCTTTTCAGTCTCAGTCCTTTCGTCCCCATACGGGCAGGCGGGCGAAGGCCAGTCATATCTGCCCAGGGGGAGAGGAAAGGGAAGAAGACTGCAGCAAGCAGCTCATTCCCAGGAACAGAAGCTCCTCACGGCTTCTGCCAAGTCCGCAGCATAACGCTGGGGCCGTACAAGCGGACTCAGGTGCGGTAGGGGGTCATCTCAAGAGTTTCAGCAACACTCGCAAGGGAACTCCGGGATCCTACATGTAATATCCCAGGTGTACATTGGAAATTCGAGACGTCTCCCCCTCACACAATTCACAGGCTGTAATCCCAGCAGGTGATAATCAAAGTACCCTTCTTACAACAAGGAAGGGGGTAGTATTCCACACTATATTGTGGTACTGAAGCCAACCGGCTCGGTGAGATCTGAAATATTTGAACACTTACATACAAGCGTTCAAATCAAGATGGAGTCACTCGGAGCAGTGATAGCGAACCAGGAAGAAGGGGACGATATGATGTCACTGGATATCAGGGACGTTTACCTACAGGTCCAAATTTGCCCTTCTCACCAAGGGTACTTCAGGTTCCTGGTACAGAACTGTCACTATCAGTTCAGACGCTGCCGTTTGGATTGTCCACGGCGCCCCGGGTCTTTACCAAGGTAATGGCCGGAATGATGATTTTTCTTAAAAGAAACATGGACGCTTTCCTGATAAGGGCAAGGTCCAGAGAACAGTTGGAGGTCGGAGTAGCACTATCTTAAGTAGTTCTACGACAGCACGAGTGGATTCTAAATATTCCAAAATCGCAGCTTTTTCCGACGACACGTCTACTGTTCCTAGGGAAGATTCTGGACACAGTCCAGAAAAACGTGTTTCTCCCAGTGGAGAAAACCAGGGAGTTATCCGAGCTAATCGGGATCCTCCTAAAACCAGGAAAAGTGTCAGTGCATCATTGCACAAGAGTCCTGGTAAAAATGGTGGCTTATTACGAAGCAATTCCATTCGGCAGATTTCCCGCAAGAACTCTTCAGTGGGATCTGCTGGACAAATGGTCCGGATCGCATCCTCAGATGCATCAGCGGATAACCCTATATCCAAGGAAAAGGGTGTCTCTCCTGTGGTGATTACAGAGTGCTCATCTTCTAGAGGGCCGCAGATTCGGCATTCAGGATTGGATGCCGGTGACCACGGAGGCCAGCCTGAGAGGCTGGGGAACAGTCACACAGGGAAAAAATTTCCAGGGAAGTGTGATTAAGTCTGGAGAATTCTCTCCGCATAAATAAGCTTAGAGCAATTTTATAATGCTCTAAACTTAGCTAGACCTCTGCTTCAAGGTCAGCCGGTATTGATCCAGTGGGATAACATCACGGCAGTCGCCCACGTAAACAGAAGGGCGGCACAAGAAGCAGGAGGGCAGTGAAAACTGCAAGGATTTTTCGCTAGGCGGAAAATCATGTGATAGCACTGTCAGCAGTGTTCTTTCCGGGAGTGGACGACTGGGAAGCAGACTTCCTCAGCAGGCATGACCTCCACCCGGGAGAGTGGAAACTTCATAGGGAAGTTTTTCAACATGATTGTGGACCGTTGGCAAAGACCAAAGGTGGACATGATGGCGTCCCGCCCGAACAAAAAACGGGACAGGTATTCCGCCAGGTCATGAGACCTTCAGGCGATAGCTGTGGATGTTCTGGTAACACCGTGGGTGTACCAGTCTGTGTATGTGTTCCCTCCTCTGTTTCTCATAACCAGGGTATTGAGAATTATAAGACATAGAGGAGTATGAACTATACTAGTGGCTCTGGATTGGCCAAGAGGGACTTGGTACCCGGAACTTCAAGAAATGCTCACAGAGGACTAAGGGCCTGGGGAGCTAAGAAGGGACTTGATTCAGCAAGTACCATGTCTATTCCAAGACTTACCGCGGCTGCGTTTGACGGCATGGCGGTTGAATGCCGGATCCTGAGGGGAAAAGGCATTCCATAAGAGGTCATACCTACCCTGGTCAAAGCCAGGAAGGAGGTGACCGCACAACGTCATCACCACATGTGGTGAAAATATGTTGCGTGGGTGAGGCCAGGAAGGCTCCACGACGGAAATTCAACTAGGTCGATTTCTACACTTCCTGAAAACAGGAGTGTTTTGGACCTCAAATTGGGGTTCATTAACATTTAAATTTCGGCCCTGTAGATTTTCTTCCAGAAAGAATTGACTTCAGTTCCTGAAGTCCAGATTGTAAAGGATGTATTGCATATACAGCTTTTTTGTGCCCCTAGGGGCACCGTGAGATCTCAACATAGTGTTGGGATTTCTTAAAATCATATTGGTTTGAACCGCTCAAATCTGTGGATTTGAAATATCTCACATGGAAAGTGACCATGCTGTTGACAAATATCTCACATGGGAAGTGACCATGTTGTTAGCCCTGGCCTCGGCCAGGCGATTGTCAGAATGGGCGGCTTTGTCTTACAAAAGCCCATATTAAAATTTTCCATTTGAACAGGACAGAACTGGGACTCGTCTCCAGTTTCTTCATAAAGGGGTGTCAGCGTTTTCACCTGAAACAACCTCTTGTGGTGCCTGCGGCTACTAGGGACTTGGAGGACTCCAAGTTACTAGACGTGGTCAGGGCCCTAAAAATATATATATATATATATATATATATAGTTAGGACGGCTGGAGTCAGAAAGTCTGACTTGCTGTTTATACTGTATACACCCAACAAGCTGGGTGCTCATGCTTCTAAGCAGTCTATTGCACGCTGGATTTGTAGTACAATTCAGCTTGCACATTCTGTGGCAGGCCTGCCACAGACGAAATATGTAGATGCCCATTCCACAAGGAAGGTGGGCTCATCGTGGGCGGCTGCCCGAGGAGTCTCGGCATTACAACTTTGCCGAGCAGCTACGTGGTCAGGGGAGAACACGTTTGTAAAATTTTACAAATTTTGATACTCTGGCTAAGGAGGACCTGGAGTTCTCTCATTCGGTGCTGCAGAGTCATCCGCACTCTCCCGCCCGTTTGGGAGCTTTGGTATAATCCCCATGGTCCTGACGGAGTCCCCAGCATCCACTAGGACGTTAGAGAAAATAAGAATTTACTTACCGATAATTCTATTTCTCGTAGTCCGTAGTGGATGCTGGGCGCCCATCCCAAGTGCGGATTGTCTGCAATGCTTGTACATAGTTATTGTTACAAAAATCGGGTTATTACTATTGTTGTGAGCCATCTTTTCGGAGGCTACTTCGTTTTGTTATCATACTGTTAACTGGGTTCAGATCACAAGTTGTACGGTGTGATTGGTGTGGCTGGTATGAGTCTTACCCGGGATTCAAGATCCTTCCTTATTGTGTACGCTCGTCCGGGCACAGTACCTAACTGAGGCTTGGAGGAGGGTCATAGGGGGAGGAGCCAGTACACACCATGTGACCTAAAAGCTTTTTTAGATGTGCCCTGTCTCCTGCGGAGCCCGCTATTCCCCATGGTCCTGACGGAGTCCCCAGCATCCACTACGGACTACGAGAAATAGAATTATCGGTAAGTAAATTCTTATTATAAATGTGCCGGAACCCTTACCTCTCCTATTCGTGACAATTTTGGAACATATTTATCATTGGCCCCTTGCCAGGACAAATGTTCTGATCAGCAACTGTCCTGGCAAAGCTTAACAGCTACAGTTTTACTGCAGTGAGCTAACGTGATTTTAAGAGTCAACCTCTGTTAACATTTCATTTTCAGACCATGATAAATAGCACAACGGCAACATCCCCAACATTGTGCCTTGTTACAGTAACACAGGAGATATCTGCAATATCTCCTGCGTTATTACTAAATAGGGATGTTACTTATAGTTGCTGGCTTACGAGAGGAGATGCGAGGTTCCATAGTAGGTATAGGTGTAATAAGTTCATATTTCAGCTCCTTACATTACACCGAAAAAAAGAAACTATTTTAGAAATGGTAGACAATTGTTTTTTAAAGCAAACTATTGATTTACTGAATCCAGAATGCAGTTAAACACTGAGACTAGGTACACACTTGTTGAGGGATGCAATTAAGTTGCCGACGGTCGGGGTCCGAGCGGTCAGGATACCAACGCGGAATCCCAACCGCTGACAATACCAATAGCCGGAATCCCGGTTAACAGGGGCTATTCCCACTCGTGGGTGTCCACGACACTCATAGAGCAGGAATAGAACCTGTGGCGAGTGCATTGAGCCACCGAGCCCACAGCATGGTGAGCGCAGCGAGCTTACAGCATTGCGAGCACAGCAAGCCCGCAAGGGGACTCTTTGCGCTCGCCCCACTGCCGGCATACTGACGCCGGTATATCATACTGATCCCCTTGTTGATATATATTTTCTACAGCAGACAAATTATACTGTATATCGGATGCACCATCAGCTCATGTACAGCTGATATGTCTGCAGTACAGGCAATGCCGATATATGGGTACACCTGCCTGTGTGTACGGGAGGCCTGCTGACTCAACTACATATTTAATGCAGAATTCATTGAATGTAATGTCAAAAGTGGGTGGGCATATTCAAATGAATCGGCTGGCCAGAAATATTATTCAGAGGATTGGTAAGTGGGCATGCAGTAGATTGTTTATGCATAAACCTTACCAATCATTAGACCGGTTGGTGGATCAGCCAGTATGCCAACACATTGGCCTATTTTATACCTTGCCTTAGCTAAAAACAAATGGCGTTGAGTACAAAACAGCTTCATTAATATTGTTTACATCTCACACAACTAAATCCAAATTTTAGGGGGTAATTCAGACCTGATCGCTGTTGTCAAATTTGCAAGGCGGATGACTATCAATCAACTGCGCATGCGTACGGATCGTAGTGCGCACGCATGAGGCCAAACTGCAAAAAAATTTGAAATCTTTTTTGATCGCTAGGCATGCTCAAGTTGATTGACAAGAAGCGAACGTTTGGGGGTGGTAACTGGCCCCAAACAGCCTGTTTCTATCGAACCGTAGGAGTAGGTCCTGGGCTATGCACAGACTGCATAGACTGGAAAAAACATATGATGGTAAGTGAGTTGCGATTGGATTTGCAGCTAACCAGCGTTTGCATGGCGTACGCAGACTTGCACGAGCAGGTGTTCACTCTGTCTGGGCGGCAACTATCTGATCGCAAACCTCTGCAAATACGTAGAGGAGTGATCAAGTCTGAATTAGGCCCCAACGGGGTAATTCAGACCTGATCTTTGCTGTGCGTTTTCGCACAGCGGGCGATCAGATCTGAACTGCGCATGCGTATGCACCGCAATGTGCCGGCGCGTCAGACGACTGCACTGGGCATCGGTGCCTAGCGACAGGAGGGTCTGAAAAAAGCGATCGCATAGGCGATAGCAAAGTGATTAACAGGAGGCGGTCGCTTGTGGGTGGCAACTGACCGTTTTACAGGAGTGTCCGGAAAAACGAAGACGGGACCAGGCGTTTTCAGGGAGGGTGTCTGACGTCAGCTCCGTCACCGACCAGCAGGATTACATCGCAGAGGAAAAGTAAGTCCTGGCCTGAGCAGAGACTGTACAAAAGAATGTTTCTGAAGCTCTGCTACAAATGCGATTGCACACCTGCACAGACCCCCTGTAGGTGGCGACTATCTGATCACAGGGCTGCAAAAAACGCACCCTAGCAATGAGGTCTGAATTACCCACTTAGTTTCCTTCTATTTTTATTGCACAAGATTTGAAATTGCAAATACGTTTAATCATATGAACTATTCATATGCAATATTCAAATTAGGAATTGGATTAAGTTTTATATTGAGTGGAATTTTTCTTTTAGATTTGTTTTAATCTTAAATTAAGAATTTAGTGAATCCCTACCCATTTGCTGTAATAAGTAACAATTTATTGCAGTTACAATTCATTTTATTTAAACATATTTTATGACCAATTATGTAAATGTTGGATGCTTTAAACCAGACAGCAAGACTGGGCACAGCTGGTGGCACTTATTGGGGAGCATACTGTCCAAGAGACAAACCAGACAGGACTAGTGATTTTTCTGATTCTTCCTGTTAAATTAGTGCAGCACAGTTTATAACACTGGACTGTGCACTGTTACAGCAAGAAGGACATGGCCAACAAACAGCCCAACATTCCAATTTAGAAATAGGTCATACTTAACTTCTCCCATTTGGGAAAACCTGGAGGGGAAGTCACAGATAAATCTAATCTGATGGCAGATTTTTGGCATCAGGCAGCAGATGAATGATGTGATTCAAAGTGCACTACTACAGTGAGGAAGTAGCCTGGATCCGGGAGGGTGGCCCGCTCGATATGCGTCAGTACATCTACAGTGTCTAGTTAGACAGTCAATAGGTCGACACCATATAGTTGACACGCATTATGTCGACATGGTCAAAAGGTCAACATGGACATTAGGGCGAAAGGGTGAAAGGTTGACAGCGCTTATGGGTACAAAAGGTCAACAGCTTCAAATGGTCGACATGCCAATGGACAACACACATATGGTCGACATGACGGGGGGTTTCACTTGTTTCAACTTTTTCATACTTTACATGGATTATGATTGGGAATAGTAACCTGCCCGAGTAAGTGTGGACGCAGTGCACTAATTGGGGGTCCACGTGCTCAGACGGCAAAAACTACACCAAAAAATATTGTGTCAACCTTTTCCTGACGACTATTTTCCATGTCAACCTTTTCATGTCAACCTTTTCATGTCAACCTTTTGTGCCTGTTGACATTTTCCTGTGTTGATCTTTCATAGGTCGACTTAATGACCATGTCGACCTTTACACTGTTGACCATATGGTGTTGACCTACTGATTGCAGACCTTCTTACTGTAGATCTACTGTATCATAACCGGCCTGCTCTCACGCGTGTCTTGGAGGACTCGCCAAAATGTGCGGGATTCACTGACATTCCGGGAGAGTAGGCAAGTATAGAAATAGTGTATGTGCATTTTAGCACACGCCTTTAGCATTTTAGCACACATTTTAGCTAGCAGCCTAATCCATGCCTAAAAATCACAAGGTTCTGCCCCAAATTGCAAATGTCCCATTTAAATTAGAAGTGTTATCTATAAACAGTACTTAATATGCAAGTTTACTGAAAATACATATATGACATGTGTGGTATGAAAAAAAAAAAGGATATACTGTACTTAAGATGGCATAAAAGTGAATACATAGCATGCACATGATAACAAAGAAGGTTTTCCTTTTTTTTTAGTAATGTGAACCGTAAATACACTGCTCAAAAAAATAAAGGGAACACTAAAATAACACATCCTAGATCTGAATGAATGAAATATTCTTATTAAATAATTTGTTCTTTACATAGTTGAATGTGCTGACAACAAAATCACACAAAACTTATCAATGGAAATCAAATTTATTAACCCATGGAGGTCTGGATTTGGAGTCACACTCAAAATTAAAGTGGAAAAACACAGTACAGGCTGATCCAACTTTGATGTAATGTCCTTAAAACAAGTCAAAATGAGGCTCAGTAGTGTGTGTGGCCTCCACGTGCCTGTATGACCTCCCTACAACGCCTGGGCATGCTCCTGATGAGGTGGCGGACGGTCTCCTGAGGGATCTCCTCCCAGACCTGGATTAAAGCATCAGCCAACTCCTGGACAGTCTGTGGTGCAACGTGACGTTGTTGGATGGAGCGAGACATGATGTCCCTGATGTGCTCAATTGGATTCAGGTCTGGGGAACGGGCGGGCCAGTCCATAGCATCAATGCCTTCGTCTTGCAGGAACTGCTGACACACTCCAGCCACATGAGGTCTAGCATTGTCTTGCATTAGGAGGAACCCAGGGCCAACCGCACCAGCATATGGTCTCACAAGGGGTCTGAGGATCTCATCTCGGTACCTAATGGCAGTCAGGCTACCTCTGGCGAGCACATTGAGGGCTGTGCGGCCCCCCCAAAGAAATGTCACCCCACACCATTACTGACCCACTGCCAAACCGGTCATGCTGGAGGATGTTGCAGGCAGCAGAACGTTCTCCTTGGCGTCTCCAGACTATGTCATGTCTGTCACATGTGCTCAGTGAGAACCTGCTTTCATCTTCTGAAGAGCACAGGGCGCCAGTGGCGAATTTGCCAATCTTGGTGTTCTCTGGCAAATGCCAAACGTCCTGCACGGTGTTGGGCTGTAAGCACAAACCCCACCTGTGGACGTCGGGCCCTCATACCACCCTCATGGAGTCTGTTTCTGATCGTTTGAGTAGACACATGCACATTTGTGGCTTGCTGGAGGTCATTTTGCAGGGCTCTGGCAGTGCTCCTCCTGTTCCTCCTTGCACAAAGGCGGAGGTAGCGGTCCTGCTGCTGGGTTGTTGCCCTCCTACGTCCTCCTCCACGTCTCCTGATGTACTGGCCTGTCTCCTGGTAGCGCCTCCATGCTCTGGCACTACGCTGACAGACATAGCAAACCTTCTTGCTACAGCTCGCATTGATGTGCCATCCTGGATGAGCTGCACTACCTGAGCCACTTGTGTGGGTTGTAGACTCCGTCTCATGCTACCACTAGAGTGAAAGCACCGCCAGCTTTCAAAAGTGACCAAAACATCAGCCAGAAAGCATAGGAGCTGAAAAGTGGTCTGTGGTCACCACCTGCAGAACAACTCCTTTATTGGGGGTGTCTTTCTAATTGCCTATAATTCCCACCTGTTGTCTATTCCATTTGCACAACAGCATGTGAAACTGATTGTCAATCAGTGTTGCTTCCTAAGTGGACAGTTTGATTTCACAGAAGTGTGATTGACTTGGAGTTACATTGTGTTGTTTAAGTGTTCCCTTTATTTTTTTGAGCAGTGTATATTTTGTACCATAGTCCCAACAGTATTCTGTGGGGTATACTCAGATATTATCAACCCATGCTGGTTCCAGCTAACACAAACAGTACATTCAAATGTCCAACCATCTACAGATGTAGCCCCGCTCATCTAGCCCGCAGCAAGTGTGCCCGTGCGGCCATGCCACAGGCTGGATGAGCGCGGCTATATCTGTACCTTCATAATGTCACCATCATGCAGCTGTATTCATGTTGCATGATATACCCACATATAGTCCGATATGCCAGCATGTAGGTGCGTCATGTTACCTCATATATCATCAGAAAGCAAGATGTCTCCCAGTGAGCATGTGCCATAGATGTTCACGTGTCCCTATTATCTGGACCCACTTCTGCTTTCTAACGGAAGGCACTGCACAAAATGGCAGGATAATTGTGATGTCATGATTGGTATCAGGTTGCTAAAGAATGTTTTGGAACTCAAGTGTTAATCCTTCCATTAGCTCAGTGGTTCCCAAACTTTTTGAGTCAGGGCACCCTAGAGTATCATAATTTTTTTCACGGCACCCCTAGGCCAAAAGTTTCTTATTGAGAAATCCAGAATAAAATATAAATTAAGTAAATTGTGTTTATATTACATTGACCGTAAATAATTTGAATTGGTCCTAGACCCCCAATCCCCTGCATGTACCTCGAGTCAACCTAGGGTGCCACGGCACACAGTTTGAGAACAACTGCATTAGCTGTAATTATTTCTTTCTTTTTTTTTACCAGCAACTAGAGCTCCAGTCACTGTGTGACTTGGAATGTCTGTGACAAGTCACCTAAAGTGACTGCAGTATTTCCCAATTCCTTAGGGACCCCTAACAATGCATGGCTTACAATCACAGGTGTATTCATTACTTGATGACAAGTTTTAAAGGTCCACAGGTGGAGTTGGGAAATGCTGGACTACAGCATAGATGTTAAAGTAACTGCATATCTGATGTCTAAACTCCCACATATGCTCTAGACCAGTGGTCTCCAACCTTAATCGGGGGGTGAGCTACTATCGGAAAATAAGACCTCTGGAAGAGCTACCCCCTCCCCACAATGCGCGCGCATTCCTGTGAAAGTGGGTGTGGCCTCAGAAAAGTGGGTATGGCCTCACAACAGTAATGCCTCCCTGCGTAGTGCCAGATACACAAATAATGCCCCCCAGTAGTGCCAGATACACAAATAATGCCCCCCAGCAGTGCCAGATACACAAATGATGCCCCCCAGCAGTGCCAGATACACTAACAATGCCCCCCACCAGTGCCAGATACACTAATAATGCCAGTGGCGTAACTAGAAATTTTTCTCCCCCAAGCCAAAAAATTCTTCGGCGCCCCCCCCCCCCCCCTTCATGCTCCATAATTGGGAGCAAGAAAGGGATAAATATGCGCGCGCCTTTGGCGCGCAAAAAGGGGCGTGGTTTTGTTGGAGTGGGCGTGGTTTCGCATAAAGGGGCGTGACATTGCAGGGAAAGACTACCTTATACCCCAGTTTTGCAACCTGCACGCCCATACGTTGGCCACCACAGGAAAGAAAAATAATCCTGATTCATGCCCCTTACATTATTTGTCATTTTTCCTCCTTATAGTAATGCCCAGTATACATTATGCCACATACTGCAATGGCCCTTAGACATTATGCCGCACACAATAATGCACGACACAATATGCACACACTGTAATGCCCCCGACACATTATGCCACACACCGTAATGTCTGTGACACATTATGACAGGAATCGCAATGCCCGTTATACATTATGCTACACACTGCAATGCCCCTGATACATTATAGCACATACAATGTCTGTGACACATTATGACACACACGCAATGTCCGTGATACATTATGCCACACACTGCAATGCCCGATACATTATAGCACATACAATGCCTGTGACACATTATGCCACACACTGCAATGACCTTGAGACATTATACCACAATGCCCGTGATATAGTATACCATACACCGTAATGCCTGTGACACATACCGCAATGCCCTGCCCGTTATACCCTATGCCACACATCGCAATGCCCGTTATGTATTATGCCACACTGCAATGACCCTGAGACATTATACCACATACCACAATGCCCGTGATATAGTATACCACACACCGTAATACCTGACACATTATGACACACACCGCAATGTCCGTGATACATTATGCCACACACTGCAATGACCCTGAGACATTATACCACATATCACAATGCCCGCGATATAGTATACCATACACCGTAATGCCTGTGACACATTATGACACACACCGCAATGTCCGTGATACATTATGCCACACACCGTAATGCCCATTACACATTAAGTCCTACAGTAAGGCTTCTAATTACTTTTCAATTACCTGCTCGTTGTCAGGGGTTTCATGCACTGGGTGTCATGCTCGTTGCCAGGGGTTTCATGCTCTTGGTTCCATGCACGGTGCCAGGGGTTTTCATGCTCAGGGTGTCATGCTCGTTGCCAGGGGTTTCATGCACTGGGTGTCATGCTCGTTGCCAGGTGTTTCATGCACTGGGTGTCATGCTCGTTGCCAGGTGTTTCATGCACTGGGTGTCATGCTCGTTGCCAGGAGGTAGTCCTTGTTGCTAGGGCTGTGCTCCCAGTGCCACATATGTCCCCAGTGCCAGATATTCCCCCACGGTGCCAGGTACTTACATGCCCCAGTGCCAAATATAGTCGTCGTCCCCATGTGCCAGGTACACATATACCCCCCCAGTGCCACATATGCCCCCAGTGCCAGATATTCCCCCCCAGTGCCACATATGCCCCCAGTGCCATATATTCCCCCCCAGTGCCAAATATGCCCCCAGTGCCATATATGCCCCCAGTGCCAAATATCCCCCCCAGTGCCATATATGCCCCCAGTGCCAGATATTCCCCCCCAGTGCCATATATGCCCCAGTGCCAGATATCCCCTCCCCCCAGTGCCAGATATTCCCCCCAGTGCCAGATATTCCCCCCAGTGCCATATATGCCCCAGTGCCAGATATCCCCCCCCCCAGTGCCATATATGCCCCCAGTGCCAGATATTCCCCCAGTGCCATATATGCCCCCCGTGCCATATATGCCCCCAGTGCCAGATATCCCCCCCCAGTGCCATATATGCCCCCAGTGCCAGATATTCCCCCCCAGTGCCATATATGCCCCAGTGCCAGATATCCCCCCCCCCCAGTGCCAGATATTCCCCCAGTGCCAGATATGCCCCCAGTGCCAGATATTCCCCCCAGTGGCAGAAATGCCCCAGTGCCAGATATTCCTCCCTCCCCCCCAGTGCCATATATGCCCCCAGTGCCAGATATTTACCCCCCCCCCCCCGCCGTCGCTTTTTGGAGGGACACGGAGGGCACACAGCTCGCCTCTCCTGTGTCCCTCCTGCTGCATCATCTCCGGCGGCCGCGGGTCTATTAGGGGGAAGTGCCGGTTCGTGAGCCAATTAGATCTCATGGACGGCACTTCCCCCTATTAGACCCGCGGCCGCCGGAGATGATGCAGCAGGAGGGACACAGGGAGGCGCGCTGTGCCCTCCGTGTCCCTCCAACAAGCGGCGGAGGGAAGGAGACTGCAGACTGACATGCGGACGCTCGTCCGCATGTCAGTCTGCTGTAAATCAGTGGCGCCCCCGCAGCCCCTCGCCCCCAAGCCACCGCGAGGACTGCGGGGGCAGTAGTTACGCCACTGAATAATGCCCTCCAGCAGTGCCGGATACACAAATAATGCCCCCCAGCAGTGCCAGATACACAAATAATGCCCCCCAGGAGTGCCAGATACACAAATAATTCCCCCCAGGAGTGCCAGATACACAAATAATGCCTCCCAGCAGTTCCAGATACACAAATAATGCCCCCCAGCAGTGCCAGATACACTAACAATGCCCCCCAGCAGTGACAGATACACTAATAATGCCCTCCAGCAGTGCCGGATACACAAATAATGCCCCCCAGCAGTGCCAGATACACAAATAATACCCCCCAGGAGTGCCAGATACACAAATAATTCCCCCCCAGGAGTGCCAGATACACAAGTAATGCCTCCCAGCAGTTCCAGATACACAAATAATGCCCCCCAGCAGTGCCAGATACACAAATGATGCCCCCCACCAGTGCCAGATACACAAATAATGCCCCCCAGGAGTGCCAGATACACAAATAAATTCCCCCCAGGAGTGCCAGATACACAAATAATGCCTCCCAGCAGTTCCAGATACACAAATAATGCCCCCCAGCAGTACCAGATACACTAACAATGCCCCCCACCAGTGCCAGATACACTAATAATGCCCTCCAGCAGTGCCGGATACACAAATAATGCCCCCCAGCAGTGCCAGATACACAAATAATGCCCCCCAGGAGTGCCAGATACACAAATAATGCCTCCCAGCAGTTCCAGATACACAAATGATGCCCCCCAGCAGTGCCAGATACACTAACAATACCCCCCAGCAGTGCCAGATACACTAATAATGCCCTCCAGCAGTGCCGGATACATGTAATTCCCCCCATTTGTGACAGTAGTGCTTACAATTATTGCCATCCGCAGGCGCCGCTGTGTCTGGGGGGAATGAGATGAGGAAAGGCCAGCACTAGCACAGCGCGTGCTCAGTCTCCTGCTCCGTCTGAAGTCGTACCGGCACTGGCTGACGTCTCCTGCCGCATGCATTTGAAATACGATGTGGACCGCCAGCCAATCAGGAGCCGTCTGATTGACTGGTGGCCGGCACTATACTAATATACACCCCGCCGCAAGCTACTTAAAAAGCGGTGCCGAGCTACCCATCGCTCGTGAGCGACGGGTCGGCGACCGCTGCTCTAGACCAATGACATTACACATTGCTGTCTCCATGTATCGCTATTTGATTATAAGTTCCTAATTTGTGATATTGTAGTCATTTATTATTACTTAATGATTTTATTTGCTTTCCCTAATATAGTGAGGTTACCTTAATTGGTGCATATTCTGTATCTAATACCATTTTTATATTTGTTTTGCTTTTTCACATGACCTATATATGTACCAGTGTACACTGCCTTACGATTATATAAAACAGGGAATGATGGGTTGGGGCATCTATGAAAATGATCTGGCAAGGCAGCATGCTGGGATTTCACATTGGTTTTTTAAAAAACTTGTTCTGTTTATGTTGTTTAGGATACAATTCTTCTAAGATTCAATAACAATATTAATGTCTATGATCCTATTTTGTTTCTAAAGCAAAGTAATTTAGCTTTTCCTTTTGTATACAGTTTTCTAGGTTTAATTGTCTGACAGTAATTGTATAATGAAATGCCTCTAGTAACTAATTTATGAGTGTCACATGTACATCTTCCATACCAGCAGGGGCGGAACTGTGGGAGGCAGTGGAGTCGGCTGCCGCCGGGCTCCTGGCCACAAGGGGGCGCATCTCCTCCACTGTCTCACGCAGCCTGAGGACTGCGCTGCTATTGCAGATGGAGGAGCTGTGTCAATGACACGGAAGCTGCCTCCTGTAGAGAGAGATGGCACTGGCTGCAGCTAGGGGGAGCTCCAGAGCACAGCTCCTCCCGGGCCCTTAGTAAGCCAGCCGAGGGAAGCTCAGAACTCTCTGCTCCTCCATGCTCTGGATGATAGCCAAAGGTAGGCACTGTGTGGGGGGTGGGGGAGAGGTGTATTTGGGGGGAAGTACTGTGTTTTGTGTGTGCTTGTTTTTAAGTGAGGTGTGTGTGTTTTTAAGGAAAGTTGTACATTCAAGTAAAAGAGGCATGTGTGTGTGTGATGTGTGTGAGAGTGGCATGTGTGTGAGAGGCATGTATGTGTATGTAAGTGGGAGGCATGTGTATGTAAGTGAGAGGCATGTGTGTGTGTGTGTGTGTGTGTGTGTGAGAGGCATGTGTATGTAAGTGGGAGGCATGTGTATGTAAGTGAGAGGCATGTGTGTGTGAGAGGCATGTGTATGTAAGGGGCCCTACACACTCGGCGATGCGCCGCCGAGGTGCCCGACGGCCGACGAGCGACCCAGCGGCGGGGGGGGCAGTGAAGGGGGGAGTGAAGTTTCTTCACTCCCCCCGTCACCCGGCTCCGTAGACTTGCAGGCAAATATGGACGATCTCGTCCATATTGGCCGGCATGCACAGCCGACATGGCCCCAGCGATGAACGAGCGCGGGGTCGCGCATCGTTCATCGCTGGGGACTCCACACTGCACGATATGAACGATATCTCGTTCATTAATGAACAAGATCGTTCATATCGTGCAGTGAAATCGCTATGTGTGTAGGGCCTATAAGTGAGAGGCATGTGTATGTAAGTAAGAGGCATGTGTATGTGAGAGGCATGTGTATGTGAGAGGCATGTGTATGTGAGAGGTGTGTGTAAGTGAGAGGCACGTGTGTGAGAGGTGTGTGTAAGTGAGAAGTGTATGTAAGTGAGAGGCGTGTGTGTTTAAGTGAGACGTGTGTTTAAGTGAATGAGGCGTTTGTCTTTTTTTTAATATATATCTAGTGTTCACGCTAGGTGTCTGCCCCTTTTTTAGACAGCTGAATCCCGCCCTGCCCGTTTTTGTGCGCCCTGCCGCCCCGCCGTTTGCTGCCTGCCGGACCCCGCCACGTCGCCGGATCCAGCCGTGCGCCGCCGGACCCGGTACGTACATGAGAGTCCCCCTGGGCTAAATTAACCTTGTAAGTATTTTGCAGCTGTAAACATTAATCTCAGTGCTTTCTACCTGGTGCAGTGTGCCTCAGTGCTCTCTACCTGGTGCAGTGTGCCTCAGTGCTCTACCTGGTGCAGTGTGCCTCAGTGCTCCCTACCTGGTGCAGTGTGCCATTAGTGCTCCCTACCTGGTGCAGTGTGCCATTAGTGCTCCCTACCTGGTGCAGTGTGCCATTAGTGCTCCCTACCTGGTGCAGTGTGCCATTAGTGCTCCCTACCTGGTGCAGTGTGCCTGAGTGCTCCCTACCTGGTGCAGTGTGCCTGAGTGCTCCCTACCTGGTGCAGTGTGCCTCAGTGCTCTCTACCTGGTGCAGTGTGCCTCAGTGCTCTCTACCTGGTGCAGTGTGCCTCAGTGCTCTCTACCTGGTGCAGTGTGCCTCAGTGCTCTCTACCTGGTGCAGTGTGCCTCAGTGCTCTCTACCTGGTGCAGTGTGCCTCAGTGCTCTCTACCTGGTGCAGTGTGCCTCAGTGCTCTCTACCTGGTGCAGTGTGCCTCAGTGCTCTCTACCTGGTGCAATGTGCCTCAGTGCTCTAGTGTTCACTCTAGGAATTTTTTAGGGCAGGGTGCTGATCACGGGTAGGGCACATTTTTCATTCGGGAGGGCACATTTTTCAGTTAGAAGGGCAAAATTAGGTACATACTATAATGCTTGGTCCTCCCATTCCCACACGATAAAGAATGGGCAGTGCGCGCCAAAGGCGAAAATTTAGGGGCGTTGTTTTTCGTGGGGTTAGGGGCATGGCCACATAATAGTGGCAATTCACATTACACCACACAATAGTGCAGCTAATACACACTGCACCAGGTAGAACCTCCTATACACACTGCGACAGGTAGAGCACGTTATACATATTGCGCCAGGCAGAGCACTGAGACACACTGCGCCAGGTAGAGAGCACTGAGACACACTGCACCAGGTAGAGAGCACTGAGACACACTGCACCAGGTAGAGAGCACCGAGAAACATTGCACCAGGTAGAGAGCACCGAGAAACATTGCACCAGGTAGAGAGCACCGAGAAACATTGCACCAGGTAGAGAGCACCGAGAAACATTGCACCAGGTAGAGAGCACCGAGAAACATTGCACCAGGTAGAGAGCACCGAGAAACATTGCACCAGGTAGAGAGCACCGAGAAACATTGCACCAGGTAGAGAGCACCGAGAAACATTGCACCAGGTAGAGAGCACTGAGAAACATTGCACCAGGTAGAGAGCACGTTATACACATTGCACCAGGTAGAGAGCACTGAGAAACATTGCACCAGGTAGAGAGCACTGAGAAACATTGCACCAGGTAGAAAGCACCGAGAACATTGCACCAGGTAGAGAGCACTGAGAAACATTGCACCAGGTAGAGAGCACGTTATACACATTGCACCAGGTAGAGAGCACTGAGAAACATTGCACCAGGTAGAGAGCACTGAGAAACATTGCACCAGGTAGAAAGCACTGAGAAACACTGCACCAGGTAGAGAGCACCGAGAAACATTGCACCAGGTAGAGAGCACCGAGAAATATTGCACCAGGTAGAGAGCACTGAGAAACATTGCACCAGGTAGAGAGCACTGAGAAACATTGCACCAGGTAGAGAGCACAGAGAAACATTGCACCAGGTAGAGAGCACTGAGAAACATTGCACCAGGTAGAGAGCACGTTATACACATTGCACCAGGTAGAGAGCACTGAGAAACATTGCACCAGGTAGAGCACTGAGAAACATTGCACCAGGTAGAGCACTGAGAAACATTGCACCAGGTAGAGAGCACTGAGAAACATTGCACCAGGTAGAGAGCACGTTATACACATTGCACCAGGGAGAGAGCACTGGGAGGGAGGGGAGGACGGGCAGATGCAGAGCAGCACTCACCGTTGCAGCGGGTCCAGTCTCTTGATGCTGACGGCGGAGCCCAGGTCGCCGTGGTGAGGGGGAATGGCCGTGCAGCGCCGTGGTGAGGGGGAATTTCAAACTATGCCGGAGGACTGGTGGGCGGGAGACACCGCAGGCTCTGATTGGCTGCTCCTCCACGCTGCACGCTGACCCTGTCTCCACCTTCAACTGAGAGCTATCAGCGCGGCGGGGGGAGGAGTAACAGTGCGGCAGGGGGAGAAATGACAGCACACTGGCGCGGGGAGAAGTGACAGCGCTGGCAGAAGGCAGTCCTTTGGTGATTAACAGGGCGGCAGGGCGGGCACAAACGGGCAGGGCGCTTTCTGTCACTCAGAAAAGGGGCAGGGCGCAGCGCCCTGCGAAAGGAGCTTAGAGTGAACACTAGTGCTCCCTACCTGACGCAATGTGTATAATGTGCTCTATCTGGCTCAATGTGTATAATGTGCTCTATCTGGCGCAATGTGTATAATGTGCTCTATCTGGCGCAATGTGTATAATGTGCTCTATCTGGCGCAATATGTATAACGTGCTCTAGCCTCTACCTGGCGCAGTGTGTGTAGGAGGTTCTAACTGGTGCAATGTGTATTAGGGGCACTACCGTGTGGTGTAATGTGAATTGACACTATTATGTGGCCACGCCCCTTCCCCACGAAACAACGCCCCTAGATTTTTGCTGCGCACCTTCGGTGCGCACTGTCCATGTTTTGCCCATAGGAATGGGAGCACCAAGCATTATAGTATGTACCTAAGTTTGCCCATTTAACTTAAAAATTTACCCTCACGAATGAAAAATGTGCCCTCCCCGTGATCAGCACCCTGCCCTAAAAAAAAAATACTACAGTGAACACTAATTATATTGGCACACCGCTGCGCCAAAGCATCTCCATGGAGACCTGGTGGGTGAGGGAGCACTGTAGGTGTACTATAATGGTATGCTGGTGTCTGTTTTATTGTAATGACTGACTTGGAATGCGTCCACTTTCTATGTGTATCTATATTACTATTGGGAAAGGTACCTGAGCACCCTTCTACTGTTCACCCTGGGTGCGGGATAGCTACATATGGTATGTGTGTGTATGTGTAGGGGGGCACCAAAATGTATCATGCCTCCGGGCGACTGGGACGAACTTACGCCACTGCATACCAGGTGTGAATACATAGAATTATTTGCAGGAAAATGCTGTATAATCATATATAGGGGGGAATTCCATCAGCAGTGCTAACTTCCCGCAGCTAATGGATCCCTCTGGGGATATCCAACTAACCCCGAAAGCCAGCACTCATTGTGGATTTTGTTTCGGAACCCGCTGAGGTCCCTAAAAAATAATAATTCCATGATCAGTGCCCTGTTGTCACAATCGCGGACGCGAAAACACATAGGTCTGGGAACTTATCCCGGATCCTTCGTGTTTTTCACCTGAAAACAGGTAATTTTTCGGGAGAAACAAGTGGCTACAACTGAACTGCACAAAAATAAATTGTGCAAAAAATCAAGTTAAATGGCCGTTTTTATCTAACAAAAAAAATTAAATTATGAAGTGAGTGTTGGCATATTTAGAAACATAGAATTTTACGACATATAAGAACTACTTGACCCATCTACTCTGCCCCTTTTTTAACAATTCGGTAATCTCAAGCCTTTTTGATCTTTAGTACTTTGTAAGGTTATTCATAGGCCTATCCCAAGCATGTTTAAATTGCTCTACTGACTTATTCTCTACCACCTCTGATGGGAGGCTATTCTATTTATCCACTATCCTTTCTGTGAAGTTATAATGATTGTTCCATAAATTTCTCCTGAACCTACAGTACTTCCCTCCAGTTTCAGTGCATGTCCTTGAGTTCTATTTCTCAACTAGTGACTACCAGGCTCTCAAGAGACCCAAGGATTAGCCCAACTGCCAGCATTTGTAGTCACTCCCTTCATGCACTTGGGCAAGGTATAAATTACTTTACGCTGCTATGACTACACTGATAGGGGAAAAGTAACACAAATAAACAATGTTAAATCAGGGTCTAAGTTGTTGTAAGTACAATAAAAAAATATACTGTTTGTAAAATGTTTCTTTCTCATATCAAATGAATCAATGTGGTTGCAGGGAAGGCTGTTTGTAGCAGGGCAGGATTAAGGCTGAGAGGGGCCCTAATGGAGGTTGTGGGGGCCCCTAGTAGTAATAATGGTGGCAAAAATCCCTTCCCCTCCACAACACACACACACACACACACACACACACACACACACACACACACACACACACACACACACACACACACGTGAGCACGGAGCAGCGCAGCCCAAACACCAGATGCCAGACGCTTACAGTCATTGGGGGTAATTCAGAGTTGATCGCAGCAGCAAATTTGTTAGCAGTTGGGCAAAACCAGGGTGGTCATTCCGAGTTGTTCGCTCTCTAGCTACTTTTAGCAGAATTGCAAACACAAAGCCGCCGCCCTCTGGGAGTGTATTTTAGCATTGCAGAATTGCTAACGAAAGATTAGCAATTCTGCTATTAAGTATTTTCTTGCAGTTTCTGAGTAGCTCCAGGCCTACTCCTAGATTGCGATCACCTCAGTCCGTTTAGTTCCTGGTTTGACGTCACAAACACGCCCAGCGTCCGGCCAGCCACTCCCCCGTTTCTCCAGCCACTCCTGCGTTTTCTGCTGGCAGGCCTGCGTTTTTTAGCACACTCCCGGAAAACGCCCAGTTACCACCCAGAAACACCCACTTCCTGTCAATCATTCTCCAATCAACAGAACGACTGAAAAGCTTTGTTCGCCCGTGAGTAAAATAGCATCGTTTTGTGTAAAATTGCTTAGCGCGTGCGCCCTGCTGTGCATACGCATGCGCAGAACTGCCGGATTTTAGCCTATTAGCAATTCTGCTAAAAATAGCAGCGAGCGAACAACTCGGAATGACCACCCATGTGCACTGCAGGGCAGGCAGATATAACATGTGCAGAGAGAGTTAGATTTGGGTGGGCTATTTTGTTTCTGTGCAGGGTAAATACTGGCTGCTTTATTTTTACACTGCAATTTAGATTTCAGTTTCAACACACCACACCCAAATCTAACTCTCTCTGCACATGTTATATCTGCCCCGCCCCCCCTGCATGTGTGTCGCCCCTCCTTTAATCCGGCCCTGGCTTGGAGTATGAGGTACGAAGCAGTATTGGAGGGAATTTAATAGTACATTGCTGAACCAGTTCATCCAAGATAGGTTCAATTATTTATTCTCCTGTAAAGGGATGCTTATCCTAAAATACAGGCTCCATGATATACATTCACAAATATATAGGTAAAATACCATAAGGGTTTAACATTGTATTGACATTTTAATGCAACCTGAGCAGCACGTAGGCACAGTGGTTTTGGAATCAAGCCAGTAAATCTGGCAAGGGTGATGCAGCAATAATAACCACTATCCACCGCGCTGCCCTATCGGTCTGAAGTTTGCTCCTTCTTGTCGTTGTGGTAGGGAATATAGATCGTAAACTCTGCAGAGTCAGGGACTGCTGTGAATAATTAAATATTCTCTGTAAAGCTCTGTGTAATATGTAGGTGATATACAGTATATATATGTATATATATATATATATATATATATATATATATATATACTGCTCATAAAAATAAAGGGAACACTTAAACAACACAATGTAACTCCAAGTCAATCACACTTCTGTGAAATCAAACTGTCCACTTAGGAAGCAACACTGATTGACAATCAATTTCACATGCTAAAGAAAAAGTGTTTTTTTGTAGACCACACAAATTGGCGCAAGAAAGATGCTGCCTATAGAAAATATTGATCCAATTGGATATCACCCCTAATCCAAATTATTATAAACACAAGACCAAAAACAAGATAGGATCAGTTACTTCATTAGGCGCATGGAAGGATAGAAAAGATTTATATTCAATCACTTCCCTATCTAATAATGTAGTGGGATTCCTATATTTTGCGTACCCCCACTCACGCTGTCAAGGGGTGTAAGAAACACATCAAGGTATCTTTATTCTTCTGTATGCCAAATCTGGATAATAACAATCTCAATGTCTGGAAAATAAACCTGGGTATCGTACCCCAACTCACACAGTTGTGCAGATATGGACTCCTATCAAGGTTTCTATTCACTGTTACATCAAGATGTAGTTCCTGGTATGTGTTCCTGGCTCAGGATAGCCTCATGCAGATGGGAAAACAAAAAAAGAAAACAGCCAATGTGTAATGGCCTTTATGACCTATTAAGATATAACTGTTTCCGTGTCTCAAAACACACCTAGATCATTCTAACGTGTGTTGGATCGTTAATTATACACCATCTCGTGAGGACCCTCCACCGATCTTTAAAACAGGTATGCGTACCCCCAACTCACACAATGCTCAATGGGAAAACTCCCGTAAAGGTATCTTTAGAGTGACCCAACGTGTCTTATAGGCGTACCCCAACTCACAAGTAGATCAGTGGTATAAATCCCATCAAGGTATCTTTATTGGATTCCTCCGTGAGGCAAATTCTCTAACTGACAGCCAAAGGCACGAGCTTGTACTCTCCAAAAGGGTTATAACAATTTATTAGTTCCTCAAGGGAGCACATAAAACAGTCCCAGCAACATAAAAATATGCAGATGTAATAATAAAAAACAGTTCCATAAAATTCAGATATTTAAAAAATGCAAAAGGTCCATCAAACATAAAAAGTCCATATATTAATCGCTGTTGGAAAATGGCTACTCACACAGCAGTCTGCCGACGCGTTTCGGTCCTTGGACCTATGTTTAAATATCTGAATTTTATGGAACTGTTTTTTATTATTACATCTGCATATTTTTATGTTGCTGGGACTGTTTTATGTGTTCCCTTGAGGAACTAATAAATTGTTATAACCCTTTTGGAGAGTACAAGCTCGTGCCGTTGGCTGTCGGTTAGAGAATTTGCCTCACGGAGGAATACAATAAAGATACCTTTACGGGAGTTTTCCCATTGAGCATTGTGTGAGTTGGGGGTACACATACCTGTTTTAAAGATCAGTGGAGGGTCCTCGCGAGATGGTGTATAATTAACGATCCAACACACGTTAGAATGATCTAGGTGTGTTTTGAGACACGGAAACAGTTATATCTTAATAGGTCATAAAGGCCATTACACATTGGCTGTTTTCTTTTTTTGTGTTCCCGTCTGCATGAGGCTATCCTGAGCCAGGAACACATACCAGGAACTACATCTTGATGTAACAGTGAAAAGAAACCTTGATAGGAGTCCATATCTGCACAACTGTGTGAGTTGGGGTACGATACCCAGGTTTATTTTCCAGACATTGAGATTGTTATTATCCAGATTTGGCATACAGAAGAATAAAGATACCTTGATGTGTTTCTTACACCCCTTGACAGCGTGAGTGGGGGTACGCAAAATATAGGAATCCCACTACATTATTAGATAGGGAAGTGATTGAATATAAATCTTTTCTATCCTTCCATGCGCCTAATGAAGTAACCAATTTCATGTGCTGTTGTGCAAATGGAATAGACAACAGGTGGAAATTATAGGCAATTAGCAAGACACCCCCAATAAAGGAGTTGTTCTGCAGGTGGTGACCACAGACCACTTCTCAGCTCCTATGCTTTCTGGCTGATGTTTTGGTCACTTTTGAAAGCTTGAGGTGCTTTCACTTTAGTGGTAGCATGAGACGGAGTCTACAACCCACACAAGTGGCTCCGGTAGTGCAGCTCATCCAGGATGGCACATCAATGCAAGCTGTGGCAAGAAGGTTTGCTGTGTCTGTCGGCGTAGTGTCCAGAGCATGGAGGCGCTACCAGGAGACAGGCCAGTACATCAGGAGACGTGGAGGAGGCCGTAGGAGGGCAACAACCCAGCAGCAGGACCGCTACCTCCGCCTTTGTGCAAGGAGGAACAGGAGGAGCACTGCCAGAGCCCTGCAAAATGAACTCCAGCAAGCCACAAATGTGCATGTGTCTACTCAAACGATCAGAAACAGACTCCATGAGGGTGGTATGAGGAACCGACATCCACAGGTGGGGGTTGTGCTTACAGCCCAACACCGTGCTGGACGTTTGGCATTTGCCAGAGAACACCAAGATTGGAAAATTTGCCACTGGTGCCCTGTGCTCTTCACAGATGAAAGCAGGTTCTCATTGAGCACATGTGACAGACGTGACATAGTCTGGAGACGCCAACGAGAACGTTCTGCTGCCTGCAACATCCTCCAGCATGACCGGTTAGGCAGTGGGTCAGTAATGGTGTGGGGTGGCATTTCTTTGGGGGGCCGCACAGCCTTCCATGTGCTAGAGGTAGCCTGACTGCCATTAGGTACCGAGATGAGATCCTCAGACCCCTTGTGAGACCATATGCTGGTGCGGTTGGCCCTGAGTTCCTCCTAATGCAAGACAATGCTAGACCTCATGTGGCTGGAGTGTGTCAGCAGTTCCTACAAGACGAAGGCATTGATGCTATGGACAGGTCTGGGAGGAGATCCCTCAGGAGACCATCCACCACCTCATCAGGAGCATGCCCAGGCGTTGTAGGGAGGTCATACAGGCACGTGGAGGCCATACACACTACTGAGCCTCATTTTGACTTGTTTTAAGGACATTACATCAAAGTTGGATCAGCCTGTACTGTGTTTTTCCACTTTAATTTTGAGTGTGACTCCAAATCCAGATTCCATGGGTCAATAAATTTGATTTCCATTGATAATTTTTGTGTGATTTGTTGTCAGCACATTCAACTATGCAAAGAACAAAGTATTTAATAAGAATATTTCATTAAATCAGATCTAGGATGTGTTATTTTAGTGTTCCCTTTATTTTTTTGAGCAGTGTATATATATATATATATATATATATATATACTAGGTGATTCATTGCGCCCTACGGGCGCTCTTCACACCGTCGTAAGGGGCTATGCCCCCTTAACCCCTGCACACCCTTGTGGCGTGCAATATTTTTATTATATGGAGTATTACCTCCAATCATAATTGTGTGAGTGGTTAAATATTGCACGGACAAAGGGCGCGCGATGGTTAAGGGGTCGAAGCCCCTTGCAACGGCGTGAACAGTGCACGCAGGGCCTGATGAATAACCTAGTAGGTGCTGTAGTTGGGGGAGTGGCGGATGCGGGGGAGATGTGGATGGGGTCGTGGGGTGCCGAGGGTGGGTGAGGGGCGGTTGCGGGGATGCTGCGGGTGGGGGAGGGGGTGGTGCTGCGGGTGGGGGAGGGGGGGGTGCCGCGGGTGGGGGAGAGTGCATGTGTGCTGCAGGTGGGGGTCCGGAGCCACCGCGGGTGGGGGAGGAGTGGTAGCAGGGTGGGGTGGGAGTCTGGAGCCACTGCGGGTGCTGGTGTGGGGATGCCACGGATGGGGCCTGGAGGTACTACAAGTGGGGGATGGGTGGGTAATGCTTTTCCTGCTTCTCCTCCTGGAAGCAGCTAAGCTTCTGTCCTCCCTTTGGCAGTGGCTCTCCCGGAGACTTGCACAGCAGCCAAGCAGCCAGTCACTATTGTTAGTGGTGTCCCAACGCACCGCATTACAGGGAAGAAGATGCACTCAATAAACTACAGCTCCCAGCAGCCCTAAGGGCTGGAATGCTTCGGCGCTAAGGGCTGCTGGGAGCTGTAGTTTATTTAGTGCGTCTACTTCACTGTAATGCGGCACGTTGGGACACCGCCGCTAACAATAGTGGCTGGCTGGCAGAACTGACTGACTGGCTGAATCAGTGTAAAAGGTGAAAAGATTCTGCGTCCAGACATTACCCTCCGCGATATCAGCCACTCTATCCGTTACATTAGCCATCTCGGGGCTTCCAGGCCGGCAGCCCCAGTGCTGTGTTGTGGAGTCAGGGCCTCTGGGGATCTGCGCGCGGCTGTGGCGGGGAGGCACTCCTGTGACATCACGAGCAGAGGAGGCTCCGGGGCTCAGAGAGTATGCGGCGCAGGGCGGGCTATGAAAGCCTTCCGCTGCGCCGCTATCATACACATCTATGCTGGTGGCCGCAGCAGCTTTTGTTCCACCTGCGCTGCGGCTAGGGAGTGGGTATTGTTGATGCCAGATGGGGCAGGCGGACTGGCAGCAGGACATAGGACGCGGCAGTAAAAGGATTTTTTTCCCCTATCTACAGCGCAGAGACTTGCTGCAGATGCAGTGGCATACCCTCCAACTGTACCTTTTAGGCAGGTACAGTACCTTTTTATTATGGTCTGTACTGATTTTTGGCTCTCCAAACGTCCATTGAAAGTATAGGAAAAGGGGCGTGGCCACGCCACTTTACCCATGGCCACGCCCCCTTTTAGAATTTGCAGCGATTTTTATGTATAAATTGTTGGAGGGTATGTTGCTGCAGATGCAGTGGGCCTGTTTTGGAGTGTGGACATGGAGCTGCAGCTCCATCAGCCCCATTGTTAATCCTGCTCTGGGAAAACACAGCAGCCAAAGGGCAGAGCCTCCCATTGGATATAACCTGTGTGGGACTGAGTGTGATAGACCTGCTGCTAACCCAATGAGAGCTCCTAGCCACGCCCAGCGTTAGACACACAGGCACAGAGTCACAGATCTGGGCTATTATATAGGAGATTGCCTATTGTCATCCATATTGGCTAAAAGCAACTAAAGGCCAGTACTGACGGGAGAGATGTGTGCTGAGCGATCTTAACACAGACCGCTCAGCACACATCTCTTACCCAGCTCAGCACAGCGCAATGTGTGCTGAGCGAGGGGGGGGGATGGGGGGCTGCTCACTTCACACAGCGCTGAAGTGAGCGACCCGCTAGATTGAGCCTGCATGCAGGCTCAATCTAGCACCGGCGATAGCGATGCGCGTCCCTATCGCTGGGGGGGCATACACACGACTGATCCGTGCTTAAAATCTAAGCAATCATGTCAGATTGCTTAGATTTTAAACACGGATCTCTCCGTGTGTACCCCCCTTAAGAGAGACATACTGCAGTATCTTTGTATGGGATTACTGACAGTAAGGCTGTTGTGGCTTGGATATGAGGCCTACTATATGTCCTTTAAAAATGTAAAGCTTTTTGAGCATTGCGTAAGGTGTTTAAGCAAGGTTTAAGTAAGTCACTGTTATTACTGAACAACCTGTGAGCAGAAATTAATATTTCAGTAACGCTGTGGTGTAAATTAAATAATCAGTTTTACTGCATAAGCAGTACTCAAGTAACAGCAGCAATGTTCTCCCCTGAGCACTATGTCGCTGGTCCTGAATTGCTGAGCTATGCAGTCACAGGGGACTAACGTGTGATTAATAGTCCCCTCTGACTGCGCAGCTCAGGTCTACTCTGCATTACTTACAATCTGCTTAGAGACCTGATCAGTCCTCTCTGCACAGTATGTCACCGTGCGACTCAGGGGTTAAGATGAAGGGTGCACAATGAAGGGAAAATGAAAAAAGGATGACTGATAGGTGGGATTGTAGTGGAGGGGATGATTAACTGGGGTACAAAATAAAAGGCACGACTAAGGGGTAATGATAGTAGAGGGTTATGATGGTCATAGATAATAAAATATACAGAAAAACCTTTCCTATAATATATGTTTGAATGAATACAAATTTATACATGCACTTATTCCAATGGGTATCCGGTTGATAGATCTACATTGAAAAGGTCTACAGTCAATAGGTCAACACCATATGGTCAACATGCATTAGGTCGATAGGTACAAAGGCCGACATGGTCAAAAGATCGAAATGTTGACTGATTTAAAAGGTCAATAGGTCCAAAAGGTCAAAATGGCAATGGTCGACACACATATGGACAACAACTTTAAAAAAAAAATTTTTTTACTTTTTCACACTGTACCATCCACGTTGACTTTTGGGAATAGTAACCTAAAGCTGCGAGTGGCCACGGTACACTAATTTGGGTCACATGTGGTTAAAAATACAAAGTGACACCCAAAAATGCACAAAAAAAGAAAACCTGTGTAGACTTTTTTGTTGACCATTTTAGATCTACGCATTTTACTGTGGACAGAAGTGGACAGTCCAGGAGTTACATGACACTTTAAGCGCACCATCATGAGATTCAAGTGTCATGGTCCTGCATCCTGCTGTCAAAAATCGCAGCACTGAGCAGTGAGGGCTGGGTCATGCTGACGTGATTCACGCTGCCCATACCTCAATCTGCATCCGCCCTCCAGAATCTCCCAGAGAGATTTAGTAAAGTGTCAGTAACTATGTGGCATGGCAAAATGTATTGTATTTGTAAGCTGCAATTTATTTATCCTCGTTTTATTGTTAGAAATATGATAACTCTATGTGCAGCCTTATCTAAATACTTTATCTACAGTATTTTAAATTATTCACTAAATCACTTGTTATTATTTATTTTACCTATAACAAGGTATTAGATCATGCCTTACATATTTAACCAGCATTACTTGATTATTAAATCAATCAATATTTAGTTATACTCTGTTAACCACTTTTATTATATAGCAGTAAGTACTAGTCTAGTATTTGGTGCACTTTGCTTTTCCTAGTGGGCCTAAGGTAATACTGATTGCGCCATTAGTTTAAATAAAACTTATCCCATTTGAATATTTGATTGCTTCTCAACGCTGTGGGAGCTTTAGTGCAATCATTTCTTTCCCAGCGGGTTTCATAATTTGTGTGTCACTAGACCTGATGACAATCTGAAAGATTTTAACATGGTTATGTAATTAGGGAAGAAAAGCTACTGTTACAAGAATCAAAAGTCAGATATGTCTTGGTAGAAAAAAAAAAGAAAAGAAACAAAAACACTACACAGAGCACTGCCTGAGCTACTGTAATCACATTTACCATATGAATCAAAGCAACCAATAAACTTATAAAGTCATAGGTGGAAGCTTAAATATGCATGCAGTCTGTAGCTTCTGCAATCTCCCCCAGTTTCTTTCTTCTTTCTCCATCTAGATAGATAGATAGATAGATAGATAGATAGATAGATAGATAGATAGATAGATAGATAGATAGATAGGGTATGTTGCAGTGAGGAAATATCTTCTTACAAAATATGAATGTAGGGGCAAAACAGAGCATCACTGGACCCCATAGCAAAATGAAGATAAGGTCCTTGTGGCTGGCTGGCACTGGACCATAAATGCTTACTGCAGTTGAGACGCTTGATCTTCTGGTTTGAGAACGGAACGAGGTTGCTCTACTAAACATGTGCGGCATAGGTCAGAAGAAGCCCACTTTTTTTGAGAGCAGAGCAGTGGCTACAGGCAAAGTGCGGTGCTGTAAGGCAGGGAGCAGTGTCCTTGGACCTTGTGGGCAACCCTCCATTGCTGGGCACCCTAGAACTCTGGGCCCTACGTCAACTGTACACTGTACCCTACACTAATTCTGCCACTGCACAGATAATAACTGACAATATAACTGTATGGCTGGCATTGGGATATTTTGTTACTACAGGTTGAGTATCCCATATCCAAATATTCCGAAATACGGAATATTCCGAAATACGGACTTTTTTGAGTGAGAGTGAGATAGTGAAACCTTTGTTTTTTGATGGCTCAATGTACACAAACTTTGTTTAATACACAAAGTTATTAAAAATATTGTATTAAATGACCTTCAGGCTGTGTGTATAAGGTGTATATGAAACATAAATGAATTGTGTGAATGTACACACATTTTGTTTAATGCACAAAGTTATAAAAAATATTGGCTAAAATGACTTTCAGGCTGTGTGGATAAGGTGTATATGAAACATAAATGCATTGTGTGCTTAGACTTAGGTCCCATCACCATGATATCTCATTATGGTATGCAATTATTCCAAAATACGGAAAAATCCGATATCCAAAATACCTCTGGTCCCAAGCATTTTGGATAAGGGATACTCAACCTGTATTACATTTCACTGAATATTCACCATACCAATGGTTCGGAATCTGAGTTAAGGTATTAAACCCCCCATTATTTCTCTAGAGCCTTCTACTTTTAGAATACATTATATTTGCTTTAGCACTACATCAGTAAAGTGCCAGTACCGATTAGTTTAAAAGATTAAATACCCTTATAATATAATGATGGTAGTTTACTGTTGAGAAGAATCAAGGTAATTTTCTGGTTAGGAGAATGGCGATCAGGAGAATGAGATTGTTGGGTAGGAGAATAGTGGCTCTTTGCGAGCAAGGAAAATGGTTGTCATTTGCAATAATGGCTCCTACCTCTTGCTTGAGGGGGGGACTGCAATTGTATGCATGCATAATCTGACATTCACTAGCGCAAGCGCACAAAACAACAGAACTGAAGTGAGGGGCTGCATCATGCAGCTCCAAGAAGAAGGGTGAACTTGCCAATGTAACACAGAAATGGCTTCACATTGGAAGCACTTTCTCTTAATCCAGTCTGGACTGGCAGTCCCACGGGCAGAAAACATCAACCGCTGGGACAGCTAGCCCAGCGTGCAATTAGCAGAACAAAAAGAGCTTTCAATGTGAAGCCAGTCAGCTTACTAGGAGTGTTGGTTTCCTGGGATTCTATAGGCTTAAATGTGTGGTTAGGGATAGGATTTGCTTCTGTTTGTCCACATATGTTATGATTGACAGCCACCAGCACTGGTTTTGCCTATTACATTCACCATATATAATTTGAATTGGTCCTAAACCACCAATCCAAGACACCCCAGCAAGTGTCCCGAGGCACCCCAGGGTGCCTAGGCACACAGTTTGAGAACCACTGCTCTAGACATTAGTCACCACTGGATTTGCTGGGAAGGCAAATTATCATAGGTATGATTTAGGAGGGTTATTCAGAGTTGGTTGCAGAGTTACTCTCTGCTCCACAGGCAGTGACAGCGGGTCACCCTCCTCGCTGCACTCTGTCTCCCGGCCGACTTATCAGTCAGGTACAGCTGCACTGCCTAAACAAGAACCAGCGCTATGTTGTTTATCGAGTAAATGTTAGATGGATAGAGTTATAATTAGCAAAGAATATTTACTAAGAGAGATATAGTATTATTATTAATATTAAATTAAACAGTCCAAGAATAAAAACAATTAAAATACCTTAATGCGTTTCCCTGGGCAAGTGCACCCAGCTTCTTCAGAAGCTTTTTTGGTTACTACAGCTGCACAGCCGACTGAACAGAGTACTGAGTCTGTGGTGCCGCGCTGATCGGTGCTCCGCCTCTGCTCGATGGCTCTTTTATTAAAGCAGTCTGGCCCATACGTGCGCAGCACATTTTATTAGGGGGTGCACCATCAGAGGGGCATGTCTAGCACCACCTACTGGGCGTATATAACACCACCTATTGGCATTCCTTTCCATTCCATAAGCACCTTATCTATATGGTGGTTTCTCACAACTGGGGAACCTCTGAAGAAATGTATCCTTCCTAGGCAGGCGGCATCTTCAATCGGTATTCACTATTCATGTAGGATATCATATGGTCCGGAAGATGCCTGTTTGTGTAGGAATATAACCAATGTCATCATCATACAACAGAAGTTCAACCACGCTTGTGTCACCTCCTGCCTTCTGCGTCTCTCAGCAACACCATCATCCCCTCCCTGCAGGTCTCAGCCACACCATCCTCTCCCATCTGCGTCTCCCAGCCACAACATCATCTCCCACATGCATCTCTCAGCAGTGGTGTAAGTGGGCGGGTACGGGTGGGTACGGCGTACCCTTAAGAATTTAGCCGTGGGTACGCCGTACCCACGCCGACGGGCCGTCGCTCGCTCGCTCCCCTCCCTCCACTGATTACCGCCGCTGCCTCCCTCCTCCCTCCGCTGATCAGCGCCGCTGCCTCCCTCCCTCCGCTGATCAGCGCCGCTGCATGAGGGGAGGAGAGCGCAGCATTCGCTCTCCTGCCCCTCAGTGTCTTTCTTCAATTCAACGCCCGGCCCATGAGCCAATCAGAGCTCGCGGTCCGGCAGCATTGGCTGCCGGTCCGCGAGCTCTGATTGGCTCACGGGCCGGGCGCTGAATTGAAGAAAGACACCCGCACCTACTGAGGGGCTGGAGAGGTGCACGCTGCGCTCTCCTCCCCTCACAGTCACACACACAGGACGGCAGCAGCGGTGAGCAGGGGGAGATGGGGGAGGAGAGGCATGTATACCTAACTCTGGGGGACATGTGTGTCTTTCACTGGGAGCATATCTGGCACTGAGGGCATATCTCACACTGGGGAACATGTATACCTGGCACTGGGGAACATGTATACCTGGCACTGGGGGCATATCTGGCGCTGGGTAACATGTATACCTGGCACTGGGGGCATATCTGGCACTGGGGAACATGTATACCTGGCACTGGGGGCATATCTGGCACTGGGGGGGCATGTATACCTGGCTCTGGGGGACATGTGTGTCTTTCACTGGGGGCATATCTGGCACTGGGGAACATGTATACCTAGCACTGGGGGCATATGTGGCACTGGGGAACATGTATACCTAGCACTGGGGGCATATGTGGCACTGGGGAACATGTATACCTGGCACTGGGGGAATATCTGGCACTGAGGGCATATCTGGCACTGGGGAACATGTATAACTGGCACTGGGGGCCTATCTGGCACTGTGGGGGACATGTGTATCTGGCATTGGAGCATATCTGGCACTGCGGGGGACATGTGTATCTGGCACTGGGGGCATATCTGGCACTGTGGGGGCATTTCTGTATCTGGCACTGGGGGCATATCTGGCACTGTGGGGGCATTTCTGTATCTGGCACTGGGGGCAATGTATATCTGACACAGTGGGGGCATTTGTGTATCTGGCACTGTGGGGCAATGTGTATCTGGCACTCTGGGGCATTTGTGTATCTGGCACTGTGAGGCAATGTATATCTGGCACTCTGGGGGCATTTGTATATCTGGCACAGTGAGGCAATCTGTATCTGGCACTGTGGGGCAATGTATATCTGGCACTGTGGGGCAATGTATATCTGGCACTGTGGGTCAATGTATATCTGGCACTGTGGGACAACGTGTATCTGGCACTATTGGGGTCATATGTGTATCTGCCCCTCCCCCACATGTGTATCACGCCCCCATTTTCATTGGCCACACCCATTTCTTGCCGCGCGCGCCTTCGGCGCGCGCACACAGTACCTGTAAGACATTTTGTCTACTTGCACCACTGTCTCTCAGCCACACCAAGATCTCCTCCCTGTGGCTCTCAGACACACCATCATCTCCCACCTGCATCTCTTAGCCACACCATCATCTCCGCCCTGTGTTTCTCAGCCACACCATCATCTCCCACCTGCATCTCTCAGCCACACCATCTCCTCCCTGCATCTCTCAGTCCCACAATCATCTGCCTGTGTCTCACAGCCATGCCATCATCTACTCTCCACGTCTCTCAGACACACCATCATCTCCTCCCTGTGTCTCTCAGCCTCACCATTATCTCTCGCCTGCGTCTCTCAGCCACACCACCATCTACCGTCTGCGTCACTCAGTCACACCATCTCCTCCCTGCATCTCTCAGTCACAGCATCATCTCCCCCCTGCGTCTCTCAACCACACCATCATCTCCTTGAGTCGTCTCATCCACACCATCATCTCCCTGCCACACCATCATCTTATTTATCTTTATTTACAGTTTCTTATATAGCGAAGCCTATTCCGTTGCTCTTTATAATTGGAAACAACAATGATAAGACAAACTGGGTAATAACAGACAGACACAGAGGTAGGAATGCCCTGCTCGCAAGCGTACAATCTGCATCTCTCACCATACCCCTCACTTTGTGTCTCTCAGCCTTCACCCTTCACTCTGTGCCTCTCAGCCTCCCACCATTCACTGTGGGTCTCAGCCTTCATCCATTCACTCTTTCCCAATCAGCTTCCCACCCTTCACTCTGTGTCTCTTAGCCTGACCCCTTCATTCTGGGCCTCTCAGCCTGCCCCCTCCTTCACTCTGTGCCTCTCAGCCTCATCCACTCTGTGCCTCTCAGCCTTCACTTTGTGTCTCTCAGCCTGCCCCTCTTCACTCTGTGCCTTTCAGCCTCCCCCTTCACTCTGTACCTCTGAGCCATCCACCCTTCACTCTGTGTCTCTCAGCCTCCCACCCTTCATTCTGTGCCTCTCAGCCTCCCACCTCTGTGTCTCTCACAGCCATGATGTACAGTAAAGCAGGTATCTCGCTCCCGCCTCCCGGAAGCCCTGGCAAGGTGGTGCCACGGGCGCAAGGTGGGTCACAACAGGGTGTACCGTGCAAAGTGTGTTGCAGGCGGTACCTGCATACTTACATCACTGGCGTCTCTACAGTAGGGTGTGCTTGTGTACATCAGGCACAGCCTGTGCACATGTCTATAATGTCGGGGTACAATGGATGAGCAAGGTGCCCCCTTCAGGTGAGGAGCCCGGCGGTAAAGACTCAGTTGCTCCGGGAGTTTTGCCTTGCTGGGGTGCCTCAGGACACTCGCAGGGGTGCCTTGGATTGGTGGTCCAGGACCAATTCAAATTATTTATGGTTAATGTAATAGGCAAAACCAGTGCTGGTGGCTGCCAATCATAAACTCTGTGGACAAACAGAAGCAAATCTTGTCCCTCACCACACAACTGAGCCTAAGGATGACATATAAACGCACAAAATTTACTTAATTGAATATTTCTCTCTAAATTTCTCAATAAGAAACTTTTGTCTTAGGGGTGATGTGAAACAAATTCTGATAGTCTATAGGTGATTCAAAAACGTATGAGTATCACTGGGCTAGGCCCACCCCAAGGAGATGTAGCACATCAGTAAAATAAAAAATAAAGTGGTGTAACTGCTAAGGTGTCAATATTGGAAAAAATATTTTTCTGAAGTCATTTATTATTCCGTACTGGTGACAGGTCCTTTTTAAGCAAAACATTTCTCCTAAGTACAATGTCAGACTGGCATATTAGTATGGAGCAATTTTCTAACCAGAAAACGTTGTCATTCTAAAGCGATGATAAGCTATGTCAGTTTACAAGTGAATGAGAAACGTTATTCCATGTCAAACTCATGCAATTCTGCTGTAAAAATATGTCATGTAGTGTTTTCATGGTAGGCTGACTTCAGGGTATGCATACATTCCAGGCCATGAAATCTTAGGGTTCTAAAGTGAATGTCTGACAGTGCCCAACCACTTAACTGACAATTTTTCCTTTCAAAAGCGTTATCAACATTGTTTTTTTAAATTTATTTTATTTAATAAAGTTGAAAAAGTATTTTTTAAACTATTTAAACATTATATTATGCACATCTGCAGAATGGATCTCCTCATCAAAAACGGGGGGACAGGGTGGGACGGCGCAGTTGCATGAAATCTGACCATGCCAGTCAAGTGGTTTTAAAGGACCAGGGACATGAAGAATGGCTTGAAATATTTTCGTATAATATTTTCGTATATATAGTCTTAACAAAAAATATTAGAACCAACACTTTACCATTATGACATCTGAGCTGGGCTGCTAACTTTGCTGTCCTGCATTCAGATAGTCGCCGCCCAAGGGGGAGTGTAAATTCGCCATGCAAGTGTGCTATCATATGTGTACTCAGAGGCACAAAAATCCAGTGTGTGCATTCTCTGCGCAGCCCAGGACTTACTCCTACAGTGTGATAAGAAGAGGCTGATCGGAGCCGGAGCTGACGTCAGACACCCTCCCTGAAAACGCTTGGGCACACCTGCGTTTTCCCTAACACTCCCTGTAAACGGTCAGTTACCACCCACAAACGGCCTCCTCCTGTCAATCACCTAGCGAATGCCCGGGCAAATGGAATTTTCGCACCATTCTGTTGATGACCAGCAATGCCCGTTGTAGTTGGCCGACGCGCGTGGTCCATTCACCCCCCTAAAGTGAACTTATTGCAATCCCTATGGCTTGTACTATCAGGTTGTACAGCAGCATCTATTCATGGGTTATTGCCTTGCACTGAACTATGGTACTTGCATTCAGTGAATATACACAAAGCATGCCTTATAGTGGGCTCTTGGGCTGCCTGCATAAGCCACCCCTATTTGTAGCAGCCTATGGCACAACACATTTTATGTCAATAAGTGTTGTATAACAAACACCTATGAAATCTATGTGCAGCCATATTGCACCATTAATACTCATGTATTGACAATCTCCAATAATGAGGGTTGCCCCAATAAGAGCAAACAGCAAATGCTCAACATAGAGTGAAAAGGGAAAACGGGAAGGAGGAGGGTATAGCATATAGATCAGTCTGATTTTAATTGAAAAAAAAGGAATGACAGACTGGAAGCGTAGTACTGGGCTGTGACTTTATAACACAGCAACATTCCCCACCCATCATCAACCTGGAGTAAAAACAGCTGGCAAGTTTCTTAAGTTGGGTACACACTACACGATGTGTGTAAACTGTGACATCGTGGGTGACGGGACCCATGCGGAAGCCGGCATAGGCACGTGCATACACACTTGCCGATGCCGGCAGCGATGCTGAGGGCCATGCTGTCTTCAGTTGGCCCACAGAAAATGTAGCTGACGACGTACGGGTGCACGCATCGTTAGCGACATAGCAGGTCCTCTATTTCAGCGCTGAATGTGGGGCAGTGCAAGGAGAAAAGACAATGGATGAGTGATATTATGTCACTCACTTCGTATTTTAGGCGCCTCCCAAATCCTGGCACCTACAGCTAAAGGCTAAGCGTACCTAGCTGTCATACCATTCCCATATACTGTATATATATATATCTATATATCTATATCTATATATATATATATATATATAAATCTATATTAGTGATGAGCGGGTTCGGATCCTCGGGATCCGAACCTGCCCGAACTTCACCTTTTTTCGCACGGGTCCGAGCAATTCGGATCCTCCCGCCTTGCTCGGTTAACCCGAGCGCGCCCGAACGTCATCATCCCGCGGTCGGATTCTCGCGAGATTCGTATTCTATATAAGGAGCCGCGTGTCGCCGCCATTTTTCACTCGTGCATTGGAGATGATCGTGAGAGGACGTGGCTGGCGTCCTCTCAGTTTCTATGTTCAGTGGGCTGCAAATATCTGTGCTCAGTGTGCTGCAAATATCTGTGCTCAGTGTGCTGCAAATATCTGTGCTCAGTGTGCTGCAAGTGCAAATATCTACGTTCTCTGCCTGAAAAACGCTCCATATCTGTGCTCAGTGTGCTGCAAATATCTGTGCTCAGTGTGCTAATTGCTTTATTGTCGGGACTGGGGACCATCAGTATTATATAGTAGGAGGACAGTGCAGAGTTTTGCTGACCAGTGACCACCAGTATTATACGTTCTCTGCCTGAAAAACGCTCCATATCTGTGCTGCATTGTAGTATATAGTAGGAGGACAGTGCAGAATTTTGCTGACCACCAGTATAACTATATATATAGCAGTATGGTACAGTAGGCCACTGCTCTACCTCTGTGTCGTCAAGTATACTATCCCATCCAAACCTGTGGTGCATTTCAGTTTTGCACAGTTTGCTGACCACCAGTATATAATATATAGCAGTACGATACAGAAGGCCACTGCTCTACCTACCTCTGTGTCGTCAAGTATACTATCCATCCATACCTGTGGTGCATTTCAGTTTTGCACAGTTTGCTGACCACCAGTATATAATATATAGCAGTATGGTACAGTAGGC